>NW_027315834.1:29915272-29982772 GCF_026437365.1 Eucyclogobius newberryi | reverse complement strand
TTAAAAGTAACAACAACAACCACCACCGCAAACGTGCACTCATCGCCATCCACCTCACTCCCCAGACTCCACCCACTTCTTCTTCTTTGGGGTTTTATGGGCGGTTTGTATCCAAGTGTTACATTACTGCCACCTACTGTAATTGTACGTCTTAGATTCTAGACTTTATTCCTTTGACCAGGCATGTCAAAACTACGGCCCGGGGGCCAAATGAGGCCCTCAGACCAATTATTGTTGGCCCTCCGGCTTCCTGCTAAAGCAGTGTTCACACTACCGCATTCAAAGTCTATGTGGACTCGCGTCTTAGGCGTCCAGCGTTTTTGCAGTGCGAATCCTGCGTTTTGAGCGTTGGACGTGGCTCGTCAGGGGCGTCCAACTGCGGCAGACGCGGCGCAGCAACCAATCAGAGATTACGCTCGGAAGAAGACCCAAAACAACGATACAAAAAAAATCCTCATGACGCAGCTCTCGGAGCAAATAATGATATTCACTAAACTCACCTGGGACCTGCTCACCTGCAGGTCCCAGACAAGCTCTGGAGCCGATCGCCTCTGTTATTACACCAAAGCCACTTTCTCCACCTGTTCTGCCATCGCACAGCTACAGTGGGAAACACAACTCCTCCACTGCCCATGTCCACATGCGTCCGAGGCATCTGCCTTCAAATGCACAAGCGTCGAACTCCCCTCGGGCGTAAATTGTACGCTGCGTTGTGAACACACGTTAAGTTTGTCCCAACAACAAAAAGTATTACTTTTTATTGGAAAATTGGAACAGTTCAAGCATTTTGATGCTATACCAACCTAACATTAATGTTCCAAGTCTTATTAACGGTGTGGAGGCATTGAAACTATGTCAAATACAAAATTTCCAATGATTCACTTTTCAATTCAACATTGTCAGGTTGTTTGTGGCCCTCTGCTCTGTATAAGTTTCAAAATGCGATCCTCGGTGAAAAAAGTTTTTTATACTTTATTCTTTAGAGGACAAGTGCTAAAACACGGTCTAGAACACGATAGAGCCACAAGTACATCAAAACTTAACTGGGCTCAAACCTTGACCCTTATATATTGTAGCTGCATCTGTGTGTCAATATATATCATCAATACATGGCAGTATTTTGCATGACAGTATTTTATCCTTTTGTGTACAGGGTTAATTGACAAGGGGGAGACTGCTGAAGAGGCTGCTCTCAGGGAACTGAAGGAAGAAACTGGCTACAAAGGAGAAGTGGTGGGAGTCACCCCAGGTTTGATTTGACCTCTGTAAAATGTACTCAAGCTTGTATAGAATTTGTTTGGACACTGCTGGTTTTAATTTCATGTGTTGAGTAGTTAAAACTTTTTCTATGGAAGAGCAAATGTAAATGCACAATAGAACAGTGTGTACACACAGTATTCCTGCCCCCATATGATAGTGTGACCCAATACCTTAAAATACTTAAAATATTTTTGTGATACTGATTCTGTTGTCTTCGCAGTGACCTGTCTGGACCCTGGACTGTCCAACTGCACCACTCAGATCGTCATGGTAAACATCAATGGGGACGATCGTGAGAATATTCACCCAACTCAGCAGCTAGGTTGGTTCTCAAAACCACATCACTTCTTTTATGAAATTCACCAAACGATTGACTAATTTGATATGTTGTGTTGTCTTCTCCATAGGTGAAGGAGGTATGTAGCGTTTTGTGTCTTAAATTCAATTCAGGGTTAGTACTATACAGTTTGTTAAAGAAAACCCACATATTCACGTGATGGAACACCAATTATTGAAAATGGCATTTTTTTTTATTTTTTTAAGTTGTAATGTATATTGTTGTTTAATGTAAGAATAAGAGAACATTATGAACCATTATGTACAGTATACATTTTATATTGTCATTAAAAATTATTTATTTTCAGAGTTTGTTGAAGTCATACTTCTACCTCTCGATGAATTTCAAGAAAAAATAGATGGTAATGCAGTCATAGCCTGGTATTGGCCTCACAAACTACTAGTTTATAATTAATAAAATATGCATTTTTTTTCCAGAGTTGATGAAAAAGGGCAAGATCATTGTTGATGCAAAAGTGTACATCTACGCCATGGGGATGGTCCAGGCTTTCTTTAAACCAAGGGAGCTTCCTGTTCTCAAGCAGTAATGCAATAGAACTGGGCTGGATACATTTCTGTTACGAACGACAGAAAAAGAATGTAACAAAGTCAAAAGAAATTCCTCTAATAGTTAAACTGCAGTGTGCTGGAACAATCCTAAGGGTTTGCTTGGGCCACATGTCAAAAACTCTAGATTCGACAACAAAACTTGACATATAGGACTACCATTTAAGATTTAATCATGTCTAAGCAGTAGAGTCACAATTTTGAAATTTGGTATTAAACTGTGCCTTTTATACCATGTGGCCTAAACAAAGTTAAATTCTTCTATCTAATAATACTGTACTTTTGCATTTATGTTATGATAATGACTGAAAAAGTATTTGGGGCTCTTCCTTTTGTGTGAACATTCCTTCAAGCTTACAGATTAGTTTACAACCCTCAAATGGGGTCATTGAATCAGACTGTGCTCAAATAACATGCTTCAGTGTTTATCTGTTGTTTGTCAACTTCTAAAATGATGTTCCACCTACTTATCACAAGGTACACTTTTAAACTAAATTTAGAATTTATGAATTGGTTCCAGGTGTCTAATTATGGATTGTATTGTATTAACAATTTAAATAAAGTGCTTTGCAGCTGTAGTACATTAAATGTGGCACTGGAGAAAATAGTTCTTAATTTTGCCTATAAATGTTGAATAATAATGACCAAATAAAACACTAGATTAGCATGTCCTTTGTGGTTATATTAATTGAATTTTAACATAATATAATATATGTGACATAAATTGTTTTCCTTGTTCAGCCCAAGTTTAAAATTGTAAACAAGTAACACTTTTGACTTTATTATTTCTTCATTATTCCTGTTTATTTTACATTTATGATAATTCTTTTTTTTTTTTACAAAAGTTATCCCCATGTGTAAACGTAAATAAAAGTCCACCCAAACAAAGTGCTCGTCTCCTGATCCGAAGGTCGGCGGTTCGAATCCCGCTCTCCCCTGGTGCTTCAGATAAACACTGCCGTTGTGTCCTTGGGCAAGACATTTAGCCCTCCTTGCCCTCGGCATCTGCGTACAAGCGGAGATCATGGGTTCGATTCCCGGGCCAGACCAACATCACATGATCTCTCTGGGTGGAGTCTGCATGTTCTCCCCGTGTTACCGTGGGTTCTCTCCGGGTTCTCCGGCTCCATCATCCAAACACAAACATGTGTTAGGTTAAATTGGCCCTAGTGAATTAATGTGAGAGTGAATGGCCCTGCAACGAGTTGGGCCCTGTGCAGGTTGTACACCACCCAAGGCCCAAAGTCACTGGGATAGGCTCCAGTCACCCGCGACCCCTAACGGGAACAAGCAGTAGAAAATGAATAAATTAACTATATAAATGACAATTTAACTCGTAGAAGCATGGACTTTAGCCGCGGATAGTAATAAAAAAAACTCTATTTACGAACATTTCGATTTTCTTCATGCAGATCTCCCACGATAACATGCTCGTGGACACGTTGACTCTATAAAGTTTTTAATAAGTTATATAAAGTTGAATGAGCTGAACGCAAATATGGAGGTCGCTTCTATAGGTAAGATAACGCCTTATCTTGTTTTTGTTTAAATCACAGATCTAGCTTTAGTTGAAATACACCAAAGCCAAATATGTAAGGGGCTTATTATTGTAACGGAATGTTACAATAATGTTGGTAGGTAAAGCAAGTATAACAAATTTGTTTACCGGTCCTCAAACTCTGTAAAGCTGTAAAATGTTGTTACAAAAACAAAAGTATATATACATATTTCTTATTCTTGGGAGTTTAGGAAACATTTTCCATTGAGCAGAAAGTCTGCATTTAGTTTATGGCAGTAAACATTAAATATTTGTATTACTTTATTGTCCTAGTCTATGAACCACTGATGGCACTCACTTGATTTCAGTTGGTCCATATTTAAGGTCCCCATAGAGAAAGTTTCATAAATGTATATTTGAATCTCTGTTTTGTTTTTATTTAGGGAAGGCCAAGCGGAAACACCTGAATGTGGATGACTGCAGTGAGCTGTCCTCTGCAGGCTCCAGCTCTCTCACTCTGCATAGAGCAAGCCACAAAAAGCCCTGTATCCCAGAACTCGCAGCAAGCCACGCAAATATGGTAAATAACTTGCGCTAAAAAACATTATACATCATACACAAACTTCATTATATATTTGGCAGTGCAAGTGCAAGGGAAGACCAAAAAACTGGTCTGAACCTAGGCAATATTAGACATGAAACAACCAAGGCTCGTTCTCATTTTAAAAGGGTGACTCAAATATAAAGCCTAACTAAAATAGCATTGAATGATTAAATTAAGTCTTGGAACTACAAAAGACCCAGTGTACCAGGAGTGGAATTCATAACTTCGATTGCTCTGCCCCTTCGAGTCCAGCCGGGCATCAGAAAGACATCAACAAGTTCTACAGAGTCACTGGAAGCCTCAGCTCTAGTCCAAACAAGCCCCAAGACCCCTGTTCATCCACACACACAACTACACCAAGGACACTTTTCCCCATGGACGACCCAAACAAGGACCAAGAAGAGGAGGAGGAAGAAGAAGACATTGACGATGCCAGTTTATTGACAGTGAAAAACATGAACAAGAGAACAAGAAACTGTCGAGGAGGAAGTGGACTATTTGGAGGGTGTAACTGCGGAGATGTTCGATGAGGACTTTGAAGGGCAGAAGGGCATCAGCTGAGGAGGTAGAAGCCAGGGCTGAATTGTCATATTATTTCTGAGAGCATTCACCGCCTCCTCACTCTGGACGGAGTGAGAACCTCTTTTATATGTTTAGTTCCCTTTTTAAATGTTAATGGTGAGGTATTCGACTTCATTCTTGGAAATGAGTCGTTTTGTTTTTCCCCCATAGATTCGGGTAATAGCAGCAGTATGTGACAAATCATATATTATTAATTCCTTTATTGTAAACCCAGCAGTTTTTTTATTTAAAAAGCTAAAAAACATGATAATATTAACGCTTAAAGGGTTTGTGAGTGCTAGGAACAAGTTTGATAAATTTTTATTTGCTTTTGCGGTTTGAAAATTAGGTATCCCAGGTTTAAACAATAATTATTACAGCAATTCACAGTCTTAATCAGCAATTATTGACTCATTCGCTGACTTGATGTCACATACAGTGTTTTTGATAAATATCAAGTTTAAGTTGATCTGTTCTAGATTATGTCAGTTTTTATAGTACTTTCTTTTGTCTTATGTGCAGCAAATTAGCACAGAAATTAACAATGAACACTCCTATTGCACGTTTTTATTGTTAGCAATAAATCTGTATGATTTGTTAATGACAGAAATGTACCATGAGACCAGCACCATTGTTCTGCTATAATAGTGTCAACGTATACAGCACAAAGAAGAAAATGTGATTACATAATTAATATTTACTTGAAATGAATTACAGTATGCAAGATTTGAACAAGCCATTTTCTTTATTACAATGCCCTTGTACTGTATTGCTTCCGTCTCTGTCCCTGTGGTCCTATTTGTCAAAAGATAAGTAAAAACGGAATCAAACGCTGCATTTCATAACATTTAGATAGTGGACATTTACAGTAGGATTAACAATGACCAGGATGTTTGTAAGTGTACCGTAGTTTTGTATATCATGTGTTAATTTTTTCTTTCTAAACATTTACATTTCTATTTGAATTGTTTTTGCAAACCCCATGTGGAGTAAACTGTGTGCAGATTTGCAGCTGTTTAATTTGTATTGAACCATCATCTGATGCCGGCAAATGTTTAACAGCTGTGCACTTCTGACACAGCTATTGTTGGAAACACAAGTACACAAATTCTGGTGAACAACTTGCATCACATTTTAAACGGAAGATGAAACATGGTCTTAAAATGTTCAGCTATTATGTCGCACAAATATTCAATTCTATCATTGTTCCCCAGAGATGATGTTATTTGCAGAGTCAAACATCTTCCATCGAGCTATACATTTCCACATTTCCAAGTGAAATATAACTTGTAATAAACCCTTTCTTTACCTCTCACTTCTCTTTTGCGTTGTTGCCATGTTGCAGAAGTACTTCCTGAAGTCGGACATGTCCTCTGTCCTCGTCATGACAACCAGCCTCTGCCCTGCTGCGTGTCCAACTGCCCCAACTGTATCACCCCCGGTTCGGCCTTCGTCATGTTGCGTCGCCAGATCCACTGTGTAAAACGCTCCTCAGACTGTCACTCTGCCACTTTTGAAATAAAATCAGAAATAAGATAAGATATTCCTTTATTGTCCACACATGGGGAAATTTCATTGTTGCAACACAGGTAGATACAGAGGAAAAGTACAGGTAACTTATAGGAGTATAACTTATTCTTCTCTTAATAGAAGAACTCCTATAAACAAAAACTCCTATAGACAAAACCTCTCATTTCCTAATAACGAATGGAGGGGAAAAATAACAATAAAATAAAATAAAAACAGCTAGCGTAAGACAAGATAATACTAATAATAATAAAATAAACACTCTATTTTCATTATTGCATGTGAGTACAACAGTAATTGCACATGAATATGACGGTATTACACATGGTTAAGTCACTATTGCAAGTGTTCGGGGCTAACAGTGTTTGTTTGTCTGACAGCAACAGGAAGGTCAGTTTGCATTAAATAAGATCAGTTTGCATTAAACAATCGGTGATTTTAGGGTTAAAATATTGAAATAATGTCATGATTAGTTGCATTAATGGCATTAAATAATTGGCATTTCTAACACAAAAGCACTACATTTGTACATTTGCTTCTTGCACAATAGTAACAAAATCACTCTCGTTTACCCTCCATGCAAACCTTGTCCCCTCTCTCCCGCTCTCCCCCCTCCTCAGACGGTCGGGGAGTCTCCCGCCGGGGGGGCTTTGTGTGAGCGCTGTGTGTGGGCGCGGTCTGGACACATGGCGTTCCTCATGACCGACGAAGTACTGTCTTGGCAGAGATCCCAGAAAACTTCCAAATGTCTTGACACTACATCATGCTGCTCGCTCTGTTCTGAACACGTCCCTATACAAATCTTATTATAGTGCATATGCGCTGAGAGAGACAAAATCCAAAAAAGACAATCTGGAAATCACCGAAATTTCCGATTTTGTTTTTGTACGCAAACAACTAACTGTGAGCACACTAATAAAAAAAAAAGAAAAAAAAAAAAAATGCCGTTTCCCCCTCCCAAAAAAAATTATAATATGAATAAAATGAGTTTATATCACAGAATTCCACCTACAGATGTGATGAAATCTAATAATACTAAGAATGATGTAAAGGCAGATGTTTTTGTTTAGCTCAACTCTTCATTTTACATGGTATTCTACTGTACTTTTTCTTCTTTCTGTGTTGTGCTTTAAGGGATAAGTAACTGAGAATAGATCCTGAGACTTTTATAGGGTTTATTGCCCCAAAAAAGCACTATTTGGCCTTAAATGACTGGAGCTCTAGTTCTGACTTCAGGCAGCAGAGACACAAGTCAAAAGAAACCGTTAGACTTTCAACTTTTCCATTAACTTACAATCTTTTTTTCCTTTTCTATGTGCAAAGCTTCAGCTACAATTAGAGTGGATTTCATGGGGAAATTGTGCAATCCTGTTTGTCAAAAGGCTGATATTACCCTTAGAATTCACCAAAGTTGAACATATTTTAGGGCTGACTGGTTGTGAATTCGTTTCATATGTTTAGTGAATAAATCAATTCTCAAGTAACTCGACACTACAGCTCCAGCTCCTTTTGTCAAACATCTGCAAAAGATCAGTCCAAAGAGTTAAAACATCCATTGAAACATCATGATGAATAAATCACTGGATGCCAGCTAATACTACAAAGCCTAGAAGATGAGTAAAATAGAGTAAAAATAAAAAATGAAACCTTGAAGGATTTGAAGCTTAAGTAGCATGTTTTTCCCAGGTGCTCCAGTGTGATTGCAGTGGTGGGAAAACATTTCTAGTAATGAAAAGGTGATTTACAGTTCAGAACTCATTAAATGAACAGAAGGAATGAACACTGAGAAGGAAATTGCGCAACAGTTTTATTACACAACATTCTTTAAAAAAAACTGGAGTGAATCTTGAACTCTTCTCTTCAAGAACCACAACAGACTGACCATTGTGCTGTAAAATTTGCCATGATTTAAAAAAATAATCTCCTCAGTTGTTGTCCTCAGAGTAATTATAACAACAGACTTCAAAACTTCTTAAAAGGTGCACAACGTAACCTTTCTGGTGGAGGTCTGCCGCCTGCTGAATGCTCCACAGTGTGGCATTAAACTTCTCTATCGAGCAGGTGACACCATCAGGCCAAGTAACCGGTCAGATATAAAAACACCCGTAATGAAATAACTGCAAGATAGCAACGTTTAAAGCCAATCAGTGGAACATTCAAGGCAAAGTAATGTAGTCGTAATCATTTACTTACAAAAAAAAATCTATAGTGCAGACAAATGAGTCATATAGTCTATATTCATCATAATTATTTCATGGCTCAATTTATTTATTGTATGTATTAAACTGTGCAAAAATGTATAATGCATAAAACACTCTTTAGTCCTATATTGTATACTCTGTGTTGTGTATTACGTGCCCCCATTTGTTTGACGCATGGGAACACGTTCTTCCTCATCTTTGTGTTTTTTTTTAGTTCTGTTTCTTGTTTTCCTGTAAATAGCAATGAAGATACATTAAAAACATATTTGCCCATCATAATCTTCAAAGGTCAAGGAAATTTGAGTTTTTGCGTACCGTTTGTATAACCAACAACCTGCTCCACCTGCAGCCAGGACAATGAGTAGAAGTACGACTGGCACAATCACTGACAAGACAAAAGGAAAAGAAAGTATTTTCAGAATAAATGGACAATCTGTTTGAATTATGATAAGAAATGTGAATTGTGATAATCAGCTAAAATATTTGAGGGTTTAAGACCAAAGTTCATTACGTTCTTCCTCTTAAAAATGTATCCAAATCTATGAAGTATCTCCATGTATCTAACCCAAACTGCACTCAAAAGAGTACAACTGCACAGGAGTTCATGCAAAACAACTACCGGCATATATATAAAAAAGTACTACTAATATAGAATATTTATAAGTTAAATCAAACTCATGATTCTCTCAAACTCTTGCGTTAACTCACTCTATTTAATACTATTTTTACTGTTGTCGGTGTAATCCCTCATTCGTCCAGGCGTGTTCAATAGTAGAAAAAGCTTCAGTTGTAGTCATCTGGACTCAGTTTTAAAAAATAGACGTTTCGACTCTCATCCAAGAGTCATTGTCAATAAAATAATTTAGATCGAGAACTCCGATATTAATACTGTTCTGTGGTAAGACCCACCCATTGGGAGGAACCTTCCTGAAGTAGAAAGAGTTGTTTGTTTCAACAGAAACTCCCCCCTTGTATCTACCGAGCTAGCCTATTCAGAATCTTAATGGGCTATTAGAATCCTCTTTGTCTTTGTGAGACCCTGGCTCAACCACCCTGAGTACCTGATTAGCATCCAAATGTCCTGGTCCTGGTCCTCTACCTTTCCAAGGGTTCAGTATACCATTATAGATACCAGGGAGATTGAATCTTAGCCCTCCATTTCTGTTTAAAGAAGGTCTTTCTTTTTTAACAAAAATAGCTTCCTTGACTCCTCTTTCAAACCATCTTTTCTCCCTGCTTAAAACCTTCACCTCACCGTCTTCAAACGAGTGATTAGAGGCTTCAAGATGGAGATGCACGGCACTCTGTGGTCCTGAACTTGTATTTCTTCTGTGCTGATAAAGCCTCTTGTGTAGAGGCTGTTTCGTCTCACCTATGTACCGTTCTTTACAGCTTTCTTCACTGCATTGGATCGAATAAACTACATTGCTCTGTTTTTGAGTCGGCAACTTGTCCTTTGGGTGAACCAGTTTTTGTCTTAAAGTGTTTCCTGGTTTAAAATAAACAGGGACTTCGTGTTGTCTAAAAATTCTCTGCAGTTTTTCCGACAGGCCAGACACATAAGGGATAGAAACACCCTTCCTTCTCTGTTCAGTTTCCCTTTTGTCCTGCTTCTTGGTTCTCTTCACTCTGTTGAGAGCCCAAGCGGGGTAACCACAGGCTGAGAGGGCATTTCAGACATGTTTTTCCTCTTTCTTCTTGCCCTCTGAGCTGGTGGGCACACCTTGAGCTCTGTGTTGTAAGGTTCTGATCACACCCAGCTTGTGCTGTAGTGGGTGGTTGGAACCAAAGAGCAGATACTGGTCCGTGTGTGTAGGTTTCCTATATACTTCTATTTGGAGTTTCCCGTCCTCTCCTCTGATCGTGGAACAATCAAGAAAGGCCAAGCGATATTTTTACTGTTATATTCACTACATAAATCCTTTTAATCTAAATAACATTTTTAGTCGACTAATAAACACAACAGATTCATTGACTAAACAACCCAAAGATTGCAGCCCTATTATCCAGATGACGACTTATGAAACCCTTTTGATGGAAGACTCCTGGAGAACTGGTGACATTACACAGACTTAGACTGTTAGACTTGTTTTCATAGTTAACCTCACCACTAGTGGCCACAGACTCTGTCAGAAGAGAGGAGGAAGTGCTGTTGAGGGAGAGGCTGCTGGGAGATGTGGTGCTGTCCTGCCGTCTGGGCCCTGTACGAGGAGCATAAAGACATTCAGCACTCACACAATGTCAACCAATTGTTATGATAAATTCACAATTCAAACATGTTTACATGACGTGAGAACTTTATGTTTACATTTTTGTTTTTAGCTCTAAAGCATGGATGTATTATATTAACGCTCTCAAGCCAACATTGCCAGAGAAATAATGGGAAGTATTATAAACTGACCGTAGTGATGTGGGGCTATATACATCTGTGCATACGATTCCATTCATAAAATTTTTGGTAAACATTTTTGGAGACTATGCATTCAATTTAACTTGGCAAAGTGGCTAGTGGGACTGAATGCGTTGGTTGCCAATGCCAAACTCTTATGCCCATAACAGCGGGAACTTGGGGTGCTGAGGGGTCAGTTGCACCCCCTGCTAATGGGTCAGAGAACTGTAAATAGGCCCGTTGGTTGCTAAATCTAATTCTATTCAAACTAGGGATAAGTATCGAACGAGTTCCATTTTTAGCAATCCATCAGAATCGTTTGTCTCCTCCCTGAACGATTCTGCTTATCGCTGCCACTTTGGGCCAACTTCCTGTGCTGCTCTCTTTACGTCCTCCTCACTACAAGCAAATGAAAAAAATGTTTCAGCTCTGGTGAAGCCTATGAAGCCTGTGAAGCATTATGCGGAATTGTTTGATCCCTGCACATGTCTGTTTGTGTATCACAGTGTAATAAGCAATTTGAGAAATTAGTTTGGACTGGACTTGGGCATCAAATTCTGTTTTATATCATAAGATAAGATAAGATAAGATAAGATATTCCTTTATTGTCCCACATGGGGAAATTTCATTGGTGCAACGCAGGAAGATACAAAGGTAGATACAGAAGAACAGATCACTTATAGGAAGTATGAAAAACACTTTCAGTAGAAGATCTCCTATAAATAAATAAAAACTCCCATAGACAAATAAATAAATAAATACCATTGCATGTGATCCCGACAGTAATTGCACATGAATATGTGTCACGACAGCACATAGATTGCACATGAATTTCACAGTAATTGCACATGAATTCCAACAGCAATTGCACATATGACAGAATTGCACATCAGTATTAGGTTAGGTCAGTATTGCGAGTGTTCAGTACTAACAGTGTTTGTTATAAAGTCTGACAGCAGCAGGAAGGAAAGACCTACGGAACCTTTCCTTCACACATCGAGGGTGGATCATTTAAAATGGTTTACATTGTAGTTTAAAAGATAAGTAGTTCTGTCACTCAAAATGTATTAAATACAGGCTTATAAAACTAGATACATAAGACACATAATATTTTATAGGCTGTATAGGGATTGATAAGAAATTAATTAAGGAATTTAATGAATTAGAAGAATTGTCAACACCACTGAATAAAACCTATCCCTATCAAATATATCAAGATCATATCAAATCATATCAAAATAAAGACATTCTAAGTTACAGGCTGCATGAGCAACATAAAACTGACTCATCCTTGATGTATTCCTCTGTTTAAACCTGATGAGTCAGTTTTAGCTGTTGCACATCCAGCCTGTAACTTAGAATGTTTTTATTTTGATAAAGACATGGGAGGATGGGAGGAGGGAATTGGTATCATATTTGAACAATGAGTAAAAACTGATTAAGTTGCAGTGCCGGGAAACTGAAGTACAGTAAGTAACAAGAATCGTTGTCACAGAGAGGATCATTCATCACATAACTGTGATAACCTTCCCTTTTCCTAACTATGTATACTTTTTACATAATCAAATTTGTGTGAATATAAAAAGAAAAAAATAACGGAGGAGTAATAAGAGAAAAGTGCATGTTGTTGTTGATTAAAAGACCAATAGGCAGTGGAAAAAAATAACACACACTTAGTATAAGAGCTGCATTTTCTATTTTTCTCACAAATTCTGTGACATTTGAAGCCTAAACTTCATGATCAAAGAACACAATGTATTCCTCCGATTTGAGAGAAGTAACTCCTCTTCTCATGTTTAAGGGAAGAACATGTGGAAGAACAGCCGTTAAGTGTACCTACAGCATTGATCCTGTTAAACCTAACCGCTACAGCACAAACATGACAAGACAACATGCAACACTTGTAAAACCACGTCAAGTGACATAATGTCATAAACATTGATATATTGTTGAGTGACATTTACTGTGTGTGGTCATGGAAGAAGAGAGAGTGGAAGTTGAACGAGAACTCAGAGGAACTGAAGAGGAAGCTGGAGTTGTGCCGGGAGTGTCTGTGAATAAAACAAAACACATTATTTTTTAATTAGGTTATGAATGATATATAGATACATCAATGGAATATCAGGTAATTCCCCCTATATTTTGGGTCATGGTCGATAAATCTTTATTTCAATTTCTCTAAATTTTAAGAAAGCAAACAGAAAAATTTAGTCCAAAGTCTTTAAAAAAGTCCAAATGTTATTTTTAAAATTTTAGTTTGGGTCCAGTTCTTTATTGTTGGTGTTTTTTTGCAATGGCCTTGTTTCCTGCTGAAAAGAGTATGTTCCAAAGATCTCCCCTGATTGTGTCCACGGCAGAAGTTTTAAGGCCCAAATACACAGTTCTGAAATCAAGTCAACAACAGTCTGCAGCGCTTTATTGTTCTCAATCCAATATTTCTGAAAAACTTCTGGAATTTTCCAATATTTTGTATTTCCCTGTGAATAGTCAGCACTTTGACATGGTGTTATGAAAAAACTTGTTACATTTGCCCAACAGAACTCCCTGCAAACATCGAGGTGACATATATTTTCCCATTCTTCGTCTGTCAAAACAAATTACCCTCTCTTTCCCATTTATTTTTAATATATTTAGTAGAATGGTTGTCCAGAATATTAATGCATTGTTATCATTTAGTTATTATTCCCCATGAAAGTTCTAATTGATATTCGTAATCATTTCAGTCACAGGTTTAAAATGGTCATTGCATTGTTTAATTTCTTGGTTATTACTCTTTATATGTAAATATCTATAAAAGTCCTGTTTCTCCAAGCCAAGAATTTCCTTCAGCATATCAAAGGTTTTCATCTGATTTGATTTTTTTAAAACAATCTAGTAAAAAACCTTTATACCTGCAGTAGTTATCCAGATCTTTAATCCGAGATCGGTGTGGTTTGATACAAAACCTGGTCATAAGCAAACCAAATTATGGTTTTCACATCTTTGTTTAGTTTAATTTATATGTTTTGATTAGCTCTTTCCAAGTTTAGATTTTACCCAGAGATTTAATTTCCTCCATTTGACCCAATCGTTTTTCATCTACCAGTAATGCCTGTACAGGAACCTTCGGCATCATATTACACATATTCATTTCCATTGAGCTTCATATTCTGGGTCACACAAGTACAGCCAGCAATGCTCTGATTTAAGATAAGATAAGTTAATCCTTTATTGTCCCACATGGGGAAATTTCAGTGTTGCAACGCAGGTAGATACAGAGGAAGATACAGAAGAAAAGAACAGATCACTTATAGGAAGTTTGAAAAACACTCTCAGTAGAAGATCTATAAACAAAAACTCCCATAGACAAAACCTCCCATTACCCAACAAGGGATGGAGGGGAAAAATAATAAAGATAAAAATAAATAAATACCATTGCATGTGATCGCGACAGTAGTTGCACATGAATATGTGTCACGACAGTAATTGCACATGAATTGCACATGAATTTCACAGTAATTGCACATGAATATGACGGAAATGATTTGAGATATTGTATTTGTTCAAACAAGGTAAATGAAATGAATGTTCTACTCAGCTTCTATTTTTCGACATAATTCTCTATGGAGAACTACATCCAAATATTTAAGATATTCAGTCATGACTAGGTATTTTCAAACATTAAAAGTGGTCACCAGTAAGAAATTATTTTAGTATATTCAATGTATATCCAGGCATTGGACCAAAATTTCAATATTTCATATGTTTCTAGTTTTGTAAAAAAAAAAGAACATTGTCTATTTTATGTTCCGTCACACCAATAGTAGATAATAGTAATAGACCAATAGTTCAAAATACAAAGTAATCAAGAGAGGGACCAAGCACAGCCCTGCTTCACCCCTCTTTCTGTCAAGTGACTTCTTGGACTATCGTAAAGAGAACCAATTTTGTTTTAAATATTATTAGTTGCCTATCAAAAATGTGTTCAGCGCTTTAAATAATTAACAGAAACAAATGCTTCCTGTAAAGATTGTATTATGTTGATCTGGGTTTGTTGTGTGTCAATAAATCCTGTCTGATCATTAGGGTTAAATTTGGGAGCATTTGTTCCATTCATTTGGACATAATTGAGGTGTATATACGATAGTCCACGTTCAGGATTGAGATAGGTCTATATGAGGCACAATCGAATCGATCCTTCCCTTTTGAGGTATCCCAGAGTATGGGTGGAGAAGTTTCACCATTGTCATTATCATACATAAGTTTCAACGCTGTTTTTTTTTTTTTTTTTCTTAAACAAAGGGTCATTTCCAGAGTGTCTTTTGTTTTTCGTCCAAATCTACAGTAGTGTAAAATCGGTGCATGATCACTTAGATCTCGAAATCGAGCGCGAAGCGCTCGCCCACTTCCAAACACTCACTAACGCACTCCTTCACTCACGCACGCCCCGTGCATACTAATTAATAGTAGGAAAATGGAACATTACCGTTGTAAACGGGCGAAGCCCGTGCAAAAGTGCGCACTAAACGAGCACTTTACATACACTTTCCATATAAAGCACTCATTTGCCCTAAGTAGCTCACGAATACGTTCCCCATCTCTTGCATGTTCCGTGCATATAAGCATGTAATGCAAAAATTGAACATTATTACTGCATAGAGGGCCAAAAACACAAAGTGGGCGGAGCCCACTCAAAATTAACGAAAGTACCCGTCAGTGACCAGGGACCCACACCATGAGGTAGCGAAAATGTATAGTTTATAATATTTGAAAAATGGGAAACATTGTTTTCGCATTGAATATTCTTTCTTCTTCTTCTTCTTCTTCTTCTTCTTCTTCTTCTTCTTCTTCTTCTTCTTCTTCTTCTTCTTCTTCTTCTTCTTCTTCTTCTTCTTCTTCTTCTTCTTCTTCTTCTTCTTCTTCTTCTTCTTCTTCTTCTTCTTCTTCTTCTTCTTCTTCTTCTTCTTCTTCTTCTTCTTCTGGGACCAACCCCCCCATTTTTTACCCAGTGAACATTGACGAAAAGTCACAAAAATTTGCACACCTCTAAAAATCGTGCCTCTCTACATTCTGGCTATTTCCCTTTTCTAAAATAAAAAAAATTGGCGCGTCAGCGCCCCCAAATGTACCAAAAATGCATTGAGAGATGGGAAATGACCCAAAAAAAATCTGATCGTAGAATCATGAAATTTGGCGCAGAGGTAGATGGTGACAAGAGAAGTAAAAAATATTATTACGGCAATGCCGTCCGCCCAACCAAATGTCGGCCATATTGCTTCAAAAATGGCTAAACATGACTTCGGAGTTTTTCCAAACGTCGTACTTTTACGAACTCCTCCCAGGGCGTTGGCCCTAAAAAGCTGAAATTTGGTGAAAATGCTACTGAGGAGTGGGACATCAAAAGTTATCCAAATTACATTGATACCTGTCACGGTCTCTGTGCGGCGAAGCCGCAAACTGTAGCAAGAATTTCAGAAATCTCCCAAATTTAACATTTCTGCCGTTTGCGCAGATAAAGTCCGAATTGCGTCAAATTAGAATCAGTTGTTAAACTCTTTGCCCTAAACCTATTTGAAGTGAAATAAATTAATTTGGAGCCACAGCGCCCCCTACAGATTTTATATGGAGGTTAAATATTTAGTTTTGCGAAATTATATGAAATTTGACACACAACTCAATTTTGGCATCCCCATCAAAAAAGTCAATGAGACCCATGTCATAATTGTTATGGCTTTGCCGTAACGATGACCGAAACCTTTCATGTTATTCCAATGGGGAAATCGTCAGAACATGTTTACACTTTAGACTTTCACAAACTCCTCTTAGGGCGTCAGCCCTATTAACCTGAAATTTGGTGAGACTCATCTTCAGGGGTGGACCATCAAAAGTTATCCACATTTTTATTCAGAGTCACGGTGTCTGTGCGGCAAAGCCGCACATTTTGCCAAGAATTCAAAATAAAATTGCTTTTTGATGGTAAAACAAAGGGGAGAAGATGTGACAGCGTCACAGATTCAGCAGTAGCCGTAATAAAAGGACAATTGGGGCGCGATAGCGCCCCCTCCTCTTGTGGCGTGGCGGCGGCGTGGCGAGGGCCGATCATTGCCGCTTGCGGCTATATTTATCATTATTATTATAAACATGATCAAACATAATGCACAGATAGTACTGTAAGTGTAAGTTTGATGCCATTAGCCTTATACAATAGAATAGTGCGTTTATGTATGATTATGATCTATATTTTCTTTCATCTCTAATTGATTGTGTCAATCCACTTGAAAGATGAACTCACTTGTGCTGCTCTGTGGTAGAGTCGTGGTTTGTGATGAGGCCTCTGAAACACAGACAAAGAAAAGATGAACAATATGAACAAGTTTTCCTATGTGTATCTCTGCCAATCGAGTACGGAAATAAACATAGTTCTTATTCCACTGGCAGATAATTTAGCTTGATGTGAGAAAATAGTCTCGAGACTACAATACAATTATTGTAAGAAGAAACATCACAATTGTATTAACAATTATCGATACAATGACAAAATAACTCACATAAAATGAAGAGAAGTTAAAACAATTTACATTTATGTTTACTCTCTGGGATTTTTTGTTTTAATTCTCTTGATTATTATGGTTTAGTATTTACTGAAAAATCATGCTTATTGATTGAATTCACAGAAGGTTTGTTCTTTTTAAACAAAATAATCAGTTGTGATGACCTGTCAGAACTGGATTAGCAGCTGTAACATGTTGACAAGGTCATCACAGATTCTAACTATTCAGTGTAATCCCTCCTTCGTCCAGGAGTGTTCCACTGTAGAAGAAAATCTGTTGTACAATCTGGACTCTCTTTTTAGACAAACAAAATGTTTTGGGTCTCATCCAAGAGTCATTCTCAATCTGCAAATCCTGTTTGTGAATTCTGTTCATGGCAATGGCAATAAACCCTTTCTGATTCTGATTCTAAATCATTTTTAAAAATCTACAGAAACACTTCAATCACCATCACTATACTACAAGTGATTGAATTGCCAAAAACTTGACGGACACATTTACTGAGCAGAGTCCCTAAAGTTTCTGCCTTCTACTCTGATTATCACTAGATTTCTAAACTACGTGCTACTGCGCTAAAAGAAAAAAAATACAAAATGACCCTCCACTGTTACTGTAAGCCCGGTTCTATTTCCCCAACAAAACGTGAAAAACAGAAGCAAACCTAGAATGAGAAACTGCATGGTCTAAGGTTCAGCATCAGGATAGAACTGGTTAGGTTAGTAATCTCTCTATAAGTCTGTCTTAAAGTGCATGTGACATGTTATATTACACATTTGACTAAAACATAGTGAACATGATTCTATTTAAGATTTTACTAACATTGTTTCTTATTTTCCCCCAGTTTGACAATGCTGGTGACAACTGTTACCTAGCAACCAAACTATAAATAAGGGCCAATTTCCAATAGTTATAATTTGACAAATAAAAATACATGATATCACATTTGTTTTATTAATGATTAATTAAACTGCCAGACAGATCTATGTCCTGTCATTTTCAACCTTGATAACTGTTTACCACAGGGACTGTCCCACCAAACTAAGTGATGATAACTGAAAAAATATGAGAACCTGTCATATGCACTTTAAGCTCGCCGCTATTGTTCCTGCCAAGATCTTGTGTATGTCCTGTTGTGTCCAGGTAGAATAGTCCATATGTGATAATAAAGGTAAAAGAAGACGTTACCTATGCATATGAGAGTGGAATTGGACCACTTTCCTGCCGTACATCGGATGAGATTGGAGGTGCCTGCCATCCTCACATATCCATCGATGCATTTGTAACGATAAGCATTATTGTTTATGGAGCAGTTCTGCTCAGGGGGCATAGTTAGGGTCAATGGAGGGATACTGCTGCAAGAACAGCTGGAGTCTGAAAGAGATGAAGATCCATTAGTGTGATAGCAGTCAGGCTGGTACACAGAAATATGACTGATCTTAATGGAGCATGGAAGGTTTTTAATCACAACCACAAAAAATACATTCTTTATATAAATGTTTTTAATTATTTTTCAAACGTATTTATACAGGGAAAACCCAATGAGAAAAGTTCTCTTTTTCATGGGTATCCTGTTAAAACACTACACAAAATAAAGAACAAATAAACACAGGATACTAAAACACAAATAAAATATTCAATAAAATTAACCAATACATTTATACATACAATATGAGATACAATGATATAAAACAAGTGCAATGGCACTGTGGGTAATCCTTGACCGAAGCTTTAAAATCATTAAAGGCTTATGATTTAATTAAAAAAGTCTCTGTGTTTTGTTCCACAGGAGCAAAGTTGTTGAAAGCCTTTTCTCTGTCTCTGTGTTGATATGATGTGGTTGTAAGATAAAAATGTCCTGAGACCTCAGGCAGATCTGACGTGCAATAAACTTGATAAATATTGAGGCAAAATGACAACTAGAGCCTCATAAACAAACTAAAGGCAGTGCTGTTCTCTTCTCACATCCAATCATCCCATTCTACTTTAGAGTATAATTCACAGTGGTGAGTTCTGTATCCTTCTCCTATAATGAACCTTAGAGCTGAACTTCAGAGCTGAACTTCAGAGCTGAACCTTAGAGCTGAACCTTAGAGCTGAACTTCAGAGCTGAACCTTAGAGCTGAACCTCAGAGCTGAACTTCAGAGCTGAACCTTAGAGCTGAACTTCAGAGCTGAACCTTAGAGCTGAACTTCAGAGCTGAACTTCAGAGCTGAACCTTAGAGCTGAACTTCAGAGCTGAACCTTAGAGCTGAACCTCAGAGCTGAACTTCAGAGCTGAACCTTAGAGCTGAACTTCAGAGCTGAACCTTAGAGCTGAACTTCAGAGCTGAACTTCAGAGCTGAACCTCAGAGCTGAACTTCAGAGCTGAACTTCAGAGCTGAACCTCAGAGCTGAACTTCAGAGCTGAACCTCAGAGCTGAACTTCAGAGCTGAATGATAAACGGAGTTCAGAGGTTTTAACACTGACGCAGTAGAATACATATATATATAATATCACCATAATCTAGAATTGAGGGAAATTTAACCTCGATCAACTGTTTTCTACAAATTTCATAAGAAGAATAACAATCTTGCTTTAAGATTCTTTATTTTCACACTGGAACACTCCTGGACCAATGAGGGATTAAACTGACTGTTTTGATTTGCAATAAATTCTTCTCTCTGCAAACTTCAGTCTGTCCAGATAACAATGATTCATTACAAATTTCTACATCTGTAATAAACATAAAAAAAATCTTGGTCAACTAAAGACTATGCATCGATTAGTCGCCTAAATGCAGCGTGGAATTAGCAATTCACTCTCTTTGCACCGACTATATATTTACTTTAAGTGCACTGACAAGACAAGAAAAGCTGTAAATTGTATATGTGTATGCTTTTATTTTTTTACAACTCATTATGGAATCTCTGTCTGACTCATTCATGCTTTCACCTTTCTCTTTTGGCACATTTCTAATTCTAATCAAGTAATTAGTTAAGTATAAAAACATATTTGGTGAAGTAAGAAGTAATGATCTGAACGACTAAATGCTTAACAGTCCAACTCATTTCATTGTTGATTCTTTTAATGATATCAATAAGATAAGATAAGATAAGATATTCCTTTATTGTCACACATGGGGAAATTTCATTGATGCAACGCAGGTAGATACAGAGGTAGATACAGAAGAAAAGAACAAATAACACAATGAATAAATAAATAACACAATGAATCAGGTGTTGCAGCTTGACTGTATTGGCTACTGCCTGTGTGTACTATAATATTTGCAATTACTAGTAAAGCATACCATATAAATGAACTGTGGTAAAATACAAGACCTACCTGAAGAAGGGAGACATGTTAGATCAAGTGCTGTTGCTGTGGGCTCTGTACATGTAACTGTTATTAAGGGTACTGAGGTTACATAAAAAGAATGACATGGTCGCTAAAGTAAGCACAGCTGAACTTCAACAAAGATGGAACAAGAAACTATCTTCCTCTTGTTTGTTCCTAAGAACATCTCATTGCAGACGTACAGGGGTTTTCATGTTCTGTTTTCTATTTTAGGATTATGTCAAGCTAACACTATGGCTCTATAAATCTTGTACAACTGAGTGATAGTACAAACATACTTTTAAACTTAATTTAAAATCACAGTCCTGTAACTTCATTAATCATCCTTTCACAGCTCCTGTTCTGTTCCGTAATGTTCCGTAATGTTATTAAAGAAACTAAAAGCAGTGGTTAACAAAGTATTTATGAACCTAACCTTTGTATTTTTGTGTAATTTGCTTTTTTGCCCTACAACATATTATTATTATTATTATAAACATGATCAAACATAATGCACAGATAGTACTGTAAGTGTAAGTTTGATGCCATTAGCCTTATACAATAGAATAGTGCGTTTATGTATGATTATGATCTATATTTTCTTTCATCTCTAATTGATTGTGTCAATCCACTTGAAAGATGAACTCACTTGTGCTGCTCTGTGGTAGTGTCGTGGTTTGTGATGAGGCCTCTGAAATACAGACAAAGAAAATAAAAACAAATCGGTGTAATCCCTCATTCGTCCACGAGAGTTCCATTGTAGGTGGGCGGGGCTTACCACAGAATAGAATAAATATCTGAGTTCCCGGTCTAAATTCGCAAAATTGACAATGACTCTTGGATGAGAGTCGAAACGTCTCAAACTGACTCCAGATGAAACAACTCAACCTTTTTCTACAAAATAAAAACAACATTAACAAATTTTCCTTTGTGTATCTCTGCCAATCGGAAATAAACATAGTTCTTATTCCACTGGCAGATAATTTAGCTTGATGTGAGACTTGATGTCTCGAGACTACAGATGTCACAACTTCTTTTGTGAGAACAATTATTGTAAGAAGAAACATCACAATTGTATTAACAATTATCGATACGACGACAAAATAACTCACATAAAATTAAGAGAAGTTAAAGTTTTAATTCTCTTGATTATTATGGTTTAGTATTTACTGCTTATTGATTGAATTCACAGAAGGTTTGTTCTTTTTAAACAAAATAATCAGTTGTGATGACCTGTCAGAACTGGATTAGCAGCTGTAACATGTTGACAAGGTCATCACAGATTCTAACTATTCAGTGTAATCCCTCCTTCGTCCAGGAGTGTTCCACTGTAGAAGAAAATCTGTTGTACAATCTGGACTCTCTTTTTAGACAAACAAAATGTTTTGGGTCTCATCCAAGAGTCATTCTCAATCTGCAAATCCTGTTTGTGAATTCTGTTCATGGCAATGGCAATAAACCCTTTCTGATTCTGATTCTAAATCATTTTTAAAAATCTACAGAAACACTTCAATCACCATCACTATACTACAAGTGATTGAATTGCCAAAAACTTGACGGACACATTTACTGAGCAGAGTCCCTAAAGTTTCTGCCTTCTACTCTGATTATCACTAGATTTCTAAACTACGCGCTACTGCGCTAAAAGAAAAAAAATACAAAATGACCCTCCACTGTTACTGTAAGCCCGGTTCTATTTCCCCAACAAAACGTGAAAAACAGAAGCAAACCTAGAATGAGAAACTGCATGGTCTAAGGTTCAGCATCAGGATAGAACTGGTTAGGTTAGTACACTGAACATCAATTACACTTTACCTGACGTGTGCAGCGGAGGGAGGACGGTTGAGGTCGTCTCTAGATCTGTTTCTGGGCTCACTGAAGAGATGACATACACGGTGGGGGTCACAACTGAAGTGGAAGATGCAACAAAATATAAATATAATTATACTGGTAGTGGTTTTTTCAGAGTATATAATAGTCCAACAAATAAGGACAATAATGGTTGGAAATGTGGCTATTTTTGGATTTTTCTTAATTTCATTTGGGTTCTATATGTTTTCTCATTTAAAGCCATTTCAATTTTGGCGGACTAAGAAACGCTTTTCATTCAGACTATGGCTTACACAGACAGAATAACAAAATACTCAATACGTAAAACATGAAGCATTCAAGGTAATGAGTTACTAATATAAACAGCCACTGAATTCAATATGTTTAATTAGTTTTTATTTTATTTTAGTTAGTTTTCACTAACCTCAGATCACTCCCTTCAAAAGTCTGTATATTTTTGTCTAGTTATTCAGTATACACTCAATTGCCTTTTTTTTCCTTAGTATTCAAAGCGACTTTTCAATGGAAAGAAAATAGCACATAAAATGCCATTATTTCCTAATAAATGCAAGCTCGTCAAAACTTAACATAAGACACATTTCCTGAAACAATTTAATTTTAACTTATGTGTTTTTGCAGTGTACGGATAGAGCTGAAAGTATTCTGGTTCCTGGGAGATGGATTTTGAGTGAGTGATGGCCCACACATAATCAGAGTGTGGGCCATTACCAGGAACCTCTCTGTGAAGGGCCAAGAATGAAACATGACTCCAGCTTACACAATACAGGAGAAACTGAATTCATTCAAAAAAAAAACATACTAGTATAACATTAAAAAGGCCCTGGTATGAGGAATTAGGTGAACATCGCCAAAACAACGGAACCAATCCATAGCAAAAAGAGACAAACCTGGGCAGAATAAGATTAAAAACCACAATGAACAATACAATTATACATTTAGGGAGGAAGATGTAATGCTATAACAAATGTATGTATTTAGAAAACAATTGTGAGATGCTAGAATGGGTAATACATGAACACTGCAACAATAAATAATGTATATGTCCTCTTGAAAATCAGACACAAACAGAAAAACAAACATCACACTGTATATAGTGCCCCAAGGGTCCGTCCTGGGACCCCTTCTGTTCAACCTCTACATGCTGCCGTGAGGTCAGTTGATACGCAGCCAAAATGTGTCCTATCACAATTATGCAGACGACACTCAGACACTAACTCCAACAGATTAGTGTGGATGCAAAACAACTTCCTCCAGCTGAACTCAGACAAGACTAAAATGATCGTCTTTGTCCCACAGAAACAAAGAGAAAGTGTTAGCGGTCACCTCCAGAGTCTTGGTCTGAAACCTACAAACCAAGTTAGAAATCTGGGGGTAATAATGGACTCAGACTTGAACTTTAACAACCACATCAGTAGCTTTTACCATCTAAAAAAAATCTAAACTTATCCATGCGTTTGTCTCCAGTAGTTTAGACTGTAACGGCCTGCTCACTGGCCTCTCCAAACGAGCTGTAAAACAGCTGCAGCACATCCAGAACGCTGCTGCTCGGGTCCTGACTAGAACCAGGAAGTATGATCACATTAGTCCTGTTCTCAGGTCTCTGCACTGGCTCCTGTGGCTCAGAGAATAGACTTTAAAGGTGCCATAACATGCTTTTTTCACGTGTCGTAGTCTATCCTAAGTGTATAATTGATAATAATAAGGGTTGTGCAACACCCTTAACATAATAGTTAAGAAATATCACCCAGACCTTGGACCCCCTCACCAACCCAGAAATGCAAACGGCTTGGTTTGATATTCGCCCCCACCCTTGCGAAGAGCGATCTGGCTCCCCCGCCCAACCCGTGACGTAGTCTCAGAGCGCGTGTTTGCCCCGCCCACCCGTGATGTAGCCCCACAGCGGTCTGCTCCGCGCTGCGCAGCTCCGCGCGAATGAGTGAGAAACGATAGAACTTCAGATCAACACTACTTTGAGCCTAAATAAATCTGGTGTTTATTCTACAGCGAGCGCAGAACAGATTTATATATATATATATAAGTCTTATGTCCATCGCGGTCTTATTTCCTGGTTTTTCGGTATCGGATAGAACTTCTCTACGTTTATTTTCCCGGTTGCTACATCAACTGCCACATAAACCTTCACCATTGTGATAATAGTAAAGAGTGCGATATCATTAATGATTTTTTTGGGCTTCTTTGAGCCGGGGGGAAGGGGGCGGGAGGCGGCAGGCGGGAGGGGGGTGGAGAGGGGAGATGATGACGCGTGCTTGCCCTTATGACGCGGTCTTGCCCCACCGCCCCTCAGTTTGGAGATTCGCGGAAAGGAGATAGTCTGTAATATAGCTAAAAACTGCGGGAATCAGTCAAAAAAAACACTCTGGGTACATATATGAAGCACAAATGAAGCCTGCGTAAATTCAGCCTGGAAGACCTAACTCCATCCATCTACGTCAAGGCCTCCATGGAAGGACCCCTCTCCCCAGCGCCATCATCGCACTCAAGCGGGCGCCCGCCTGTCCGTCTGTGAGAGTCAGATCCCTCCTTCACCATGGACTCTCCCAGGTTTCTGCGCTTATCCCAAAGAGGTTATGCAGTTTTTCCTGGCCAAAGAAGTAGGGTGAAAGGTCAGGGGGCGTCCGTACCATGGCCCTCGCACCTGCTCCTCATCCCCAATCAACGCTCTCAAGTGACTCCTCCCTGCTCCAATCAGCACCAGGCGGTCACATTTAAGCCCTCAGGCTGATGGCTCGGCCGCTCAAACCGTACTGCGACTGATATTATGTCAGAGTTCATATCAGATGACCCTCCGTGTACCTCTCACGGGGGCTCCGGCTCCTCCCGCGGTCCTCCGGCTTCGTAAGAGCGCATCCACCTGACCCGGTGGAAGAGCTGAGCGGCTCGCCGCATTCTCTCATTACGAGAACTCCTCACTTGCGCTCGAAACGCTTCCCATCCACCAGCCGCGCGCCCCGCAGCAGGAACCAGGAAATCATCAGCCGCTCCGCGCACGCTGCTGTGCCGCGGCGCCTCTCCTCCGCATCGAGCGTCGGGACGTCTCCTTCACGTGGCTCCTCCCGCGCACAGCGTCTCTCCACCGGATCACGCTGACACCAGGTCCAGCTTCATCGCTCAGCAGCTCCAGAACACGCTCCTCTCCACGTCAGGCTCCAACACGCGTCAGCGCCCTGTCCTCGACTCCAGGGGGCCTGTCCCAGGCCCGCCGCTGGCCATATAGGGCCCCTAGGCCGAACTCCCAGCGATGTCCCCAGTCGAAATTAAGTATTTTTACATTGTCTTCATCTCGCGAATATTGCTTGAATCACAATCTTTAGCAAGATTTCAAGGTTCTCAACTACGGTGTCTCCAACAATCTAACTTACCTTTCGTTTTTCATTCCTAACATCCTTGCCCCGCCCTCTCACCTCACGCACGCTGCTCCCTGTGGAGCAGATCGAGGCAGCTCCATGCATTGTACATATCGTGCCATTCATTCCTTTTAGGGCTCTTATTCAGCGCTGTCCAATCTCATTCATTGGAAAAGGTATCTGCTCCTCAGCTTTCCCAAACACTCTGTGGTTTCATTAATAAATAGATAATATAAATAAACAATAAAATTAAATAAACTGCGCAGCACGTCTCACTCATATTCACGAGAAATGGGTCCATGTGCCCAGTCCGCAGGCACACCACAATCCCCCGGTCCAAAAGACAACCGTTACGTCACATCATGTACTATATATTCACGTTTAAAATATCCCACGTTACATCGTGGGCACATGACGGCGCGGCCAGCTATGTACAATCTTCCCAAATTTCAGGGCAGCTCCCATTCTGGAGCACCCTTCTATAGCCCGAAAGTACGGTAATTCTAGTCATGCTACACTCACTGTTATATCGCTAAGCGACCAGCGCAAGCGCCGCACAAAAAAGCCACGCCATTCAATTCAAACTGCCTGTCAAACCGGCTTACTCCCGCATGCGCGTATCAGGAGTTGCAGCACCGTACCAGTCTGTCCAGCCCCACAGACTGTTCCTTTACTGTCCCTCTCCCTGGAATCTGCCCGCTCCGGGCCCCTCTGGTTGTTTTCATGGGCCAAATCTGGTCCTCCAAGGCCATCTTGCTTCAGAGTTCATTCTCTCGTCCACGCTCTGCCGCCTGCCGGCGTTCTCCTGTCCACGCTCTGCCGCCTGCCGGCGCTCTCCTGTCCACGCTCTGCCGCCTGCCGGCGTTCTCCTGTCCACGCTCTGCCGCCTGCCGGCGCTCTCCTGTCCACGCTCTGCCGCCTGCCGGCGCTCTCCTGTCCACGCTTTGCCGCCTGCCGGCGCTCTCCTGTCCACGCTCTGCCGGCGCTCTCCTGTACACGCTCTGCCGGCGCTCTCCTTTCCACGCTCCCCCGTCTGCCCCGGCGCACTGCCTGCACGCTCCCCCGTCTGCCCCGGCGCACTGCCTGCACGCTCCGCCGTCTGCCCCGGCGCACTGCCTGCACGCTCCGCCGTCTGCCCCGGCGCACTGCGTGCACGCTCCGCCGTCTGCCCCGGCGCACTGCGTGCACGCTCCGCCGTCTGCCCCGGCGCACTGCGTGCACGCTCCGCCGTCTGCCCCGGCGCACTGCGTGCACGCTCCGCCGTCCGCTCCGGCGCACTGCCTGCACGCTCCCCCGTCTGCCCCGGCGCACTGCGTGCACGCTCCGCCGTCTGCCCCGGCGCACTGCGTGCACGCTCCGCCGTCTGCCCCGGCGCACTGCGTGCACGCTCCGCCGTCTGCCCCGGCGCACTGCGTGCACGCTCCGCCGTCTGCCCCGGCGCACTGCGTGCACGCTCCGCCGTCTGCCCCGGCGCACTGCGTGCACGCTCCGCCGTCTGCCCCGGCGCACTGCGTGCACGCTCCGCCGTCTGCCCCGGCGCACTGCGTGCACGCTCCGCCGTCTGCCCCGGCGCACTGCGTGCACGCTCCGCCGTCTGCCCCGGCGCACTGCGTGCACGCTCCGCCGTCCGCTCCGGCGCACTGCGCGCTCGCTCCGCCGTCCGCTCCGGCGCACTGCGCGCTCGCAACTGTGTGCACGCTCCGCCGTTTTCCCCGGCGCACTGCGCGCGCGCGCAACTGCGTGCACGCTCCGCCGTCTTCCCCGGCGCACTGCGCGCGCGCAACTGCGTGCACGCTCCGCCGTCTGCCCCGGCGCACTGCGTGCAGGCTCTGCCGTTCGCCGGCGCTTCCAGGTCTACATTCTGCCGTTCTTTCCAGGTTTCCGTTCTGCCAGCGCTCCAGGTCTACGTTCCGCTGTCCTGCCGGCGTTTCCAGGTCCACATTTTGCCGGCGCTTTCAGGTTTACGTTCTGCCGGCGTTTCCAGGTTTACGTT
This sequence comes from Eucyclogobius newberryi, assembly GCF_026437365.1. NCBI lineage: Eukaryota > Metazoa > Chordata > Actinopteri > Gobiiformes > Gobiidae > Eucyclogobius > Eucyclogobius newberryi. The sequence continues at coordinate 29,954,775 of NW_027315834.1, read as the reverse complement.
CTGCCGGCGTTTCCAGGTTTACGTTCTGCCGGCGCTTCCAGGTTTACGTTCTGCCGTCTGCCGGCGCTATCCTGTCCACGCTCCGCCGTCTGCCGGCGCTATCCTGTCCACGCTCCGCCGTCTGCCAACACCCCCACTTCCTGTCGTCTGCTGCCTCCTTTGTTTTTGGGGGGTATTAGAAGTCTATCATGTAACTTTCAAATCCCTAAAGGCAAAACCCCTGCATCTCATAGCCGCACACGTGGCTCATTCTGCCTCTTAGAGCTTCGGCTAAACTCGCAATTGGGTCAAACTACGGGCGGACCTCATCCCCGGTGCTCCTGACTCCAGGAGGCCAGCCCATGACTGCAGCACCCTGGTTTCGGAAATATCCGAGGGTAACATCGATCCCATGCAATCTGCCCTCTCGTCTTCACACCGGGCACTGGTTTAGAATAGGAGCTGCTACATCCGCGGCCACTCAGGGCATATCCTCCACAGCCCTCTAACAACTCGGGCCCTTCTGCTCGTATGTTCGTTCCTACCTGCCTCCGATCTTGGTGGCTCAACGCCCCTCGCATCTCTAGTAAGTCTCGTCTCGCTACAAATACTGGTGGTGGTTCATATCCCTCATTACCTGTTCCTTAGCGGCATCCTCTTGCTCTCCCCGTGTCTACGTCATTTCTTATCTACTCCCAGGTGCTTCATATTCCTGTCCCCGGTCCTTCACCACATGTCCGTGAATAGAGGCCTCCATTTCAGACGCTTCGGGTTTTCAGGGCATCGCCCCCTACTCTCCCCGTCACTACGCATCCGCCCCTCTCGGGCCACCATGTGATCAATGGCGGCCTCGTGGCCTGACCAGTCTACTCTATATTAAGTATCTGCTGTTACGTTCTTTCTGAGTATCAGTAATAACCTTGGCACACAGCTGCTCAGACCCCGGGTTTTTGGGGGGAGACATCTAATACAAATAGATCATGGAGTGCCCATGATTGCAACGTCTTCCGCCGGGGTCTGAGCGCCAAATAACTCTCGAATAAAGCTTGCTCAACAGTCCATTCTCGTGGTCTCTTTGTCTCTCCAGGGTGAAATGAAGCCTGTGTAAATTCAGCCTGGAAGACCTAACTCATCCATCTACGTCAAGGCCTCCATGGAAGGACCCCTCTCCCCAGCGCCATCATCGCACTCAAGCGGGCGCCCGCCTGTCCGTCTGTGAGAGTCAGATCCCTCACTTCACCATGGACTCTTCCAGGTTTCTGCGCTCCCAATCAGCACCAGGCGGTCGCATTTAAGCCCTCAGGCTGATGGCTCGGCCGCTCAAACCGTACTGCGACCCACCACCTCCCCTGCTCCTCCTCTGCATTCCCCTCATCCTCTACCTCCTCTTAACATCTACCACCACCAGGCTCCAGGCTCCGGGGGGAGACATCTAATACAAATAGATCATGGAGTGCCCATGATTGCAACGTCTTCCGCCGGGGTCTGAGCGTCAAATAACTCGCGAATAAAGCTTGCTCAACAGTCCATTCTCGTGGTCTCTTTGTCTCTCCAGGGTGAAATAGCAATGTAAGAAGGTTAAAAGCTCTGAAAAGTCGATTTTGCATGTTATGGGACCTTTAAAGCAGCTCTGCTTGTGTACAAGTCTCTCCATGGCCTAGCACCAATGTACATCTTGGACATGTTAGTGCCATATGAACCATCTCAGACTGGATCTAACTTTGGATGCAATTTAGTGTATTTATTACATAGAGGGATTTCTTTCTATTTCCTATAACTTTCAACAAACAAACTGCCACTTGACTGATGTAAAATTATGATAAGTATTTACCACATGGACTATCCCACCAAACAAACTAGTAATTAGTACAACATGTACAAACCTGTTATGTACACAGTAAGAGTAGAAGCAAACTCTCTTTGAACAGCTCTCGTGTCTGTGTTTGAACCACCATTAAGTCGGACCACTACAATAAATCCAGAAACCAAATGCGAAAAGCCCAAACAAACCAAAACATGGCGATGCAGACGTTTAACAAGCCTGGATTATGCATTTAGCACCATGTCTAATCTTTGGTATCATGCAAGTTTATATGTTCATATGCTTTAGAAATCAAAAACACTGGATTACAAAGTGTGTCTCTCTTTTGGAAAGTATGTCTTCATTACATTTTCTACTGTTACTGGATTATTTTTATGATTCACAAAAACATATTTTGCAAACATAGTTAAATTCATGGGTTCATTATGGATTATTCCAAACTGTTAATTTAAAGGAACATGGTTTAATCATTTATTTCAGGCCAGTATAAAGGCCTATAAACCAATAAATCATATATAACAGCAGAACCTTGAACTAAGCCTTGATTACTTTAAGGGAGTGTCTAAAGAGCCGCGGCACGCGGCCAAAACTGCCATGTTTACTTTGTGCCACGGCTCCCAAAACTGCTGCGCTATTTGACCGCGCCGGGTTAGGGTTAAGGTTAGGGTTAAGGGTTAAGGGTTAAGGTTAGGGTTAGGGTTAGGGTCAGAGTCAGGGTTAAGGTTAGGGTCAGGGTCAGGGTTAGGGTTAGGGTTAGGGTCAGGGTTAGGGTTAGGGTTAGGGTCAAGGTTAGGGTTAGGGTTAAGGTTAGGGTTAGGGTTAGGGTTAAGGTTAGGGTCAGGGTCAAGGTTAGGGTCAGGGTCAAGGTTAGGGTTAGGGTCAGGGTTAAGGTTAGGGTTAGGGTCAGGGTCAGGGTTAAGGTTAGGGTTAGGGTCAGGGTTAAGGTTAGGGTTAGGGTTAGCCATGAGGCTATATGGCAGTGCCGTGGTTCCTGAAACTGCTGGGCCAGTTGACCGCGCCGCAGCTCTGCAGCCACAGCCTTACTTTAATATTCACTGCAATACAACTGACAGACTCTAAAGGGCAGAAGGAGCTTTTCACAAAACAATGTCAAAGGTATGATGGGATCAGTGACGTAAGACTTACAAAGCTTTTCACTAGCTTGTTAAATCCTCTGATTTATATTTTCACCCCACAAAGAGCAGAACTCGAGATTATTCCAGGTCAGACCCGTTTCTAAGGTCTGTATGTCCTCTTATGACATAAACTGACAGCATTAGTTCATTACAAGCACTATTTTGATACAAAGAAAAAGGCTTGATATTCAATGCCAATTTCGATACCACAATGATGATTAAAACTGATTTAATGTAATTTTCAACACAATATAAGAGAAATGTATTTAAAATGATAATGTAGTCTTCTGATAAATATAATACATTCAGTAAAGATCAAACTTTGCCCTATTTATTTGATTTTTGCAAACAAAGGGGGGACGTTGAATGCCAATAAACACTCTGATTTATGAATTATTATCATTATTAATAGTGGTAAGCCTAGTATTATTATTATTATCCATCCATCCATCCATCCATCCATCTTCTGCCGCTTTATCCGGGGCCGGGTCGCGGGGGCAGCAGTCTGAGCAGGGACTCCCAGACTTCCTTCTCCCCAGACACTTCCTCTAACTCCTCCGGGGGGATCCCGAGGCGTTCCCAGGCCAGCCGAGAGACATAGTCTCTCCAGCGTGTCCTGGGTCTTCCCCGGGGCCTCTTCCCGGTGGGACATGCCTGAAACACCTCCCGAGGGAGGCGCCCAGGAGGCATCCGGAACAGATGCCCGAGCCACCTCAGCTGGCTCCTCTCGACGTGGAGGAGCAGCGGCTCTACTCCGAGCTCCCCCCGTGTGGCCGAGCTCCTCACCTTATCTCTAAGGGAGCGCCCAGCCACCCGGCGGAGGAAACTCATTTCGACCGCTTGTATCCGCGATCTTGTTCTTTCGGTCACTACCCAAAGCTCATGACCATAGGTGAGGGTAGGAACGTAGACCGACCGGTAAATAGAGAGCTTTGCCTTTCGGCTCAGCTCCCTCTTTACCACAACGGTCCGATGCAGCGACTGCATCACTGCAGCCGCTGCACCGATCCGCCTGTCGATCTCACGCTCCATCCTTCCCTCACTCGTGAACAAGACCCCGAGATACTTGAACTCCTCCACTTGGGGCAAGGACACCCCACCCACCTGGAGAGGGCAAGCCACCTTTTTCCGGTCGAGAACCATGGCCTCGGATTTGGAGGTGCTGATTCTCATCCCAGCCGCTTCACACTCGGCTGCAAACCGTCCCAGTGCATGTTGCAGGTCCGGGTTTGATGGAGCCATCAGGACAACATCGTCTGCAAACAGCAGAGATGAGATCCTGTGGTCCCCAAACCGGACCCCCTCCGACCCCTGACTGCGCCTAGAAATTCTGTCCATAAAAATTATGAACAGAACCGGTGACACAGGGCAGCCCTGGCGGAGTCCAACATGCACTGGGAACAGGTCTGACTTACTGCCGGCAATGCGAACACAGCTCCTGCTCCGGTCATACAGGGACCGGACAGCCCTGAGCAAAGGGCCCCGGACCCCGTACTCCCGGAGCACCCCCCAAAGGACACCCCGAGGGACACGGTCAAAAGCCTTCTCCAGATCCACAAAGCACATGTGGACTGGTTGGGCAAACTCCCATGAACCCTCGAGCACCCGATGGAGGGTATAGAGCTGGTCCAGTGTTCCACGACCGGGACGAAAACCACTCTGCTCCTCCTGAATCCGAGGTTCGACTATCGGTCGGATTCTCCTCTCCAGTACCTTGGAATAGACCTTACCCGGGAGGCTGAGGAGTGTGATCCCTCTGTAGTTGGAACACACCCTCCGGTCCCCCTTCTTGAACAGAGGGACCACCACCCCGGTCTGCCAGTCCAGAGGCACGGTCCCCGAACGCCACGCGATGTTGCAGAGACGTGTCAACCAAGACAGTCCTACAACATCCAGATACTTTAGGTACTCAGGGCGGATCTCATCCACCCCCGGAGCCCTGCCACCGAGGAGTTTGCGGACAACCTCAGTGACTTCAGCTTGGGTGATGGATGAGCCAGCCTCCGAGTCCCGGGTCTCTACTTCCTCTTCAGAAGACGTGACTGAGGGATTAAGGAGATCCTCAAAGTATTCCTTCCACCGTCCGACGACATCCCCAGTCGAGGTCAGCAGGCCTCCACCCGCACCGTAAACGGTGTTTGTGAGACACTGCTTCCCCTTCCTGAGGCGCCGGACGGTTTGCCAGAATTTCTTTGGTGCCGACCGATAGTCCTCCTCCATGGCCTCCCCGAACTCCTCCCAGGCCCGGGTTTTTGCCTCTGCGACAGCACGAGCCGCGGCTCGCTTGGCCTGCCGATACCCGTCGATGACCTCCGGAGACCTACAAGCCAGAGTGGCCTGATAGGCCTCCTTCTTTAGTCTGACGGCATCCCTTACTTCCGGTGTCCACCACCGGGTTCGGGGGTTGCCGCCACGACAGGCACCGGAGACCTTGCGACCACAGCTCCGAGCAGCCGCATCAACAATGGAGGCGGAGAACATGGTCCACTCGGACTCAATGTCCCCAGCCTCCCCCGGGACATGGGAGAAGCTCTCCCGGAGGTGCGAGTTGAATACCCTACTGACAGAGGGCTCCACTAGACGTTCCCAACAGACCCTCACAATGCGCTTGGGTCTGCCAAGTCTGTCCGGCTTCCTCCTCCGCCAGCGGATCCAACTCACCACCAGGTGGTGATCGGTTGACAACTCTGCCCCTCTCTTCACCCGAGTGTCCAAGACACGCGGCCGGAGGTCTGATGACACGACAACTAAGTCGATCATTGACCTCCGGCCTAGGGTGTCCTGGTGCCACGTGCACTGATGGACACCCTTGTGCTTGAACATGGTGTTCGTTATGGACAATCCGTGGCTAGCACAGAAGTCCAATAACTGAACACCGCTCGGGTTCAGATCGGGGAAGCCGTTCTTCCCGATCACCCCTCTCCAGGTGTCACTGTCATTGCCCACGTGGGCGTTGAAGTCCCCCAGTAGAACAACGGAGTCCCCGGTCGGTGCACTGTCCAGTACCCCTCCCAAGGACTCCAAGAAGACCGGGTACTCTGCACTGCTGTTCGGCCCGTAGGCCGCCACAACAGTGAGAGACCTGTCCCCCACCCGAAGGCGGAGGGACGCGACCCTCTCGTTCACCGGGGTAAACTCCAACACGTGGCGGCTGAGCTGAGGGGCTATCAGCAAGCCCACACCAGCCCGCCGCCTCTCCCCGCGGGCAACACCAGAGAAGTGGAGCGTCCAGCCCCTCTCGAGGAGATGGGTTCCAGAGCCCAAACTGTGCGTGGAGGTGAGGCCGACTATATCTAGTCGGTATCGCTCAACCTCCCGCACAAGCTCAGGCTCTTTCCCCCCCAGCGAGGTGACATTCCATGTCCCCAGAGTTAGTCTCTGTGTCCGGAGATCTGGTCGCCGAGGCCCCTGCCGTCGACTGCCGCCCAGATCTCTCTGCACCGGCCCCCTATGGATCCTCCTGCGGGTGGTGGGCCCACGGGAGGGCGGCCCCACGTCGCTCTTTCGGGCTGTGCCCGGCCGGGCCCCGTGGGGTAAGACCCGGCCACCAGGCGCTCGCCATGGAGCACCCATCCCAGGCCTGGCTCCAGGATGGGGCCCCGGTGACGCCGATCCGGGCGACGTGAACTGCCTTGATTGTGTCGTCGTCATAAGAGGCTTCTGAACCGATCTTTGTCTGACCCGTCACCTAGGACCTGTTTGCCTTGGGAGACCCTACCAGGGGCATGAAGCCCCCGACAACATAGCTCCCGGGATCATTCGGGCACTCAAACCCCTCCACCACGTTAAGGTGTCGGCTCAAGGAGGAGTTTTTTTTTTATTATTATTATAAGTAATAATAATAACAATATGCCATTATAAATAGGCCCTAGCATTATTTTAAATATATATATATGCAATTTAAATGTTCTTTTTTGATCATCTAACTCTAAAGCCTAGGAAAGCCTTAAAAAGTATTATTATTATTTCCATGCGGCTGTTGCAGGTCTGTGTGTTGTTGGTCTGTTAATCCCAAACACATGAGTTTCCCCGCTCACAAAAACTCCTCCACTCACTGGTCTACTCATTTCTCAGTGAATATGAGTCGAATTATAAGCCATTGAGCGAGAGAGAGAGCACGAGGATGAGCAGAACGAATCCTTCTTAAATGATTATTAGTCGTTAGTCTGTGTTAAAATGCATCATTGCACCGGTGCAGATCCTACATGTTGTCAACAGTTTAGAACTTTTAGGTACAGAATGAGCCAGAATCAAGACCGTAGTCCAAATTACCCTGCATTTCAATACGCAACCTTTTAAATGGACGCGGGGCGGATCGGAGGAAATGGAAGTTGATGCGGGGAAAGAATGCCAAAATTGTGGGACGCGTAGGTTGGAATAAAACCTGACCTGCGCATCACTAGAAAGCACAATCAGTGGTATTTTTGGTCAATTTTGTTCATTATTAGTATTATTTGTTGTTATATTTCTTAATATAATAAAATAATATACATTTTAATTTGAGAGTAATATTATTGAATCAAAACTGCAGTGTAATGTATTATTTATATGCCTGTATTGTTCAGTAAATAAGTTATTGTGAACAATGATGTAAACTTTTTTGTGTCCGCCATAATGACTAATAATAAAAAAGGGAAAAGGAAGTTCACAGTGCTGTGTTGAAGCAGAGTTCAAAAATAATCATTTGAATTAGTCAATTCCAGAAAAGACATCCACTTCTGTTATCATTGTGAAGCTTTCACTCTGTTACATTATTATTACAAGACGTAACTATTATTACTACGTGGAGTACTCTGATCCTGCTGTTGTCCTGTTGTAGCTCTGTCTCATACCGGTCTGACATAACAGGAGATTTCTTTAGAATTACAGCTTTGGCTGGTACATGAGATTGCTTAATGTCTTCGAAGGATTGTTCCAGTTTAAACATGTTTTATTGGAATGTGTGATTTGAGTGTAAAATCCCTCATCATTAGTGTATAAAGTCAGAATCCTGCCAAATGCCACAACTACTGCTGGCATAGGCCGTGTGAATGTTTAAATATTGGATAAAGTTGTTTAAAACATTTAGATTTACGATAACAAAAACAAATACTTACTAGTGCTTGTTTTCTTTGGAGGGTTCAGTGGGTTTTCTGTCATATAAAACCACAATTAGAATGTGATGTCTAGAAAGATAAAGTTATTTCTCAGTCTTTGATGTTGTTTTATCGACATCTAATCTCTCTATAAGTCTGTCTTAAAGTGCATGTGACATGTTATATTACACATTTGACTAAAACATAGTGAACATGATTCTATTTAAGATTTTACTAACATTGTTTCTTATTTTCCCCCAGTTTGACAATGCTGGTGACAACCGTTACCTAGCAACCAAACTATAAACAAGGGCCAATTTCCAAAAGTTATAATTTGACAAATAAAAATACATGATATCACATTTGTTTTATTAATGATTAATTAAACTGCCAGACAGTCAGTTGTGTGTAAACTGTTGTTTATTGATGACGTCGATCGAGGTATTCTGTCTCTCAGATCTATGTCCTGTCATTTTCAACCTTGATAACTATTTACCACAGGGACTGTCCCACCAAACTAAGTGATGATAACTGAAAAAATATGAGAACCTGTCATATGCACTTTAAGCTTGCCGCTATTGTTCCTGCCAAGATCTTGTGTATGTCCTGTTGTGTCCAGGTAGAATAGTCCATATGTGATAATAAAGGTAAAAGAAGACGTTACCTATGCATATGAGAGTGGAATTGGACCACTTTCCTGCCGTACATCGGATGAGATTGGAGGTGCCTGCCATCCTCACATATCCATCGATGCATTTGTAACGATAAGCATTATTGTTTATGGAGCAGTTCTGCTCAGGGGGCATAGTTAGGGTCAATGGAGGGATACTGCTGCAAGAACAGCTGGAGTCTGAAAGAGATGAAGATCCATTAGTGTGATAGCAGTCAGGCTGGTACACAGAAATATGACTGATCTTAATGGAGCATGGAAGGTTTTTAATCACAACCACAAAAAATACATTCTTTATATAAATGTTTTTAATTATTTTTCAAACGTATTTATACAGGGAAAACCCAATGAGAAAAGTTCTCTTTTTCATGGGTATCCTGTTAAAACACTACACAAAATAAACATTCAATCAAATTAACCAATACATAAAAACACATTTATACATACAGTATGAGATACAATTGTATAAAACAAGTGCATCGGCACTGCAGTTAGTCCTTGGCCGGTGCTTTAAAATCATTAATAAAATGATTTAATTAAAAAAGTCTCTGTGTTTTGTTCCACAGGAGCAAAGTTGTTGAAAGCCTTTTCTCTGTCTCTGTGTTGATATGATGTGGTTGTAAGATAAAAATGTCCTGAGACCTCAGGCAGATGTGACGTGCAATAAACTTGATAAATATTGAGGCAAAATGACAACTAGAGCCTCATAAACAAACTAAAGGCAGTGCTGTTCTCTTCTCACATCCAATCATCCCATTCTACTTTAGAGTATAATTCACAATGGTGAGTTCTGTATCCTTCTCCTATAATGAACCTTAGAGCTGAACTTCAGAGCTGAACTTCAGAGCTGAACTTCAGAGCTGAATGATAAACTGAGTTCAGAGGTTTTAACACTGTCGCAGTAGAATACATATATATAATATCACCATAATCTAGAACTGAGAGAAATATAGCCTAGATTAAGTGTTTTCTACAATTAAGAGGAAAACACTTTTTATTTCATAAGAAGAATGACACTCTTGCTTTAAGATTCTTTATATCGCCGAACTCAATCGTCTTCCACACTGGAACACTCCCGGACCAATGAGGGATTAAACTGACTGTTTTGATTTGCAATAAATGTATAGTGTATAGTTTAGATAACAATGATTCATTACAAATTTCTACATCTGTAATAAACAAACAAAATTCTTGGTCAACTAAAGAGATCCTCTATGCATCGATTAGTCACCTAAAAGCAGCGTGGAAGCAATTAGCAATTCACTCTCTTTGCACCGACTATATATTTACTTTAAGTGCACTGACAAGACAAGAAAAGCTGTAAATTGTATATGTGTATGCTTTTATTTTTTTTTTACAACTCATTATGGAATCTCTGTCTGACTCATTCATGCTTTCACCTTTCTCTTTTGGCACATTTCTAATTCTAATCAAGTAATTAGTTAAGTATAAAAACCTATTTGGTGAAGTAAGAAGTAATGATCTGAACGACTAAACGCTTAACAGTCCAACTCATTTCATTGTTGATTCTTTTAATGATATCTATAAATAACACAATGAATCAGGTGTCACAGCTTGACTGTATTGGCTACTGCCTGTGTGTACTATAATATTTGCAATTACCAGTAAAGCATACCATATAAATGAGACATGTTAGATCAAGTGCTGTTGCTGTGGGCCCTGTTCATGTAACTGTTATTAAGGGTACTGAGGTTGCTGAGATAACAAAAATATTCATTCAGTGTTGAGAACAGTTAGTTAATCAGATTATTGTTTATTTGTTGATATGGATCCTGATTATTTGGAACAATTGGAAAGAAAGAAACATGTGTTTGGCTGGTAAAGTGAAGAGGCTGACAAATAAAAAATAAAGACTAATAAAAAAACAACGAAAACGTCTGCAAAAATATACATATAAACAACAATATAAAAACCAAACATTTGCAAATGAATAAAAACGAAATACTCTCTTGGTTACACATGTTGTCTTCTGCTGCACTAGTAAATCTAAATGGTCGTTTCATAGACTATAAAGCGTTTCTATTTAAATTGCTCATAAAAAACCCTCACCGGTCCCGGAGTGCCGCGTAGATCCCAGCAGCAGGTAAACCACTATAAAGACACGCTTTACGCACGCACCGGGCGCCAACAACCCACGATCCATTTGAGGTGAGCGCGGACGAGCAGAGTCAAATCATTGCTGACGCCCAAAGCGAGTTCTGTGGAAAGCATTCTCGCTCCGTGCGCGTCCTCCTGCTGCACCACGGCCAGGACTGTTTCACTTTCACTCCCACTTGTTCTGTAACGTAAACGCTTCTTGTAAGGGAAAATGGGGAAGGATGGGTTTAGTTGGTCTCATGTTTCTTTGCGTGTCTATTTTTATTTTATTTTATTATTATTACCTTGTATTAATTATTTCCAATACATATTTTTTCCCGATGGTTAATATGAGTAAAAGTAAAAAATAAATGCGTAAATAAAATAAAATAAAAATAAATTCCGACAGTCCTCCAAACGCGAGGTGGCGCGCGTCACCTTTCCTTGCAGCTGCGTGTGTCTTGTTTTGCTCCACTTCCGCCGAACACAGAAGCGCTGTATCTAATGTGTGCTTAACAATTTCATGCTTTTTGCACTATCCTCATGCTTAGTTTCTAACACCGGTAAGTTTAAAATCCAAAGCATGATTTGCATTTAAGAATATTTGTGTTAAAAAGACTGTGTAGCTGATGTTGTCTTCTTATTCAGAGCGCATGCTAACTTTACCTTTTGTTAACGCTGCAGCTTCCATCTGCTGCATTTGATTGAAATAGAATAATTGACACGTTTCATGTGGATGTCTGAGTGCGCGTCCTGGCATCACATTGTAAAAACGTCTCAAAATGAGGTATTACACGCGTTTAGCCAAGAGTTTAGTTGCATCTTGGCGTATAGTTGAATGTGCTGGGCAGACTTGCCTGACAAATCATACTCCTATGGTTCATTCATTGGTTTGTAGCGCTCGTCTGTTTTATGTTTACAATTACTTCAGCCAACAACCTTTTATAATTGACATCTTAGTAGTAATAGTAGTAGTAGTTGTTGTAGCTTTTGTCGCCACCTACTGTATTTTTACGTGCGTTATACGCTCTACCGTAAAAAAAAGAAGAAAGAAAGATAAAGAGAAAAAAAAGAGAGATAAATCTTGGACTATATACTCTATAATTCCAAGCCTGGACTTGTTTTTTTTCTACCCATTGATTAAAATCAAATAAGATTGTGTTTTCAAACGTGGTTACATACTATGATTCTAAACGGTTGTTGTTTATAGTGCACAAACCTGATAAACCACAATGTCACTGTACGATGATCTCGGTGTCGGGGCCAGTGACACAAAAACTGAAGGATGGTCCAAGAACTTCAAACTGCTCCAGTCTCAGCTCAAAGTGAAGAAAGCAGCTCTCACTCAGGCCAAGGTAAGTAATACTTCCCTTTTAACTTTATTGCCTTTTATTTGTTTTGTATAAAGTTGATATGCATATGATGTTTAATAAATGGGATGATTTCATGTTAACACAGTCACAGCGATCGAAACCGACCACAGTTTTGGCTCCCGTCATTGACCTGAAGAGAGGCGGCTCCAGCGACGACCGACAGATTCTCGACAGTGGCCCACACACAGTGACCGCACTCAAGGTCTGTACATGTCATAATGTAATTAAAGGGGTAGGCAGAATTTTAAATTGATGAGCATCAACAAGGAGCTCTTATCTAGGTCACAAAAATTGTATGTAGTGATGAGATGAGGAAATGGAGTATTTTAAGATAAATAATCTCAGAATTCAAATGTAATCATATAAGTACTCTATTAATCAGGTATGATTTATGGAAAATAGTAATGTTTGATAAGAGTTTTTTTTAAATTATACTTTTTGTCCTTTTACATTCTGAGTTCATACAATATTACACTGCCTGTAAAAGTTCTATTTTGTTTTCAGGACCCAGCCCCTAGTGCCTTCTCCTCCGGAGACGTGTTGATCCCTTTGGCCGATGAATATGATCCTATGTTTCCAAATGACTATGAGAAAGTGATGAAGCGGCACAGAGAAGAACGACAGAAACAGAGGGAGCAGGAGCGACAGAAGGAGATGGAGGAGAGAGAGAAGTACCATCAATTTGATTATATATCACTCATATGTCAATTGAGTATTATTTTAGGCTCAGTTTGGTCAATAAAATATACTGTGTATAGGAGGGTAAAACACTTGAATTGTATTAGCACCACTCTTTTAAATATGAACAAAAGTGCACATAAATGTGACAATATAATAAATATGTCCAATATTAAAACTGGATTTGTGCTCATTGTAGAAAGAGGAAAGACAGACATGAAGGTGGTGGTCCTCCAAGTGGGTTCTCCAGATTTCCAGCTGCAGAAGGCGAGTCGGACGATGAAGAGGATTATGAGAAGGAGAGAAGGAAACGGAGTAAGTACATAAACTGTAAACCGTACATAAACTGTAAAGACCCTTTATCAGGAGGTCCCGGCAGGGCCTACTCAGAGTACGTTAAATATCTGAGTTCCGAGATTCGATCCACAGATTGAGAATGACTCTTTGATGAGAGTTGAAATCTTTTGTTTTTCTAGATGACTGCAGTAAGTACATAAAGGCATCTCTTGATTTGAATCTCTTGAAAACTGCCGTATTTTCTCTAAATGTAGACATTTTAGTACATAACATTGTCCTTATAAAAACCTCTCTAATAAGCTCTACTTTTTATATTTGAGTTTGTTGTTTATTGAAATTAATATTTTCTGTAGGCCTGGGTGGAGCAGCAATCGCCCCTCCTTCGTCCCTTATCGACCGAGAAGGTACGTTTCCTGTTTTGATCGCAAGAGCTTTTGCAGTAAAACTGTATATTTTGTTTTGTTGTGTAGCTTAAATTGCCATTAGTCAAGATCAAAGATTCTTAAGGAATTATTTTTCAGTCTTCCCCAGGGGCTACAATAGTAATTTACCACCATCAGGTTTTGAGTGAATGAATAATGCAATCATATTTTTTAGGCCCCCCTTCGTTTTCTTACGATGAGGATAGTCGACCGTCCCGAGCTCCAAAAGCGGCCATTCCTCCTCCAATGTACGACGACACAGACCGGCCGCGATCTCCTCCTGGACCCACCAGCTCCTTTCTGGCCAATATGGGGTTAGTAATATGACAAAAAACAGACCAATGTATGTGCAGTCTAAAATCTAGAGATGAAAAAGGATGGTGCACTGCCTGTCCAAAAAAAAAGTCGCCACTTGGTTTCAATAAAGCAAATACAGTAGGTAATCTCCTCCTGCTGAATCTTTTAGCTGCAACACGGTATTTAAACCTGACTAATCCAGTGAGCGGCTTCTCATTTCTGAAACAACCGTGTGGAAAGAGAAATCCCGTGGTCATGGAGAAGATGTCAGTGTGATTGAGAAGGGTCAAATCTTCGGCATCGAGCAGAGAAAACATCTAAGGAGAAGCAAAAACTAATGTACTACAGATCTGAACCCCAGTGAGAGTGTTTGGGATGAGCTGGAGTACAAGAGTATTTGGAAAACTGTGAAATCATTATACAGTTGCCTTCAATCTGTTGTGAATCCCACTAAATGTATGTAAATTCATCTAAAATGTATGTTCTTTTTGCATCAAAAGGTGAAATTCCATTTCCCATTGAAACTTCAGTTCCGTTTGAAGAGAGGTTACCGAATGTAGAATATTTGTCCCCAGATACGAAGTACAATACAAATACAAATTGGACAAAAACATTGGACGACGTTGGCCAAGTTGTTGTTTTCATTTGGTGTTTTCAATCATTTATCAACTTTATTTATTCCAAAATGGCGATCCTGTTTTCAGCTCTCTGTTCATGTCAATATTTTTAATAAAGTCCAGTACATTCAGCCCCATACGTCAAAGCTGTGCATCAGGGGACACCATAGCAATGATTTACTTTCCATTACAATCTAATTTAAGAGACGATTATCCAATGCGGACTTGCACGACTCTCTCATACCCTACCTTTTAATGAAAGACATCACTAATGAACATTAAAAAAACACAATGTTCAAGCAAATAAATATCCTGCTTGTCATGAATAATATCCTACGGTAATATTAATATCTTTCCTTTTTATAGTGGCACAGTGGCTCACAAGATCATGCAGAAGTATGGTTTCAAAGAGGGACAGGGCCTGGGCAAACATGAGCAGGGTCTGAGCACGGCCCTGTCTGTGGAGAAGACCAGTAAGAGAGGAGGCAAGATCATCATCGGAGACGCAGCCGAGAAAAGTGAGTCGAACTGCAGTCTGTACCAAAATATGTCAGTCCAACAAATAGTTGGACTGACATAATAAGTGCTTGTGTCATGATTATACATTTGCATTTGCGTTCATTATGCCATTGTGATTTAATGAACGCTGTGTCTCACGGTCTGGGAGATTTAGCATCACAAAAAGACCTTATTGTGAATTGTTCCATTCCAAAGACAATTTTTCCAACACATAATGCTGTCTGTCCCCTGTCTGTTACGTGATTAAGAAACTATTATTTAGCTTCAAATTAAGACCAAAGAGACCAGTGTGTATCCCCATTGTGTCACCGTGCCAATTCTACAGTTGTGATTCACTTAAAATGATAGGGAAAGGATTTTTTGAGAATCCTTTAGCCTCATAAAGGTAATATAAGGCAAATCATTTTGGCCACATTTCACACCCACACTGAAATGGATGGTTGCCCTAATGCTATATCTAATTATTATAAGATAAGATAAGATAAGATATTCCTTTATTGTCCCACATGGGGAAATTTCATTGGTGCAACGCAGGAAGATACAGAGGTAGATACAGAAGAACAGATCACTTATAGGAAGTCTGAAAAACACTTTCAGTAGAAGATCTCCTATAAATAAATAAAAACTCCCATAGACAAATAAATAAATAAATACCATTGCATGTGATCCCGACAGTAATTGCACATGAATATGTGTCACGACAGCACATAGATTGCACATGAATTTCACAGTAATTGCACATGAATTGCACATGAATTCCAACAGCAATTGCACATATGACAGAATTGCACATCAGTATTAGGTTAGGTCAGTATTGCGACGGGATAACGTGACGATCTCCGGGTAAGACGACAGTTCTCCGCAGTTTCATGAGTTCCTCCTTTGTGGAAACGCGGTACGGCGGGGGGCGGGGCCGGAGCCGGGGGACTCAGAGCCAAGACACATCGCCACGACACGACGAAAACACTCAATCCAGCCGAATAAAGTCAAAACAAGTTAATTTAAAGCGATTCCAGTGCGTGTCCCGATCGTTATGATATGATAGATTCTATAGCTTTATATCTCCCAGGCCCAGCTCTGTTTTTACTTTTAAGTTTTTGTGTGAATTATGTTGTTTATCTGTGATGTTGTATGCATGTTTGTGTATTTCTTTACATTGTGGTTGTGAACAGCAGGCTCCAGTCTGGCAGCCGAGACTTCAATGTTTGCAGGTTTGAATTTTTCTCTCTGATTGTGTGTAATTAGGTGTTTGCATGGATTTCTCTCATAGATGAAAAAGTAAATTTACCCATCCAGCATTTGACTGGGTTCCTCATAGTCTCCAATACATAACTGAGATTGTAACAGTTTTCTATATTTGGACATTTTAAAGGAAATTTCACTTTTTTTCTAATAAGACTGTGGTTTACAAGCAATAGTTCATGTACCTGACATGTTTCGTCAGATGTGATGCGTCTTTTAGCAGATGTTATTCCCAGGTGTGGTCAGTTTGACAGATTTATCGGACTGACCACGCCTGGACAGGACATAACATCTGATAAGACACGTCACAACATCAGAAGTCATCTCTGACTGAGGTGAAAGTCCTGGTGCCAAAATATCTCCGGTAAATGAGCAGATAAAAATAGCTTGTTTACCACTGTGTTATTAGAAGAGATGTTTTTTTTGTGTAGTTTTCTGTCAGAACTTGACCAAACAGATGGTGGTAGTATTAGTAGTGGTAGTAGCAGCTCTAAATAAGTACTTACCAAAAAAGAGACAAAATGTGAATTAAAGGAAGCAAAATAAATAAATGCTTGATGATGAATGCTAAAATTGAAAGATACCCTCATAGTTGCCTGACCAGCCAAGACCACACACTTTGACAATACTTTACAAAGACGGTTTGGTCTGGAATCATATCCTGTCTCCGCGATTCAAGGGCGTGATTGACAGGCGGATAAATCAATCAGAGAAATGAATGGTCCGTTCATGTATCAACAATCATGGCGGCTTTACAAAAAAAAAAAAAAAAAAAAAATCACACAGGACTGACACTGAGAAACGGTGCTGATTTCTGCAGAGTCAACAAGCGCTGCACTATTTTTTTTTTTAAATCTGAGAAAAATTAAGTTCTATATTTAGTTCTAAATTTCACGAGGATATTTGAGAGGAGCTGTTTTCCAAATATAAGCGACACATGCTACAAATTAGAGGTGGTGGTTGGACCGGCCCATGCTTGGAGAGTTTTTGATGCCCCCTATTGTCCGATTCCAAACCCTTCTGCATTTGGACAGAATGTTGGAGGGACTGGCTGCTCAGGCAACCCTCAAAGAGTAGAACATGTACATCAGAAAATATCAGTTTCCAAACATTTGTGTGGAATATTATACTGGTGCAGTGGTAATAAAAGTGAATATTTTGTTTTCAACATTAAATTATGGTGTTTTTGCAGCAGCAGCAGCACTAGATCCCTCCAAGAAGTCTGACGCAAACCCTCTCACAGAGATTCTCAAAAACCCGACCAAAGTGGTGCTGCTGAGGGTAAGTAAACAAACATGGCACTAACCTCTGCAGCAATAATAACAGCTCTGGTGCATTAATCAGGGCTATTTTAGGCTTCTTGTCATCCTTGGACCTGCCGTAGGTTGAATGTAAATATTCGAGAAATGACAAAATTACATTTATGTGGTTTGGAGCAGAGTTCAGACAGTTTGTGTTAAATTGTAATGATTAAAATTCAGTAATGCTTATGTTATGTTATTAATTAATATTGAAAACAATTTATATATTTTTTTTAATGAGATACAAATTTGAAAATAAAATGGACATTGATCAGTGACGAGAACAAAATGTGATACATTTTTGTCATATTGCTCAGCACTACTTTGACTTCAACACATTTTTATTTCTCATAAATACTTAATAGTATATTTAGTAGTAGTAAGAGCTTAACTTTACACATTATCAGTTTTTGACATCGCCCCTGTAGGGTGCAAAAACTACATCTGCTAGTGCACGTTTTAATCAGGAGGTTATGGTTCACCTACACTACTACACCGATTAAAAGTGGGGTTGTTTACATGTTCAAATTCTTTGGAGGTTTGATAATGCATATTTGTTTTGCATTTCTTTACTACAATCTTGATGGCATCTGTGTGTATTTGTTTAGCCACGCTGTATGCAAACCTACTAAATAGATGAGCAAGAGTGACTCGGTTAAGCTGTGCATGACTGCTGTGTTTATTTTTGTAAGAACATGGTGGGTCGCGGAGAGGTGGATGAGGACCTGGAGGAGGAGACGAAAGAAGAGTGTGAGAAATACGGCAAAGTGGTCAAATGTGTCATATTTGAGGTAACACTGCTGGATTATTTTGACCAGATAAGCGTGTTTATTCAGATACAGAAGACTCACTCGTTTTGTTACTCCTCCCTCAGATAGCGGAGGTCACGGACGATGAAGCAGTCCGGATATTCCTGGAGTTTGAGAGAGTCGAGTCGGCTATTAAAGGTTTGTCATGGTTTGAATAATCATAAAGTTATGAATCTTCTTGAAACCATCAGGGACTGCAGCCCAAAAGATGCATTGGTAGTTTTCAGAATGCATTGAACACATTTAATTGCTTAAGGTTTTATAATCTATAACAGAAAATAGCAAACTTAATTTTGCCTTTTTGGAATAGCTACAGTCAGCATTCGAGAGAACGGCCCACTAACGGACCTCTGAGAGAGAATTGATCTGTTCATTTTAATGTAGAAGAGCTGCTCTGTCGCCCAGTGTGCAACAACTAAAAGAGCAAACAGACTTTGAGTAACTTTCCAAATATAGAGACACAAAGACGTGGGTAAAGGGGCTTCACGGACAAAATGTGTGTAAATATCCAAGAATGCTAACAGTAGCTCTGGGCTAAATACTACCGTGATGCTAGCCTGTTGTATTTTAACTTCAGAACATTACATTTGAGGCAACACCATGTCAACAACCTCCATTAAGGCACTTATTTTGACTCAATGACGTGCCTCCGACTCCCAGTCAGGTTTAATATAACATTTAAAGAATGACACAAATAACATTTTTCATCCACCTCTATTTTGATTGACAGCTGATTACATTTCCTAAGGTCAGGTGTTTCTTCTCTAGTGCACAAACACTATAATCATTTGACCTGATTATTTATAAGCTATATATCTCAAACTAAACATGTTTTTGTTTAACTTGTATGAAATAGTATTCATTTTGTTGCAGAACATATTGTAAAATATTGTATATGTGTACAACAACAGTATTTGAAAAGCATAAACACTGCATAATGAAGGACCCACAGTTTTTTGGGCTATTCCAAGTACTATTGCTTTAAATCCTTAAATCTTAAAGCATATTTGCACTCTGTTTTATAAGCCTCCACAATGTATAAACATCCACCTACTTTTCTTTTGTTATGTCAACTTTACGCAATGGGCATGGCTTCGCCCTTGTGTAACCGCTCCATAAATGTGTGAACATTGTTATCCTCTTAAATGAGTTGTCCCAGATCAGAAATGAGGTGAGACGGAGCTCCCAAAAGGATTACATCAGAGGTGTCCCATCAACCCACCTCTGTGTCCCCAAAATACTTACATCATTTATACAAGAATCAGGACAGAAACGTAGTGACCATAAGGAGAACGATTATCCAAAATGCAAGGGATTTAAATCTTTTTGTGATTCATTTACTCTCACTAACTTCAGGGAATGATGAGACAAGACGTATTATTTTGTATTTGCGCAGCTTACAATTGAGCCATCTATCTACTATACTCTATTATCCATGAAAGAAAGGTTTAAAGGGAAAGTAAACCTCTAGACGACAATGATGGATGATATGCAAAACCACTGCACTGTAATCTGTTTTTGTTGCTGCATGTGCAAAACGCAGCATGTACGTTTTTAAAGGGGATTAATCCAGCCATGAATAAAAATAAATAGAATACAACTAAAACAAACCATGGGCACCTAGTATACTGTGCATATTCAAACATTGGTATTTAGTGACTCGTGTAGTGGGCACAACATCCCTCAGCTCCATGTGGTGGATTAGTGTAGGTTTATGTAGATTTATGGCTCTGGAAATGTTGAGAAAATTGATTGTTCTTGACACTTAACACTTTTTGTTGCAGCAAAAAAAAAATATTCACAGGTATCCATCAGTCGTTGAAGTATTTACTGTACCTATTTACTGTAATATGCAAATTGATGATAATATTTATACAGCAGTGTTACAGCTTGACTTGAATATGTAAGGCTGAAACAAGTTTAACAATTGATTGCAGCAATGGAATATTGAGGAAATCATCAACTAAATTAGTAATAATAGCTATCTCTACCTGTACAGACTCCAAACATGCCAGTACTTATATCAAAATAACACATGAAACATACATTTTGTGTTTTTAGTCTGTAAATACCTGTGTACTCCATCACTTTAGCTTCATCTGGGTAAAATTTTGTCAGAGAAAGTTGTGAATTTGCAAAGTATTATTGTGGCAAACTGCACCCTTCCTCCAGAAAATATTGATATTGTGTTTAACATCATATTACTGGTATCAAATCTTTAGCTGCCTTGTGACTCCCAACCCTACTTGCAACACTATATAATAATGTCATTCATATTTTGACCAATGCACAATAAACTGATTGAAATGGATCTTAATTTCATCCTCAATCAAACCTTTAGCTTTATTATCCCTGATTTAACTTGGTAAAAGAGGAAGCCATTTTAGTTTATGATTAATTTACTTCATTCTAATCAACAATTCTTGGGAAATGGCAGCATGGAAAATAATATAATGTATTGACAAAATGTTCCCCCGTTAATTGCATGTTTTCGTATCGTTATGGTTATTAAATGTGATGATTAATTTAGCCTTTTCTTCTCTCCTCAGCTGTGGTGGATCTGAATGGACGGTATTTTGGGGGTCGAGTGGTCAAGGCCTGCTTCTATAATTTGGATAAATTTCGGGTTTTGAATCTTGGTGAACAAGTCTGAGTTCGCTCGCACATCCAATCCCCTCCCATCATGTACATATGTCTTTATAGTTGATTTATGATGTGTCTTTATTATGTCGTCAGTCTGCCATGTCTTCTATCATTAAAACATCTTTATGTGGACACCAAATAAAATGAAACATTGTCAACAATTTTATTATCCATGGGTAAGTTGTTGTCTTTTTTTTTTTTTTTTTTTAATGAACCTTCTGTAGTCTTATATTTTGGCTCTTGATATACGGTAGACATTATATACTTTGGTTAAGTCCTTCTTATGTGGTGGTAAGTCTAACCTGGTCCGTTCTTAAATCTGTTGAATCTGATTTTAAAAACATGATTGGACGTATTTAATGCACCTTCAATTGGCAAAGCCTCTACGTTACTCCATAAAAGTTAGAGCTGTGACGCGAGTTTGTTGTGTAAACAAGTTCATTTTGAGTTTTCCACCAAGGTTATATTGTTGAACAGTAGATCTTAAACACCTACTGTATTCCTTTCACCGTTTGGAAATCAGGCCGTTTTAAAGGTGCTAAAACAATATTATTTGGGTTTTAATCTTAACCAACAGCAAGTGATTCCAGATTAGTGCTTTGTGCAGTATCATAAAAAAAAATATACAAAAATGAATTTAAATGTATTGATGGACTCTTGGTGAGCACAAAGCCAGCTTGACTGAAGGCTTATGTAACTGAAGAAGTGCCCAGGGGAAGAGCAGAGAAGGATGTCAGGAGAGATCCCTCCGGAGCAGGTTAAATTCATAAGACAAACGTTGGATAAGACACAACGAGCCCATTGCACAGGCTAATTGATATCTCAGGCCAGTAGACGAGGGATTATGAGAACAACGCACTGATTGCACTCTTATTCCAGTCATTTTGAAAGTAGATTCTCAATTTACTTCCAAAACACAACCATATTACGTCAGAATAGGTTGTAGTAAATATCCTTGTAGAGCCTCATGTTTGGTAATATCTATTGTTTTGAATGCCTTCTTTCCCCCCCTTTTTTTTAACATCTGTAAATAAGAATTCTCAACAACTTCAAACTCTTATGCAAATGTCAAAGGTCAAGGGTGGAAAATAGCCAGATGACACCAAGACATGGGTCATGAGGCAATTGCAAGAATGAGAAAATATGACATTCTCAATTGAACTGTAACTTTTTCACTAAATCCCCATTATAATTTGTAAAAGGCATACAGTTCTGTGTTTCAGTTGCACGTTCAGACAGTTTATCTTCACGTCGGTGGCCAAACCTGAGTGCGTGGGTGTGGTTACAGGTGCATGGTCAGTGCATGGTCCCAACGAGAGCTGTGCATGCAGCGATGTGATCGGCTGATGGCTCTTTATGGCAGCCTGTTATGACCTTGACCTGAATACCTGGAACAGTGACACGAGACCGGGCTGAAGGGTCAAAGAGGCCTTGAGAACCAGACAATACGTGGCACTGCGGTCGACCTGGTTTAAACTAGCCCAAAACTAGGTCATAGAGGGACATGATGTAGTGGTACTTATAAATAACCTGTTGGTAAAGCCACAGCTGCCCTGGAACAGATTGGCTCTAGACGATGTAATGAACAAGTCATGCTGGCAGCTTCTTCATGCTTATGTATTCAAGCTAGAAGAGGGTCTTGAATGGGATTTGAACCACCAAACGGGGGCATATGCTGTTAAACTTCCATTTCAGCTATGGTCAGACCACACTTCTCCAATACTTTACATTCTGGCGTGTCCAGCAGCAGTTGTGTGCACCGACATGATTTTATTTGTGTGTATACAAATATATTAAGTTTAGCAAATGAAACACATTCAAAACCTATGATTAAATGATGTCAAGTGAAATCAGATATTGGGTAACTTTTTATAAATGGCCAGCTCGATTGTGCAGAGTTAAGATGACTTTGTTTTTTCCACCTCACTAAACTACGCTCTATACATTCCTAAGAGGTTCAGGCAAATCCGTCAGGTTCTTGTCTGGAGAATGAAAAGCAGCCACTGTATCCGGCCCCCGGCCCCTCTGGGCAGATTACAGTGTGCTTCTTTATCAAGTCAAACACCCATGAACAAACCCAGGGCAGTTTCACAACCACATTTTTCTATTCTCTACGTGCCACTTTTGAGATCATATCTTATATAACTCATTATCAATGATTTAAGAAATCAGAAGGTCTGTCGTGGAGGTCACAGTGATGAAACGCTGTGAAGTGAAGTTATTGCAAAACTGTTTTATAGCATGCTGTGAAAAGATTTAGTTTATGGCACATTGACAATGACGTGTGAGTGAATGTCTCAGGGTCAGTCAGTTCTGTAACAAAACTGACACTTAACAAACCTCAAACCAAAATGCTTAAAACATGTGTGAAGTCTTTGCTCCTCTCTGCCTCTAGTGTGCTGAACGTTTACAATATTTACATTACCTATTTTCATGAATCAAATTTTATTTTTTTACTCAAAAAAGCTGCCTCCAGTGTTGAATCTGACAGTGCTTTGCTCAGATATTGTTAAAACATGAATGGTTTCATTAAGTGAGCCATCAAGGCACTTCATACATTTATACACATTTTTAATCATTAAGGAATCATTGGGTTTATTTAACGCCTTTCAACACACCACTGCCCTGGAGCAGATTAACTGAAGCAAGGCTGCCCCATCTGCCCCTCTGACCCCCACTATCATTCACACACACACCCCACAACCCTAAACCATGAGAAAAGCAGTGGTGGTGGCGACACTTTACCAGAAAAGTCCCACACCTGTGATTCTATAGTGTGTCTCTTTCTTAATCCACATGTTTGGAGTCATCACCCTAAAGTTCCACATCAGCAGAAACAGCCCATAATAAGACCAGGCCCAGACATGCTTTTGAATCCACATTGCACTTAATAACTGATGAGAAGGAATGCTTACCTTTGTGTAGCCCTCATTCAAATCATTTCTATATAGACTGCATGTATAGTTAGACTTGTCTCTTTATTTTGATGAAACAAAGTATAGAAGCAGTGTAGGATTATACTGTAGTATACATATGGCATATGGAAGATGTGCTACCTCTATATGCATTTAGTAAATTTAATTTGTTTTTGTTTCTTTAATGCATGCCTTATTTGTTACTTTAATGCATGCCTTATTTTTGTTCATTGTTGTATGTCACAATGAACTGTGAATATTGTTCTTCTTCTTCCTCTTCTTCCTCTTTGGTGTTTTATGGCAGCTGGTATCCAAGTGTTACATTACCGCCAGACTTTATTCTTTAGACTTTGTTCTTCAGACTTTATTCGTCAGACTTTATTCTTCAGACTCACTGACAATGGCTGTTGTTGTTGTTGTTGTTTTATGGCGGTTGGCATCCAATTGTTGCATTACCGCCAGACTTTATTCCTCAGACTTTTCGTAGTCCTCTGACTCTGTCGTCATTGAACCTTTTCTGATTCCTTTAATGTTTCATTTTCCAATTATTGCTTTGTTGCTTTGATTATCCGGGATTATCATATTCTTTTGAGGAGGTCATTTGCCCGGGATCGTGTTGGAGACTGAGCTGAGGATGAGGAGCAAGAGGATGTTCTACCATGCTTTGAACTCATGGGCTTTGAAACAGTAGTAATGGAAGAAGAACTTCCAAAGAATACGACAAAGTCTGAAGAATAAAGTCTGGCGCTAATGCAACACTTGGATGCCAACCGCCATAAAACAACACCACCACCACCACCACCACCACCACCACCACCACCACCACCACCACCACCACCAACAACAACAACAACAACAACAACAACAACAACAACAACAACAACAACAACAACAACAACAACATATTCTAATATACTCTTCAGTAAGGCTACTATTCAGCTCTTATTCAGCTAATTTTACTTTTGATTTGGTCACCCAGCCTCTTACAGCCATACATTTTATATTATGTATTGCCTAATTTTGTTTTTTGCTGTTGAAACAAACCCTGACTTCATTCTTATTATCTATAGACTTATTACCCCGTAGCTGACTCGTCATTTACTCAGAAGGGAACATGAATTCACGTTATTACTATTTCCAAAGCCCTGTGTTGCTCACATGTGGTGAGAGGGGGCTGTCCAGGATGAGGCCGCGCGGCAGTGCTGATGTGCGCTCTGGCACGTTTCTCCTTTGACCCCCTTTTCTACAACTGGCTCAGAGTCAACGCGTTACCGTTAATTTACTTTAGTTTTGTTCTGTTGCCAAGCGCTGGGATAAAAGCCCTGTTTACTCAGATGCTTTGTAAGGTTATTTATATTGACGCATCGTCTTAATTTTTAAAAGGGAGAGGGGACAAAGGGAAAGAAGACAGTTCGATCAACAACTGCCATTATCTTCAAACGTGTCCAAATGTTTGTCGAAAAGATGACATTTAAATAGCCAATACACGCAAAATACTCTGCGCAATTATAAATGTGTTAAGGCTAACTAAAGAATTTACAATCATGATGTGATGCCAATGGTTTGACAATAAAAGTCTTTAAAGTTTGCCCCGTTAAAAAAAAAAAAAGCGGAAAGTGTTTAGTTTTGAATTACCGATTGCTATGGTTACACGGTGCCAGATTTTCATCACGTAGGCAATGGCTACTGAAGAGCCAAATGCCAGGCCTCGACCACCCACAAAGGCAAGCTGCTGTTCAAAGGCTGTTGCTTTTACTCCTTTAAACAAATATACATAATAATAATAATAATAATAATAATAATAATAATTGAATATAATGCTAGACCTATCATAAGACAATATTGCATGATTTTAAATGTCAGTATAAACCAGTATGAGCGCGATACCCTTTAACACCACATGGGGGCGGCGCGGGGAACGGAGCGGCGCAGCAGCAGCGTGTGCACTCGCTCTCCCGTCAGCGCCTCACACGTGGTTTCCCGGGCCGGGCGGGGTCTCACCACAGGCGGGCGGATGTGAGAGGGACGCGCCGGCTTAAATAAGCGGCAGAGCGCGGCACGAAGCGGGACACAGCAGTCTGAAGAACGAGTCGAGAACATTACACAGACGTTCTCTTGTACGGACGCGTTTTTACCCCGGGTTTTTTTGCCGGACACTTTCGCTTTAGCTTTTTCTTGGATTCGTGCAGTGTCTGTTCGGACCTCCAGCCGCAAGGAATGCCCAGGGAGCTGACCCAGAACAGGATCCAGAAGATATGGGTTCCCGCTAAAGATGACAGACCGGCTCCGGGGAGAGGTAAAGGCGTTTTTTCATCTCCCGCGGTCACCTTTTTGCTTACGTCTTTCCTGTGCCGTTTTGTACGTTTGCGCCGGTTTAGTCGTAAAAACCCACGTGCACCTGTGAAGTAAAAGCGGCGTGGGGCTTCGTTTGCACTCGCTTCACGTCACGCTTTTCTTTGTTGCCACGTGACGAGCCCCCCGTCTCCATAGTGACGGAGCCGGCCTGCGCGGGGCTCTGATTGGACAAGGAGGTGGTGCCACTCCGATGCGCTCAAACGAAAATGTGTCAAATGAATGAATGAAATGACCTGATGAACGTCAATGATGAAATGGGTGAAAATCGTCTTAAATTGGATTTTAGTCGTGTATTGTAGTCTGAAGGTTACACGTTTGGTTATCATTTTGACAGCTCAGAATCACATAAAATGCCTTTATTATACCTCTGTGTAAAGGCTGAATGGGAGCCTGAATATCATAGCCAAAACTGCTCATTTAATGTAGGCCATTAAATCAATTTACTCAAGACACTTTTAATTGTACAAATATTTCATCTCTTTCCAATTTCCTTCTATCCACATAAATATAGTCTATAGCTGCATAAGAATGCATTTAACTTGGATAATATTTTAAATGAAATAATATACTTTTAGTCTGTTTAAACATTCCTTTAATCATTTGATAAGGATTATGTTATTATTTTACTGCACAATGTTTGTTAAAATTCACATGTATTTTCTTGACTGTATCCAAGAGCTGACAAAGCACTAGTCCCACCCTAAACATCCTTCTGTCATTAATTTTATCCTTGTCGGGTCATTGGGTTCATGTGCTCAAGACTGGAGTGCTATTTGGATGAAATGAATGACTAAATTGTCTTTTATAACCATCCACTCACAGTCTAATGTGTAATTCAGTTCCCTTGTATAGACCTACTATACTTCTAATCATTTCACAGTGGACCTCAGGAGTGGCATTTCCTGTTAGTGACACAATGACTGCCTTATCATTGTGTTAATGTAATATTGAACTTTCCTATTTATTATTTACACATGGCTGAGTTGATGCATGATGAGCTCCATGGCATACGTGACTAAAGGCTTAATCCCAATCACTAATGCACCAGCTGAGGTGGGTCAGCATTGGGCGTGGGTGGGCAATATTGACTAAAATGGGAAATTTAGAGATTTTTGAAAATATTTTGACTTGACAACATTCAGACATTATGATGATATAACAATAAATCAGAATTATGCCAAAACATGGAAGTAAATGTTTTGATTGAGGTTCAAGTATCGCACAAAACGAGAAGGGACTGTAAAAAGGACCACACGTTTGTTTTTATTTTCTATCTGCTCTTTTTTCATATGACCAAACCAACATTATCATTTCCAAATTCTAGTGTTGGGATAAATAGAAAATCATTTATATTGATTTCTGTTGGGATATAATTATCACTATCGCTTGTCTTCTACTGAAAGGAAAAAGGGGAGAAAAGAAGCTGGTGTTAAATGCTGTAATTGTAGAAAAAATATGTTTAAATTTGGGCTACATGACATTTATTATAATGTGCAATTGCAGTATTTTTTTAATCCATAACTCAAACTACACTACTGTAAAACTTGAAATAGGCTAAGCAGGTCAAGGTCAAAATCTAAACCTGATATTACTGGTATTTCCCAATTTCGTACTAACAATACAAGTTTTAGAATAACGTTTGGAGTCATTTGGAAGTTTGGGAAAAAAAATGGAATTGTGTGATTTGACTGTACATCTTCCATACATTTCCATAATGTAGCAGCATTAGGGCTGGATATTGCCAAGATACAGGGGTCACGATACGAAAAAAAGGGTCTTAAAAATTTACCAAATGGGTCATGTTTTTACTCTGAATAAGAAAATGTATGAAATTTCATGTTTATCCACAAAGCACTTATTTATAAATCCATTCTTCTCTAATAACTTCACACATCCAACCAACTGATCCAAGTAGAAATATAAGGAACACATTCTAGTAAAGTATTGCATGTTTCTTGCCAAACAATTGGCCTGGTCTGAACATCTTCTGCACAGAGGAGATATTGTGACTCAGTATATCGATACCCGTGACCATATATTGCCGTATCGATATTTTGAACACAGCCCTAAGCAGCGTATCAGGGCTATTTTACTTGCACTGAGGTGGCACTAATGGCTGTGTCTGTATAAATAGCCACGTGCTGGAAAGTGGGTCGTATAAACCACAATGATTCCAATAATATCATACAATGCTCTGGGCCTTGAGTGAAACAGTAAAAAACTATATTTCTGTTTGAGCATGAGAGGCTAGTCCTAGAAAAATGGTCTGAATTGAAAAGAAAGTCACTGACATTAGAGACTTGGAAACGGTTGCGTGAGAACAGAGCAAAAATGCAAGCTTCAAATGTATCCAGTAAAACAACCACAGAAAACAACTAAAAATGACCTATGAGCAATATTTTAAAGTGAAAGTAATGCATGTCACTGTCAGCTATCTGCTCTCTTATCTGAGTTGTCTCTTTTTAGTTGCTTTTAAGGGAAGTGGAAATGTTATTTGACTACATGTAAATGAGCAGCGAATGCGATAGAGGTCCACAGAAAAGTGACACAGCTGTTGCTATTTTTGACTTTACTTTGTCAAAATTAATCATCTTAATATTATTTTTTCTCTTCTAGTCTTACCGGTACAAATCATAAAGAATATTAGGGATTTTTCATATTAGGGATGATGAATCATAAAGAATGTTAGGGATTTTTAAACTTTAATTATTTAGTTTATTTAGTAATTAATATAGCAGCCCATTCTAGTTTACCAATATTTGTTTGTTAATCTAAACTAAAGGCAGCGCTGTATTTGCTGGAATGGTTGATAATAATAATAATTAGACTTCTGGAGAAGTAGTTCTGGAGAGGTTTTCATGTTCTGTTGCTTCTTTGCTTGTCTTTGAAAGGGGCTGGCGCGCTTCACTTCGCCAACCCCCCCACGGTGATAGTGATGGTGGGCCTGCCCGCTCGAGGGAAGACTTACATATCCAAAAAACTCACCCGCTACCTCAACTGGATCGGCACGCCCACCAAAGGTATGACAAACACGCACTTGAAGAAGAAGTAGCCTTCAGACAAACAAATTAGAAACCATGCAATTAGAGGAATAAAGTCTTGTAGAAATTCTCTAACTTCTACAGGTTTAAAAATGAGGAGAAGTCTTTGTGGCACTTTACACTTTTTTACAGTCTTTGTGTCTTTGGGCATGACGCTTCTCACACGCCTCATTTAATGTTTTATTATGGTTTTCTAATGGATTTGCATTTGTGTCAGGTCATATA
Source organism: Eucyclogobius newberryi (assembly GCF_026437365.1). Lineage (NCBI taxonomy): Eukaryota > Metazoa > Chordata > Actinopteri > Gobiiformes > Gobiidae > Eucyclogobius > Eucyclogobius newberryi. The sequence continues at coordinate 29,925,262 of NW_027315834.1, read as the reverse complement.
TAGATAAAGAGTCTTTCCATTTTATATATAATACATTACCAAGTGGTGCAAGACTCCAGACAGACGCTGTATAATCAATATATTAGTATGATGCTGATGAATAGTAATAACTTCTTCTTTTTCTTGTTTAGTCTTTAATGTAGGAGAGTATCGCAGGGAGGCGGTGAAAAACTACAGCTCTTATGACTTCTTCTCGTCGGATAATGAATGTGCCGTCAAAATCAGGCAGTAAGCGACATACACAACACAATATATGCGCATTTGTATCGTTGAAACTTAACTTTTTGTACTTCTTTTCTCAGACAATGTGCCTTAGCTGCTCTGCGAGATGTTAAATCTTACTTAAAGGATGAAGAAGGCCACGTGGCTGTAAGATCTGGCATTTCTGTCTTAAATTTTGAATCCTAAATCTCCTTTGGGCTAATTTTCGCTTACATAACTCCTTCTAATAGGTGTTTGACGCCACAAACACGACCCGGGAACGGCGCGATCTTATCCTGCAATTTGGCAAAGAGAACGAGTTCAAGGTAAGCCAGACTTTGATCTAGGAATTCATTGACTGAACTCGATCGTGTGTGGTAAGCCGATCTGCTTTTTCATTCAGATATTCTTCATCGAATCTGTTTGCGATGACCCCAGCGTGATCGCCTCTAACATTATGGTAAGCTCAAATTCACGGTACGTTAATCATATTAAAAAAGGGAAAATATTAATAGCATTTTGCCAATTTGTGCAGGAGGTGAAGGTGTCTTGTCCCGATTATAAGGACTGCAACAAGGACGACGCCATGTTGGATTTCCAGAGGAGAATTCAGTGCTACAAAGCGAGCTACCAGCCCCTAGAGCCTGACTCGTACGACAGGTGCTTTGTTTTAGATTATTTCAATTTCTTATGTTCGGGAAAAAACTGTTATGTAGTGATTTCTACTAAAGAGAGCCCAAAAAAAGCAAATTTACCCTACTAAATAATTCTCTTTACGATGTCTTAATATTATACAGTGTTATGTCATATGGTTCAGCACAGCAGGTTCAGTACACACCAGTGTACTCGTGGTTTTAAAATATCCCAAATTTGAAAACTAATACAGTTCGTGCCGTTCTGGTAATTCAAGCTTATGTGACAAGACCGAGTAAATAGTCCCGCAGTTACGTCATTGCTTCTACCATTACTACTTGAACGTCAGACTATTTAAAGGCTCTGGACAGTCACAAAACATAATTTAACAACTTGTACATTGTAGAGTTGTCAAAAGAACAGTAACAGATACTAAACATGTCCATTAGCATACTCTTTAATAATAATAATACAAATAAAAACAATAATACATCTAAAAAAAGTATTAAAACAATATACTAATTTAAAAAAATAATAATAGTATTGTCACAATTAGAACTTGTATAAGACCAGAGGGATAAATAATTAAAGTTTGTGTCTAAAAATAAAAATGGTACTTTCATGATCAGTGAGGTATCAAAATTAGTCTTTTTTTTTTTTTTTTTTTTTTTGTAGAATCAAAATTGAGTTTGAAATGTTGGTGTCGTGACCACTTCAAGCCACGCGCCACACGTGTGTCTGTGTGTCTGTGTGTGTGTGTATATATGCATAGAAATCTGCTGGTTTTGGTCCCCCCATGACGACCGAGGTATCACAGTAAAACTAATTCATAACCATCTTTCTTTTTTTTTTTGTGTCTTCAGGGAGTTGTCTTTCATCCGTATAATGGACGTAGGTCGGCAGTTCTTGGTGAATCGTATCCAGGATCACATTCAGAGTAAGATCGTGTATTACCTGATGAACATCCACGTACAGCCCAGAACCATTTACCTGTGTCGCCATGGAGAGAGCTATGACAACCTTGAGGGCAGGCTGGGCGGAGACTCGGGACTGTCTGCACACGGGAGACAGGTGAGCATTTTAGACAGTGTTTTGGACATAAAAAAAAGAGTTTGGGGCCCTACGTTTACCAGTAGACTTGTTTACTTACAACCATGATATACTTTGCCTATAGACATAGAAAAAGTATTTATTGAGTATCTTAGACATAAAAAGGAGATTGGGACGAGATATTGGCATCATTTATAATAAATCTAATCATATATTTTTCAAATTTTCTTATAGAATACCAATTCATTTATTTTTTTCATATATTCAGTAAAAGCATTGATTTAATGTGAGATCTTGTCACACCGTCCCTAGTTACTGCATATAATTTCACTTTGATCCGTAAAAATGCAAATAAAAAGTCAGTCAATTACGTAGTCATTATTTTAGATTGATGCCTGCACGGTGAAGGTAGTGCCTACATTCACCATATTTATCCTGACACTTGTGTACTTATAACCATGATATACTTTGCCTATAGACATGGAAAAAGTCTTTATTTATTTCAGTCGGTGTAATCCCTCATTCGTCCAGGCGTGTTCCATAGTAGAAAAAGCTTCAGTTGTAGTCATCTGGACTTGAAAAAGTAGACGTTTCGACTCTCATCCAAGAGTCATTGTCAATAACAGAATTTAGGTCGAGAACTCCGATATTAATACTGTTCTGTGGTAAGACCCGCCCATTGGGAGGAGCCTTCCTGAAGTAGAAAGAGTTGTTGGTTTCAACAGAAACTCCCCCCTTGTATCTACCGAGCTAGCCTATTCAGAATCTTAATGGGCTGTTAAAACCTCTTTGTCTTAGTGAGACCCTGGCTCAACCACCCTGAGTACCTGATTAGCATTTGAATTCCCTGGTCCTTTACCTTTCCAGGGGTTCAGTAACCCATTATAGATAACAGGAAGATTAAACCTAAGCCCTCCATTTCTGTTTAAAGAAGGTCTTTCTTTTTTAACAAAAATAGCTTCCTTGACTCCTCTTTCAAACCATCTTTTCTCCCTGCTTAAAACCTTCACCTCACCGTCTTCAAACGAGTGATTAGAGGCTTCAAGATGGAGATGCACGGCGCTCTGTGGTCCTGAACTTGTATTTCTTCTGTGCTGATAAAGCCTCTTGTGTAGAGGCTGTTTTGTCTCACCTATGTACCGTTCTTTACAGCTTTCTTCACTGCATTGGATCGAATAAACTACATTGCTCTGTTTTTGAGTCGGCAATTTGTCCTTTGGGTGAACCAGTTTTTGTCTTAAAGTGTTGCCTGGTTTAAAATAAACAGGGACTTCGTGTTGTCTAAAAATTCTCTGCAGTTTTTCCGACAGGCCAGACACATAAGGGATAGAAACACCCTTCCTTCTCTGTTCAGTTTCCCTTTTGTCCTGCTTCTTGGTTCTCTTCACTCTGTTGAGAGCCCAAGCGGGGTAACCACAGGCTGAGAGGGCATTACGGACATGTTTTTCCTCTTTCTTCTTGCCCTCTGAGCTGGTGGGCACACCTTGAGCTCTGTGTTGTAAGGTTCTGATCACTAAACATCAGCTGTTCTTGTGCCTAGTTCTCGCTGGCCCTCTCTAAGTATGTGAAGGAGCAGGAGCTGAAGAATCTGAAGGTTTGGACCAGTCAGTTGTGCCGCACCATTCAGACAGCGGAGCACCTGGGCATCCCGTACGAGCAGTGGAAGGCCCTCAATGAGATCGACGCTGTGAGTTAAAAAAAAAAAAAAAAAAGCACAATATTAGCTGAAATATTAAAGAAGTTCTAAGTTTGTCTTTTGCGCTTTTTAGGGTGTGTGTGAGGACATGACGTACGACGAGATGAAGGAGAAGCACCCCGAAGAGTTTGCCCTGCGAGATGAAGATAAATATTATTACCGCTACCCCGCTGGAGAGGTACACGGAGTACTTTTGTTATTAATAATCAACAGTTTACATAGATCACACAATAACTTAACAGGTTTAGGCAATTTGCTGAAAGCCTCGACTCTCTTTTTCAACCCTCTTCACGCTGACTATCAAAAAAAGAACTGAAATGGAACTTGAATGTCTACTTAACCAACAAAATGCTGTTTGGAATCATCATTTATGTCCATCTTAGATACATTTTGCTTTGTGATTTCCAGTCGTATCAAGACCTGGTGCAGCGCGTGGAGCCTGTCATCATGGAGCTGGAGAGGCAGGAGAACGTGCTGGTCATTTGCCACCAGGCCGTGATGAGATGTTTGCTGGCTTATTTCCTCGACAAAAGCGCAGGTAAAAACGCTGATTAAAAACATTGCCTTGAATAGTCAAAAAAAGTTGTATTAGGCTAAAAGGTAAAGCAAAAAAAAAGCTACAGATGGGTCATTCATTTTGGCAACAGTGCTACAGGGGTTGCCGGTTTCCAGTGACCTTAATGTGTGCGACCTGTGTTCGTCAGAGGAGATGCCGTACCTGAAGTGTCCGCTGCACACGGTCCTGAAGCTCACTCCTGTGGCCTACGGCTGTAAAGTGGAGTCCATTTCTCTGAACGTGGAGGCGGTCAACACTCACCGGGACAGACCTGAGGTAAAAAGAAGAAGCAACCAACACAACAACACCTAAAAACACCTAAATAAAGATCTTACATGGTCACAATGTTTTTTTTCATAATAGGGAACAAATATGATGATTTATTGATAGCTTTTTTGATAAACAATTGTGTTGCTTCTTAATGAGTTGAATTAGATCTCCAAAATTACTATATGAAGGTTGAATATAGCTTTAGCCGAACAATATAGATTATAAAAACAAAAAAAAGCACATACTGTATTTTTCGCATTTTAAGGCGAGCTGTCTACGGTCTATTTTCGATCATTTTTTATATATAAGGCGCACCAGACTATGAGGCGCATTAAGAGAAACAGAACATGTACCACACATAATCGCTTCGAGGTCAGTAAGCGCAACCAGAATTAATCCACATATAAGGCGCACTGGATTATAAGGTGCAATTAAAGGCTTTTAAGTGCACCTTTTTATAGTGCAGTAAATACGGTACAAATAGATAATTTCGCAATAAGATCAAGAAGACCATTTTACACTTGCAACAAAGCACAGCAACAGAATACACATGAACATGATTTTTCTCTTTCCATTTAATTCACATATGTTGTTTTCTTCTTGCAGGAGATGAAGAGGGGTCCCGGGACCTTGCAGAGGAGGAACAGTGTGACCCCATTGACCAGCCCAGAGTCCAACATTAAAAAACCTCGTATCGACGACCTGGACCAAGCCCCCATCCAGGAGCTGCCCCACTCCGTGGAGTCTCTGGCCCTTTGCAGCCCCACTCACCTCCCCCTGACACTGGCTGGACAGGTGACTTTGACTCTTGATTTAATATGTGCTCAAGGCAAATCACTTGACGGCTCTTGTGCAGTTGAACAATAAACTACCCTTAAAACACTAGTACAAAGGCAAAATAAGAATAACAGACTAATAAACGAACATTTCATCTGTATTAACAGTTCTTTATGTGTGTTTCTGTTACAAAATGCCTCAGAACAGCATCTAAATAAGATCTGTGCTGTGATATTTGTCCTCTGCACTTAATGTCAGCTAATACTAGTTTGATACAGGCCACTTTCCGACCTATGTTCTTGATTTCTGTTAAATACATTTAATTCATTTTTCACTCACCCTGCTCCTCTTTCCCTGTTTGTTGCTTCCTCCTTGTTGCCACTGACAGCACTGGCTGGGCAAAGTCTGTCTGTGAGTATCTTCAGTTTTACATGTTTAGCCGTCATATCCCACATCACGTCTTAGCCATTGTTTTCCTGTTCAAATTTGGCCATAACTGACTCGAATTCTGTTGTGCATTTAGGGGATAATGTGGAGTAGAATTGCTACTACCGTGTATATATAGTCATTTTATTCATGTAGAAGTAAACCTGAATGTAAAAAATGTACTTAAAATACACAAAAATGTTCCCTAAAATATAAACACTTCTTTATATTACAATAATACCTTTTTTAATGATCGTAATTATTACTATTAGTCAAACTAATTACCGTTTAAACCCTGTTTGTCAACTACATACACTTTTAACAATTTACTTCACAAATAGATTAAAATAGTAGCGCTTTTATACAAATTCTACTCACAAAATGCAAACAGAAGTGCTCTACTCGTCTTGTTCTTATTTATTACCGTAACGGCAACAAAACCTGAGAGTAAACAGTTCCTTTTCCCTTTTATGGTGATGCTAGTCTGAAGCCCCTCCCCATTTCCTGTCAGTGATTGATGCAGGAAACAGGAAATTGTATCTCATATTTGTGTATAGCAAGTTCAAATTCCGGTAATTCCTGTCTGCTTGTTGATTATGCATCAACACATGTGGCTGAGTCATGCTGACAGTGTCTCCCTCTTGTCTCTTGTCTCATTTTACTTTATTTTTGTCCTCTTGTGCTGCTAAAGACGCACCATTCTTCACTATCTCAAAGTGCTGTCGCTCCTAGTCTGTCAAAGGTAAAACACTTGTAGCGTGTCCACTGCACCATAGCAGAATAGTTTGAATTAAACCTTCATGTTTGGGGAAGCCAATGGCAGACTTTTCGTACCACAATCATATCTGGAGACGGGCCCGTTTTCGTGATAAAACTGTAACTTATTCTTCCATCGAGCACATTTATAGCAGATTTCTAAATGTAGAAGTAACTGCCTAAGCTATGGATAACAAAAAAAACATCTAAAACGAAAATGTATTTGCAGATAGGCGTGAAGATATTTGAAAATAACTTTTTACTGCTTTGACACACATCAAGAGCCATGTTAATATTACTTGTTAAATGTGCTAAAAGAAATATTAAAGTACCGATGAGAAATAAGCCAAGTAAACCAATGAAGTTGATATGATTGTTGAATGCGTGTTAATGGCTGCTCATACTATATCGTTTTTTAATATTTCAGAAGCGTAAGAGGTTGACACATTACACAAATGCTAATATGGGCTCGTGCCAGATGCTTGAACATGGACACGCTTTCGTCTGCGTCTGTCCATGCGCTGAATCTGCTGGTTCAGTGGAACGGCGTCTTGGCTTCACTCATAATCACCGGAGGATTAGCCTTCTCACTTAGCCAACTTGTTCCCACGCTCCGAAGCAAAGCTGAAAATAGCACTGAAGTAACGGGTCTGAGGCAACAGGTGATGTAACCTGTCCTCGGGCTTCAGCACGTTGTGTTCAGGAGCGTTTCAAACATGCGACGGGAGCGCTGTGTTTACCTTTTTTATTAAAGTCAAGATGTCGATGACAGCGGTTGTTCTCAAAATGAGTTAATGCGTTGTACTTAAATGCAGTTAAAGAGGCAGTTATATATGCAGACCTAATGTTAAAGTGTTTCTTGGTCAAAATGATAAAGCTGTTGGAATGTTAATTGTTATCAGCTTTACCTCAATGGCAAAAGGGCTAAACCTGATCACGGTGAATAATTAGGATGTTCACAATGCATCAGGAAAGTGGAGGGAATAAGTTGTTTTTAAAATGTTTAAATGTAAAAGTAAAAACCAGATGCAGAGCCTTTAAGTCGTTTTCAATGAACGTAGCTCCTGTTACATCATCTGATATAAAAGAAGGAGCAACAGTGGCTTGTGTCTGTTGTCTTTTTAGCTGGAAGGTTTGTGGTTTTATACCAGCTCCAACCAGCACATTGTGTCCTTGGGCAAGACACTTCACTCACTTGGTCTGTGTGAATGTGATATGTAACTTATTACCTCCAAGTGATGTAGTGTAGGTTGGAACATCTTTTGACTTTCTCATCTAAGCAGAGAGTTTTATGCTTTGTTTGTTTTTGTGTATTTCAGAAGCTGAGAAGAGACTGGTCGTCGTGACGTTTTTCAAATCTTCAAATGACACAACCCCTTTTCCTCAAGAGACCACAAACTTCCCACTGACCAGTCTTACAATTAATGAAGGTTTCTTTATTTCACGATCACACTGATTTCTTTCAGTTATATAATGATATTGGTCATCTCATTTATTTTTGTGACTTTTCTATTTTTCCACTTAAATTCATTGTAATTCAAATTTGACTGAATTAGTTGTTTACTTCAGTTTTCTTTTATAATGTCTGTGTAATGTCTATCAATTATATGGTTACTGTATATTTACGGAACCCTTTGTTGATTATTTTGCACGTCGTGGGTGCGTACAATGTTTTGAGTTACCTTTATCTTTCTTTTATGCAGGTTTTTGCCAAATAGTGCCTAAAGCTGCTTCACTTGCAATTTAATTCAGTTCTCATCTCATTTCTCAATTTAACGTGTCAATGTAATCTCACTTGTCAATTAACATTTCACTTATGTATGTGTGTATTATGTAGAAGAAAATCTACCTTAATTTTCTTTGCTGCCACTGTCGCTACGCACAAAGTCCTTATTTTTGTTACAGAAAAGCGTGCTGATAATAATATTATTAATGTATTCTGTCAGATGAGTGATACACTACAGTGGGGGGTGTTGAATGAAGAAAAATGATTGTTGCTTTGTTTTTTTAACTTTTTGAGTTGGGACTGAATGAAAAGAAGTTCTGTTGACGCATTTGCTTGAGATACTTGAATGTTTTTGTAAAAAATATATATTTATTTATTAGAATGTAGTTTTTGGATGGATGCTTGTTGGACTCTTTCCCAGTATGTTGTGCATGTGATTTTTGCATCTGCTGGACCAATTAAAACACTCCAAGGAATGCACTATTTTGTTGTCCAGATTTGTTGTCATTTATTCATTTGAACCATTTTCCAATCGACATAATATTAATGACTTAGCTTAATAAAACATTGCTTAAGTTCTCACAAGCAGCCACAGCATTACACAGAATATAGAACTTAATGAGTACAATTTCAAGTCAGTTTACTGTCTGCGTATACTATTTAGCTTAAACTATTGATGTCCATTGGCCATTAATAGATATAATGCAGTACATTGCACAACAGACAGGCATTCAGACAATGTGTTTATAACAGAAGTTGAGCTGGATAAGCCTGGCCTCTGAGGATTGTAAGGCTCTACTTGAAATATGTATCATTTAATTTCCCTGTGGAATTTTCCAATGCATTAAACATTAGTCTTCATCTTGTTACTACACTCATGACTCCATATCCTTTTATAGCCGCCTCCTGTGGTACACTGAGCTGCTGGATCACTGCTTGAGTCACTCCAGGGTTTTATCAGAAATGATGCATCAGAGCGAATAACTCCAGCGTCACACAGTCAATGGACCACAATAAAATATTTACGAACCAATTCAAACCACGTCACAGAAATATTTATCCATGGAGAAGTGCCAGAGGGAATGACACAGTAAATAAATGGAGAACAGTGAAGAACTTACGCAAGCTTTACGCAAAATGTGTAGTGGACATAATCTATTGATGGGCAAAATAACCCAAAAATATCGATCACAATATTTGAGCGCGACTGGTTAAATCCACCTGTCACTCACTCCGAGCATGATACAAGTGTATGAGGAAAGTGAGATCGAGCTGCAGAAAACGAAATCCCATTTGTATGTATTACTATCTTTATTGGACAGTAATAAACATAAAAGTAATAATGTATTTCAATGTTGATTTGCAAGATTTTCAAAGGCAAATGCAATGTACTTAAGCTATATTAGTAAAAGTCTTTGTAATACATCATAGACAGGTTTGTGGCACAGAAAGGTGATGTAGCCGTTTCTAATCAACTGTATCTTATTTTAACTTCAGTGTATCCACAGTAACACATGATTGTAGACATGATTGTAGACATAAGTGCAATAGGTCAGCATGTCATCGTCGGGTCATGACACAATTTGAATTCTGGGCAAAGCAAGTGTGTCATATAATGTTTTGATACACTTTTACATTTTGTCAGTTTGTGCCGTGTTGGTGTCAAGAAAGAAACTAGACTAAATAAAAGTCAACGCAAGGACAAAACAGAATATTTCTTAAGCTTTCTGCAAAGCCAAAACAAAAGGTAAGTATTTCTAAATCAAGTGAAACATTTCTTATTCCATTATCTGCACAATTGAAGCTATTCAGTTTCATCCTCAAAATATGCACTAAAAGAGCTAGATTTGTACTAAATATGAAATAATAATGCTCTGAGGCTGCTTATAATGACAAACT
>NW_027315834.1:29540272-29907772 GCF_026437365.1 Eucyclogobius newberryi | reverse complement strand
GCAATTTCAACTGGACTTGTGTTGCCAGAGCCTTAACCTGCAGAAGACACATCTGAGGTGAAAAAAGGCAGTTGAGCCTCAAATGAAGGACAATACACTGTGCTTTTCAGGCTGTACAACATTCCTGAATAAAAGCTTATCCAATGAAAATTACAAAGAAAAAATAAATTGGGCCGCACCTGTCATAAACCTGTATTAAACCGCAGGTGCCCACGTTGTAACATGAGATATTTACATATAAATAAATGCGGTAGTGATGCGTCAGTCGTCTTTTGATCTGGCTGTCAAATTCAAACTCATTGCTCAGTGAGTATCAGTTGGATTGTAATAAAACACACAGCATTTTGAAGCTTAACAAACAGAAAACACATCACCTACTGTCCCCTTTGTCCCTGGTTACTCTGTGTGAGCTGATTTACCTGTGTCTGTGTCTTCACATCTGGTTCATCTGCTCCTGAGCTCGTACTTATCGAGTGAGTGTGTGTATGTTATAACATGAGATATTTACACAGAAATATTGTTCCATGGTCGTGTTCCACAGGTTTTCTGTGGGTCAGATCAGGCCAAGAATGTCTCATTTCAATGCAGCAGAAACTGCTGACCGCCACATATCGCTTGTGTCTTTGTGCTCTGCCGTGTCTAGTTTCACTTCCTCATTAGAGTGTTTTGAAGTTTAAAATATAGAGAACACCACGTGTCCACTGACATCTTCTTCTACAGTGTGTCAAACACTTGCACCTCCGGTTAGTGTCCACCGGTGGCCGTCTATTAAATAGACGCGTGGGGAAAAAGTAGAGGCTTAAAGTCCAAAAAGTACAGTATTTATTCAAGCAAGCATTAATCAATCAAAATACAACAAGAATATGATGAAGAAACACCATTGCTCATGAAAAAATTATTTAGCATAGGTCCCCTTTAATACATGACATCCCACCCCAACCCAAATCTTAAACTCTTATAATGTATTTTGTTTTTAATACAGTAGTTTTTCCTTTGCATCTGCAGTTTTACATTTACTGCACGAGGCCTGAGCTGCAACTGATCATCCAAGAGACAGAAAAGTCAAACGACGGTTTTGACAAGAAAAATCTAAATAAATTCAATACGGACCTTGAAATTGTCAAGACAATGTTCAGACATGAACAATAGCCCAAGATTTAGCACAGCCAAACAGTGTGATGTGTAAACTTGTGTTTCCCATGAATGACACAACAATAGCTGGCCCTCAAACTGACCTCTTACTCATTATTCCTGTGCGTCACACCAGCCAATTTTGAATAATGCAATCTTTGTCCGGTCGTTTCTATTGTCACAGTACAATACTGTACTGTTTGTATCTAAATGATATTTAGATACAAATCTAAATATCATTTGTTTTCCATAAATCTAGAGCAAACAATCAAAACTATTCTTACATTACTTTGATGCTGAAATTATTTTGCAATAAGTGAAAATTTTTGTCGCAAGTCACAGCCAGTTTCAAAGCGTTGCGTCAGTGTTCCTTCTGCAAATGTAAACTCTGGTACAAAGCCAGCTCACTCCTGCATGACCTGCCCACACCGGTGGACTCAGAATGCCCCTGTTACTGATGTCTGTGCCTTTCACCAACATAACTGTGACTGTGCAAAACCAGCCTGAAAGAGGAAGTGAGAGAGGTCAGTAGCAGTACAATTATGCATCGAGCTTCAGGTTACAGCCCCTGAGTTCAATGAAAAGGGAACCAAAACGCCCTAACTTAAGCATACACTTTCTTGCAATTGATGCTATTCTAAGAACTGGACCGATATCACAATCACCATACGCAATGTAGGAACAAAAACTCACTTTTCAATCTGACTCAATTTGAAAAAGGACAAATTTGACAGACAATGGACTAGATTAAGATAAGATAAGATATTCCTTTATAGTCCCACATGGGGAAATTTCATTGATGCAACGCAGGTAGATACAGAGGTAGATACATGTTAAGCAAGAAATTACACCTCTTTCTTACTTAACATGCTTTAAGCTTCTTTTCTTTGGATGTCATCCCTTATTTAAATTGTTTATTTATTTTATTTCTCTCTGTTTTTTTGTCAGCCCTATTTCTAGATTTAGACTTCTTCCATCTAAACCTGTTTTCAAAACAGCGTTTGACCAATGTGATCTCAAATCTCAATTATTGCCCAGAAAAGATTTGGTTAAGTGGAACTGTATTGATTGGAAATGTAGTGCCACGAAGTGACACTAAGAAGAAAAGTCAGTAAATGATTAATGTGGAAACAATTAACCTCCAACTTTTAGGCTTCTGGCAAACTTATCTCAGCTTCATTACTCACAGTTTCACATGTCAAACATCCTACTATACTTAGCTATATGTGTAATTACTTTATTGTTATATAGGCTTGATTATATTCTTATATATAGTTTCATGAGCAGTTAACTCCACTTGCAGTTTCCCTTCTGTACACGTTTCTTCTGACTAAAGCTAGCACTTGTATTGTTTGACTGATCACACAACTTTTCTGGAAACTCAACTTCTGCTTTAATGGTGCTGCTAGTCCATTGAGGTGTTATTGCTTTGCCTGGAATATTACACAGTATGGCATCAGATTTATTTATCTCCATGGAGACAAGCAGGTGACTCCACCAGGCCAAGTTCACTCACAATAGAATGCATTATCTTGAATGAGTTACGTAAGAAAGCATCTAAGGATGAACAGGATTTAAGTAAATGTTTATGACAGGAATGTATTATTATTTATTTTGTTTATTTTATTTATTTTATTTATTTTATTTTATTTATTTTATTTATTTTATTTATTTTATTTATTTTATTTATTTTATTTATTTTACTTATTTTACTTATTCTATTTTATTTATTTATTTTATTTATTACAAAATGTATAATTAGGCCCGAGCGCCACAAGCTGGCGAGAGGCCTATTAATCTCGTAAGGCCGTGCAAAGCACGGCTGCGAAAGTGCGCACGTAGTGCGCACGAAATCGAGCGTGAAGCGCTCGCCCACTTCCAAACACTCACTAGCACTCCTTCACTCATGCACGCCCCGTGCATACTAATTAGTAGTAGGAAAATGGAACATTACCGTTGTAAACGGGCGAAGCCCGTGCAAAAGTGCGCACTAAACGAGCACTTTACATTGGGATGAGGACCGCTTCGTGGTCCTCATCCCCATATAAAGCGCTCATTTGCCCTGAGTAGCTCACAAATACGTTCCCCATCTCTTGCATGTTCCGTGCATATAAGCATGTAATGCAAAAATGGGACATTATTACTGTTTAGAGGGCCAAAAACACAAAGTGGGCGGAGCCCACTCAAAATTAACGAAAGTACCCGTCAGTGACCAGGGACCCACACCATGAGGTAGGAAAGCGCGAGCGCTTTCCGAAAATGTATAGTTTATGATATTTGAAAAATGGGAAACATTGTTTTCGCATCGGGATATTATTCTTTCTTTCTTCTTCTTTCTTTCTTTCTTCTCGGGACCAACCCCCCTATTTTTCACCCAGTGAACATTGACGAAAAGTCACAAAAATTTGCACACCTCTAAAAATCGTGCCTCTCTACATTCTGACTATTTCCTATTTCTAAAATAAAAAAATTGGCGCGTCAGCGCCCCCAAATGTACCAAAAATGCATTGAGAGATAGGAAATGACCCCAAAAAAGTATGATTGTAGAATCATGAAATTTGGCGCAGAGGTAGATGGTGACAAGAGAAGTAAAAAATATTATTACGGCAACGCCGTCCACCCAACCAAATATCGGCCATATTGGTTCAAAAATGGTTAAGCATGACTCGGGAGTTTTTCCAAACGTCGTACTTTTACGAACTCCTCCCAGGGCGTTGGCTCTAAAAAGCTGAAATTTGGTGAAAATGCTACTGAGGAGTGGGACATCAAAAGTTATTCAAATTACATTGATACCTGTCACGGTCTCTGTGCGGCGAAGCCGCAAACTGTAGCTAGAATTTCAGAAATCTCCCAAATTTAACATTTCTGCCGTTTGCGCAGATAAAGTCCGAATTGCGTCAAATTAGAATCAGTTGTTAAACTCTTTGCCCTAAACCTACTTGAAGTGAAATTAATTAATTTGGCGCCACAGCGCCCCCTACAGATTTGATATGGAGGTTAAATGTTTAGTTTTGCGAAATTATCTGAAATTTTACACAAAACTCAATTTTGGCCCCATCAAAAAAGTAAATGAGACCCATGTCATAATTGTTATGGCGTTGCCGTAACGATGACCGAAACCTTCCATGTTATTCCAATGGGGAAATCACCAGAACATACTTACACTTTATACTTTCAACAACTCCTCCCAGGGCGTCAGCCCTATCAAAGTGAAATTTGGTGAGACTCATCTTCAGGGGTGGACCATCAAAAAATATCCACATTTTTATTCAAAGAGTCACGGTGTCTGTGCGTCAAAGCCGCACATTTTGCCAAGAATTCAAAATAAAATTGCTTTTTGATGGTAAAACAAAGGGGAGAAGATGTGACAGCGTCACAGATTCAGCAGTAGGCGTAATAAAAGGACAATTGGGGCGCGTTAGCGCCCCCTCCTCTTGCCGCGTGGCGGCGGTGTGGCGGCGGCGTGGCGGCGGCGTGGCGAGGGCCGATCATTGGCGCTTGCGGCTATATTTATTATTACTATTATTATTTTAGCAAGCTAATCTGACTCTTCTGGTGTGAAGCCAAACACGCTAAAAAGTCAGGAATATACTTATAAATGGGAAGTTAACGCTGTTAACCTGATTTTGTTGTAGATGACAGATGACCAATGAGCTCATCCGTTTCCCATTAACAAACGGTTCTGTCTGAGTTGGAGCCTATAGAATATAGAATCAGTCTGGATCCCAGGCAAGGAAAGTTCCACAATATGACTATAAAACGTGGATCCATGGAAACAAGCCAAGCTACAGGACCAGGTCTGCGGAGGGGCGACCACGCTCTGAGTAAGAATGCATGTACTTCAAGGTTTTATTTTTTTCATAAAATAAATGCAAGACAGAGCAGTTTAATGTCAAACTGTGGAACATTCTTGGCAAAGCAAGTGGCACAGAAAAGTTACATCGTGCACCTGTTGCCCAGAAATCAAGATGAGTTTACAACTTCTTCCACTTGAAATGGTCTAACTCAGGGGTGGGCAATTATTTTCCTCCGAGGGCCATATTCGAATCCAGGCAAGTAGCGGAGGGCCAGCCCGCCATCATTGGTGTGAAAAAAACAAATCTAAATAATTAAATATCAAATAAAATATCACTTTTCTGTCAAATATAGGCTATTGAATCCATTATTTAATTCATCTGTCAATATATGACAGCCAAGTGACCAGGATGCCCTTACAAAGCAGCCCCCAGTAATCTGTCTGTCCTCTGTACATATTCACTGAGTACAAGCTGCTCTACTACGAGGGTAAAGTGAGTAGGCTACAAGGAGTGGGAATCTCCAACAAAGCCTATTTCACTATCAAGTGTGACTCAACTTCCGGTCATCATGTGCAGCACTGAGTCATGTCTCACGTGAAGAGGAGAGCACTTTCACTGGTTCTGTGGTGGGGAAATTAGGTCAAAAGACGCCCCCTAGTGGTTCTCTGATGTATACGCAAATGCATGTTAATGAGTTACAAAATAGGAGAACCTCTATTCCCACGAAATTCTACTGTTGCAACGCACAATTCAAGAACAGCAGGTGAATATAAGTGTTATTTGGACTTGGATCATCCTCATAGCGCCAGTGCAGGCTGCAGACCAGAATACACATTTCTAAAATACTTTACAAAGACTTGATATCAGTGCCGGTCCGATCCCCCAGAGACCCCAGAGCAATAATGACCTCACAACCTCACTGCCTCTCCTCCTTAAAAGTATTGATGATTCACATCTCCACTGTTTTTGTGCCTACATCAAATAGAAACACGGAGGTGAAAAAGAGAAACTGAAGGAGCCAAGAATAAAGCCAAGAACAGTGTACTGCTCATAGAATTTATTTGTTAAATGTTATTATTTGTTCTGTCTTTTGATACATTTTAATGTTATCCACTTGGCTAAAGTGCCAATGCAACATTTGAAATACAATATCAATATTTCAGCTCATAGTTTTCTTATAAAGTGCCAGTCCAGCGTAATGTCAATCTGTAATAAAAAAAATAAAAGGACAGAGAGCTATACTTTCCTGGCAGAGGAAGTCCAGAAGAGACGCGTGAAACAAACTCAGTCACCTTTCATGACACGGTTAAGTTTAATGAAACTGTGTCATCTGCTGGTCACATTAATACATTACAATACTTCCATGTAATTACCAGCACAAGTAACGTTCTGGATCATTAGTTAGATAGAATATGTACTCTCAATATTTACCTCCCCCTTTGGTTGTGTTGGTTACACTTTGATTGATCTGTTCCTCACTTTGAATTGAGTTCTTCAAGAGTTTGTGAACTCTCAAAAATCGTGAGAATTTCTGCCAAGATTAATATTCTCTCTTCTTTGAGAACGCAGGGCTGTCTCCAGCTGCACGCACCAACACTCAACACTAGAGGGCCCCAAAGAGCTGTTACCGTGCAACTGTCCCAAGTGGTTTGTCAGGCATGCATCGCATTTCTGTTGTTTTCAGCAGCATGGAGGTTGATTATATCCTCACAGCAAGAAAGTTTAAACCTTGGAACATCCAGGACCTTCTGTGTGGAGTCTGGGTGCTTACTTTTCCCCATCAAGCTAATCTTTGGAGACTGAGCCTACTTGGATGTACATTTGTAGACCACAAGATAATAAGATTTAGAGGTAAGGTCCTATAGCTAAACAGTGCATTTTGGTTATTTCTGAGCCTACTTTTCATCCAGGAGTATAGTGCATAGTTAAAATGTGTGTAACAACAACAACAACAACAACAACAACAACAACAACAACAACAACAACTGCAAAAAACATTAAAAAACATTAAAAAAACATTCCTTATTATTTAATAGTCTATGATAACTATTTGAAGCTGCAATATTTTGTTCAAATTAGTTTTAACTGTTTTAATTTGTTTTATTTTTCAGGTACCAGTAAAGGTCATTAAACTTGTGGATGAGTTATTCTAACATTTGGGATGAGCCGTAAGTTCTACGTTTTGGGGTGAGTTGTAAAATCAGAACACATTAAAATCCCAGTGACAATAAGGGGTGGAGCCTGACACAGTGCTGTTGTAGTTTGTGTAGCTGTGCCCCGTCCCGAACATCTCATAGGGAGAGAGGGGCGAGCAGAGGAGGATGCTGGAGCACGATGCTGCAGCCGCCCTGCCGAACAGAGGAGCCGCCATGAGGATCCAGGCTTCAGGGGCCGAGCAGAGGAGGAAGAGCGGAGACAGTCCAGACCTGAGCCCGCTCTTCTGCGTGCACTGCCAGGACGAGGCTCGGGCGCTGTGTCCCGGGACGCCACAGAGGAGCCCCAGACGCACGCTGACCACCAGGCTGTCCTCCGGATCTGCAGGTGAGAGTCAATTATGTGCATTCAAAAAGATGGATGTTGATGAGAGTCACAGAGGATTGTTGTCAACTGATCTTTTTTAAATATGTGTATTCTGTCCAAATGTATGTGTGTCAAACAGAGACAAATTCATTGTGTTGAATAGTTCTGAAAGAATGAAAAAACAAGCAGTTTGACCCCATCAGGGAAAAGTCTCAACGTAAAGAAGGTTTGGACTGTATATATATCAAACAGCTCTATTCAATCACATCTCATGCAAGAGTCTGACAATGATAATATTTGCACAGTTCAATTAAAGTATAGAACATAATAGTACCAACATCAACATTGATATGAAGATAAAACATGCTTATTGGGCATTTCAAGCTGCAGTGCATATTGATAATGAGTTACTAGTATTTAAATGCCATTCTTCTCTAAACACTACATTAGGCAAGTATTTTTTTCTGTGGGTTTCTGTGGTTTTCTGTGGCATCCTTCTTTGTACAGAGCTAACTAACAACAACGGCAGCCTATTTGCACCATAAGCTTCTCCAACCACCACCACTCACATAAGACAACGCACACCGAAAAGGTTTGTTGCCCAAGGACACAGCAACAGAATGAAAGATTTCCTCTGATCTGTCAGATTGTGGTCGTTTCTACTGCTAAAGTTTATAGTGATTTAAACACTGACTGTGGCTCTGCGGGGGCTAACAATTATAATAATGAAACCTATAGCTATAACTTAGAAGTAAGTAAAAATACTAAAATATATATATATATATATATATATATATATATATGCCATCTATAAGCAGCCTCAGGTATATCGTCAAATATGTAATTGAAAAAAAAAATAATTCTTTTATATTTTGACCAAAAATGTAGCCCATATTGCCCTGCTATAATACATACAGCTCAATACTACTTTGGGCTCAAGACACATCTTTTTGTATTAAGTGTCACATTGTGTGTATTTTATTTGTAATTTCTTTAATCTGTAAAAATGTATTGAATTCAGAATTTCAGGATTGTTGAAGTGTTGACAAGATCTATTCCTGAATATGTGGAGGAAGAAGGAAGATAAATGGTTCGATGGATCCCTCAATATCTGGAATTCTATCTTGTTACAATTATCTGCCAGTTGGAGTAAAGTCATTACACTTGAAGAATTATCTTAAAACTGATCTTCAATTGATTGTAACCAAACTCTTAAATAATGCAATGAGACATGCCGTCGTTTCAAATGTTGCGGTTGACGCCGTGAAGATGAAACCTCAATATTTACAACAGAACAATACCCCAGAGTCTTGTATTTCTCTGCGTAAACCTCCCTTCGTTTTCAGCCAAATCAACAGAAATCTCCTGCAGCAGTGAGTGGGCATTAATCACTGACACTGTCTTTTCAGCTTCTGTCCAAACGGTTCCTTTGGTTTACAGATAAAGAACCAACAAACAAGGGGGAAATGCACAATGTTTACTGCCATATAGGGCCCAAGTTAGAGTCACATGCATAATTTATCACCAAGGTCGTCCAGGTCAGATTTAGTGCAAGTGTTGGCAGAGGCAAAGTGCTCATTAAAATTCAAAGAGTGACAGTAAATTTGGATTGAGTGAAATATTCCGTCTATGTCAAGTTCTCTGTAGTAGTAGAACAATGACTTCCACTTTCCATCCGGGTTGGTCTTTTGGGATGTGCTTTACTTCACAGGAGAGTAATAACAAGGTAATATGAAGGAAATAACACTCTAATATCTCTGTATCTACCTGCGTTGCATCAATGGAATTTCCCCATGTGGGACAATAAAGGATTATCTTATCTTATCTTATCTTATAAGAGTTAAATGCACACGTTTGACAGTTTCTGTATTATTACCAGGGAAATACTGTCATTTTTTAGGGTTACAGGAAAAGGATTAGGATTAATTATAGTTCTGCAAAATGAAAAACATGTCTGTAATGATGATGCATGTAATTATCACAAATACAGGGCTGTTACGATGCTTTTCATTGAGTTGCTGCCAAGTCTGTGGCCTCAGAGTGAAAATGTTCAAAGTTAAAATGTGAGCAATGTGACAGGTTAGTTAGCCTTCCAGACGTTATTTATTCAGACAAAGTTGGGATGATTTCATGTCTTCCTGGTGGTGCGGTGGCTAAATATATTCAGTATAAAAATAAAGTTTCAAATTCTTAAAACCAGGGCCAAAGAAGTTTGTGCTTCTCGCTCTTAAGCTTTTTCTCTCATTGGTTGTAATCTCCCACCATCAGCCAATAATGCTGCTCTTGCTGCTTTAATGGAACTACTCTCAAATGACAAATTTAATGAGATTGTTGATAAACCTATGCGTCCAAATTGAAAAAATCCTGACAAGTCTTCTCTTGACATCCGGATCTTAACCAATGCTCTCACAAGTATTCTGAAATGTGAATATTTATTACCATTATTATTTGTATTGTCTTGTCTTACTGTAGCTTTTTTAAAATTTTATTTTATTTTATCGCTATTTTTCCCCTCTGTTCCTTATTAGGAAATGAGAGGTTTTGTCAATAGGAGTTTTTGTTTATAAGAGTTTTGTTTACAAGAGTTCTTCTATTAAGAGTGTTTTTTATACTTCCTATAAGTTATCCGTCCTTTTCCTCTGTATCTACCTGCGTTGCAACGATGAAATTTCCCCATGTGTGGACAATAAAGGAATATCTTAATATCTTATCTTATTTGCATCCTCAGGACACCGGTGATCACTGCGCTATTGCTACAATTGCTGCAAAAATACCAAAATCCAAGCCTAATTAAGAGAGACACAAAACACTTTTCAGAACATGATTCATTTCATTTTGAATGGGAAACATTTTATTCCATTGTAGATGTTGAAGTTGCTCGGTCACACGTTTTTGATGTCTTTGTTAATCTAGAATAAAAGGTTGTGACAGTACTTGATTCACTCCAGATCTATCAGCTCTTTTGCATAAACGTCATCGTGCATGGCCCAATTTAAGAGAGAAAATAATCACTTCTGACTGGCTGGCTTTCACACGACTGCCAAACTCATGCAATTCATGTGAAAATGAGAAAATCTAACTTCCAAAAAGGTCTGGAAGACGGTTAAATCTCCAGCTGGAATTGTTAGAGATATCGAGTTTACGCCTTGTATTCTGAACTACTCGCAATCCATTTGGACAAAGGAAAACTGTTGTATTTCTATCGAACATTTGATTTCTTCTGGACTTTTATTGCCTCTATGCTTAATCCAGCCATCAAGGTACAACTTTTAACTTTAAAACCATAACATAACTGAAGTACAAAAAGTCCTGAAGCTTTAAGTCACTTCACAAACGGCAGGTCCTGATAAGATGGAGCTGTAGTTTTGAAGCTGCAGTATCTGCTGACATACTGTAATTACCAAGGCCTGTCATCTGGATGTCGACATAAGTCCTTTTGTTTAAAGAAGGGGACTCTTTTTTGTTAAACTATTATATGTCAAAATGGTCTGCCTTGGTTAAGTTGCTTAGACTCCTTTATTCGTGAACACCTAAATGACTTTCTTGTTGGTCACACTGATCTGGATTTAGGAGATTCCACAGTGTTACTCTACTTCTGCTGCTTTTAAGGTTGTAAATTATTTAGTTGTATTGAATTGAGTTGGAAACACTGTTGCACTGTTGACCTTTTGAAAGCGTTTGACACTGTGGATCACACTGTGTTGAAGGACATTTTGAGAAATGCTGGTCTTACACAATTTACTGTTAGTTGGTTTGAAATGATCTTTCCCCGTGTGTGCAGAGGGATGTTCCTCCAGTCTTTTAAGAGTCCAAGCGTGTGCCCTAAGGCTCGATCCTCGGCCCACTTGTGTTCATTATTGTCATTAATAAAGTGGAACAACATGTGTCTAATGGAAAATGCAGACGACACCGTAACTGCACTGGAGCCTCTCCTGCTGAGGCCCGAGGTGGAACCGTGGAAATCGGCCTCACATCCCTTACAAGTTATTGAGAGGGGCTCAAATTACAAATATCTTTCTTAATTGCTGAATCTCTTTATTTCACCCCACACACACACACACAGCAGATGGTGAAAAAATGAAAATATTTTTTCATTTTCTTTCGAGGGAAAGAAGTGTGTGACTGCTACTTTTCTATGTGCATTTTCTATAATATATAAAAACCCTCAGACATCACTGTGTAGCCATGTTACTTAGAGCCCAGGAGCACAGGCGACTCTAAGTGTCCTCGTGTCATCCTGTAGAGTCAGAACTGAGCTGGGTGAAAAGGCTTTTAGTTTAACTGCAACTTCGTCATGGAAGGAAGTTTCAACTGCAACTGAAATTGGTCTTAACAGTCTGGTCTCACTAAATATATACAAGTTGTAAATGTTTTATTTGAGATTTGTCATTTTTGCTGGTCGATGTATATTTTGTTGATTGTCCCAAGACTTGGCTGTTGTTAGTGAATGTCTCAATGAGGCTCTCCTGGTTAAAAAAGGTGAAATAAAATAAAATACAAATACAATTTTGTGATTATGCTTTTCAGTACTGTATGATGTGTAACATGTTTATAACAAAACATAACACAAGTAGGTGAAGTGATGAATGTCAGTGCCATGGTTCATAATAAGAGAGGCTGCATGTCAGTGTATGCCACATGCAGCTTTGTGATTTGAAAGATTTATTGTCTCAGGTATTTTGAAATGACCTCATTGCCAGGAAAGACATCACAGTAATACAGTCACACTAACTGGATATTTGTCCTTAATGAGACCCATCTAAATCAATATTTTATATTTTCACTGACATTCACCAAAGATACTTATTATGTTTTCTCAATCGTAATGCAGCTGTGAGATCCCCTCGTCCAATTACTTCTGTGTGCGTGAAATTGGTTTTAGATCATTAAATGCCCATACTCAGTTACTGTTGTGGTAAGGACTCCAATTTTCAACTCATATTTATGAAAAATGCAAATGAAAAGTTCATGCACACATTTCCAAACTTTTTCTGCTTCCTCCCTTGTCCAACTTTTTGAATCAGGGCAAACATTAATCTGCTATGACTGCTCCAGAACCACAATTTAGAGTTGGCCCCAATAACAAAGAGGAGCTGCAAGGTGCCCCACACTGGAGCTGATTAAAGGGGCAAGTGTATGTGCACGTAATATGTTACATGGAGACATGAAAAGTCAGCGTTTCTGTTCAGCTGCTCCAAGAGTAAGGAAAAACTAATTATATGTCCTGGTATTTACAACTCAGCGACATGCAATATGAATTTATTGGTTACCACTGTATGAAAGTCATTTTTGTTGAAAAAAACATGTATGTAAAATGTTGTAAAATGTATTAAAAATATAATTTACAATGTAATTTTGCGTTATATTATTCAAATTGAAGTCCCGCCATTTACATTTCTATTGCTCTTTACAAGCTTGACAAACCTCTTAAAGCACTTTACTTTAGTCATTGCTCATTCACATCACACTAAGTGATCATACGTTACTTGCCCTGGGGCAGACTGACAGGCACGAGGCTGCCAATCTGTGCCATCAGCCCCAACCACCAACTTTTATTCACTCCCAGAACACGTACATTGGCAAAGTGTCTAGTCCAGGAACACAACATTAAGTAACCACTTTAGTAGAGATACTGTTACCCCTGACGAAACAGCACTCTCATTGTGTAAAAGATAAAACTGTTACTTTAAATCTGTTTTTAATGCCAGAATGTAGACGTTCTAGATCTTTCCCCTCAGTCTGATCCATCATGGCTTTACACTGAGCTGCTTAGTTTCAGATTCCACGTAACTGAGTTTTAAAGCGTGTTTCCCTGTTTCAGACCGTGATCCGAGCAGCGGCAGCTACAATGCCTCCACCGGGACCTTCTACAGCTGCGTCAGTCAGATCACTATCGGTGAGTGACAAACGCATCCACAAAACAAAGCCACTCTTGGTCCGCAACACTCGAAATCAGTGGCAGGGAAAATGGTTTTACAAGTTCTGAAGCACCAAATGATTTTAATATTATTTTACATGTGGTAATTACTTGTGAAAAGAGGATCAAATCTAAAGTCAACAATCGATTTACCAAATAATCGTGACATTCCTACCAAACCAAATGGGCTTACTGTAATTATGATTTACTATTACTGATACACTGATTTATTTTTTGTTTAAATAATTTTTTTATTGAAAGAATAAACACAGACCAATCAAAACTTGTGTGTAAATAAAGATACAGTCCAGTAACATTGTCAAAAAAGAAAAAAAAGAGAAAGAAGAATAAAAATAAATAAAGAAATAAAAATAAAAAGAGAGAAAAAAAAGAAATAAGAGAAGAAAGTGCGGAGTGGGCGGAACCAAAGAAAATACAAAGTGTGTAGTGTTTGAATTTACGGTTTTTAGAATAATGCATCCAAATTAAAATAAAATACAAGGTTAGAGCACCTGATCCATAATGTGAGTACCATTTCATCCAGTTTATGTCGAATTTGTCCATATGTGATTTTTGATACACTGGTTTCATATGGTTTGGTCGGGATGTAAAGATTATCTGGTTAGTCGTGTATTAAAATCATGATAATACAGGTCACAACATTAGAAATATTAGTTGTGATCAGTAAGTAATTTCAAATCAATCTGGACTTCATTATAGGCAAACCTAAATGGAGAGTGTTTTTCTATCCTACTGTTCATCTCACATTAACTTTACTTTATCATTCAGAAGTTTGTTTTTCATAAAGCTGAGTACATACTAGACTAGAGGGAGTGAAATGTAACAGGACAATGTGAATGAGAGAAAAACAAGGATATTACTACCTATGTTTGGTGTGAATAATCATGAATAATCGTTAAATCGTGATATTTCTTCTCACAATAAGCATAACACTAAAATTAAATATTGTGACATCTGTGTAAAGTTAGACACATCCACCCATAAACCTGTAAAATAATAAAAAATCTTGTGCCTTATCCTACAACATTATTTTGTTGTATAGGATAAGGCATTTATTTATGTATGTATGTATGTATGTATGTATTTATATATTTATTAATTTATTTATCTATGTATGTATTTATTTATTTATATTTTATTTTACTTTTAATTTATTTAATTTAACTTTATTTTGCACACATTGATAAACTATTATACTATAGTTATAATAAACTATAATAAAGTATTTGATTTGTTTGATCTGTTAATGTCCACAGTGGCACTTGAAAATGGGAAAGTTTTAGTTCATAAATATTGATAATAATAAATGTATGTATGTAACAATAATTGTGTAAGACAGGAGCCTCATGTCAAAGGTTAAATATAAAGAAACATATACAAAAACATATACAAGAATAAAATAAAACATTGTTGTTGTAAACTCTAGATACATGCACAAAAGTACACGTTTCTGTTCGTCCAATATACACATTCGAGCCAGTATATTTGTACAGTGTCGACTGATTACAGGCGCTCTGATTTTCACTGTGTCAGACGTTTTCACTGTCTAAAGTTGTTGGGGGAGACCAGGACATTCCCACATGTCCTCATCATCTTATTATTAGACATAATCCAGGTGCCTATGGGTGCACGGTGCAGAGAGTGGCCCAGATTGGTGCACCTGCTCTCAGATACTTCCACGTGAGACCCGGGGGAGGGCATGGAGGTCCTGTGCACGTTTGGGTCCTCCTCTCAGAGAGCCAGGCAGGCAGTATTTTCTGATTACTGTGACTGGATAGTGCTTATTATAGTGTACGCGGGGCAAGGTTGCACACGTGGCGGGTTTTGGAGGTCGTCTGGATGAAGTTCAGGTGTAGATTTCCTCCGCTGCCCCTCAGGTGACTTTGAGCAAGGTGATGAGGCTCGTAATGTGGCTCGTAAAACTGCACACACTCACACACTCAGCCATTTTGTCTGCAAATTATGAGTCACCTGCATAAAAAGACTTCCAAAAAATACTTTATTATAGTTTTTTTTATTTTACATTGAACGAAAAATAGTGGATTCCATTTCTATATCAAGTTAAACTATTAATTACAACTAATGAAATTTCCCCATGTGTGGACATTAAAGGATTATCTTATCTTATCTTAAAGGCGCAATGGACGATTTTTCGGCGATTTGAGAACGCAGGCGGAAGTGCGCATGCGCACTCCCCCGTGTGGACTGATACAACACACACGTGCGTTTGTTTAGTAGCGCGATGGATCCCATCGCATCTCTCGTCTCCCGTAGATTTCAGTCCACTTCTGAGTCAGCTCGAACTGTCTTTCTCCATCTTCATTTTGTCCCGTACACTGAGGGAACTATATTATGATAGATCAATGCGCTTAGACACGCGGAACTGTGGGACGAACCGCACGCGGCTGCAGGTGAGCGGTAGGTGCGTTTTATCATTGATACGTGGCAGGACTAATCGGCAGTCCACGCCACGAGGAAATAAGACTCAGATTTATGCCAAAAAAATCTTCCATTCAACCTTTAATGCAAATGGTCTATTGTAATGATTGTCAACTCATTTAGTAATCAAATCATTATTAACTGGTCTACACATGGAATCTAAAACATGCCATGAGCTGAAAAATTAAGTTTTATGAAAATTACGCAAGGAATTTGTAAATTTAGTGTCTTTTGTCTGATGAGAATATCTTCAAACGGATTCACAATACGTGCACATATTCAGACAAGTCTATTTATTTTATTTGTAAATTCTACATTTTACGCATGCCCTTTGTTATATATTTTGCTACTTTTAGTCATTGTTGTGTGTTGCACCTTAATGCCACAGTAAGTTCCTAGTTTGTAAATTCTGTTCACTGACAATGGCAATAAAAACCTCTTTCTGATTCTGATTCTGACTTAATTTTCATCTCATCCAATTTTGTAAAAATCTCAACTTTTTTTGCGTTCTAAACAACTAATCATTTGATCAAAAGAATCATCGCCAGACTATGCAATTGGTAAAATGATAGTTAGTTACAGCCCTACTACTCCATCATGATTTATTATAGTACTGTATTTTAATGTATAGTTCAGCATTACACCACATCCCTACAATGAGTTTTTTTTTAAACATAATGTAAACTCTTTTTCTCTTATTAAGACTATTTGCCATCCAATAATGACGAGCTTTGCACAGTGACTGGTGGGATATACAGACCCTGATAACTTGTGCATGAAATGTTTACAAAGTTTGATTTTAAAGGCTATATCACTTACCCTTTTTATAGAAAGTATCTTTGAGTAATCAGACAGAGAAATGCAGGGGCTGTGTTTCATTTCACAAATAAACATGATGCTTTTTTGCACCAAATCTCCTCAGCGGCAAAAGCAAGTCACGCAGAACCCTAAAGTTCCTCTGCTGAGTTCCTGTGCAGTTGTTCTTGCTGAGTTCATTCTCCCGGGAGCAAATCAAGTCTCCTCTGCCCCAGTTACTGCTGCTGCTGACCAGATCATTATTTTGGGGACACCCAGCTCCTCGTAGAGAAACCCCTTTGTGCGGCGTTTTATGAGCCTCATCTTTCTTGCTTTATTCTGCAGTGGGACGTCTGGCATGAGGAGGTGGGGGCAGGTGTTCCTCTGCTCACATATTGATTGTGTTTGTTCAATGCTGATGTAAGGCTCTGTGCATGTGGGGGCTTCAGTAGCTCCACTGGTCTTTAAAACATGTCAATTTTGCTGTATACAGTATTTCCCCTATAAGCACTTCAAGCACTTTCTGTTGTTTGCCCTGGTCCAACTAAAAGTCCCTCACTGCAAAAAAAAGCCAAGTTTAGACATGACCTTGACATTATAACTCAAAGATTACAATGACTTCTATTGTATTGTTCTTATTATGGAAATATGCATTTGTTTATCAATCCTGTTATTAGCAGAATATATAATGTATGTAATAGTAAATATTCTCAAGTTGAAAACATCAAAACCTGATCAAAACAAAATAACTATAAAAATATAAACTCACTAAAGATATTTTGAGACATAATCATCCACTCATGTCACTATAGTCTCTTTATCAATAAAAGCCAGTGGCTGTGGTACATAAACTACTGGTGGCTTTGCGGTTTAGGACTTGTTTTCTTGTATTTAGTCTGGGTTTAGGCATAAATCATATTGTTTTTCTTTATATAATCAGTATATATCATCAAGTATTTGGGTGCTTAATACATAACAAACAATATTCTTCCTAAGCTATTTTACAGTATTATGACACGTGCACTTTAGCTCAGCAGAACCACCAGCTGAACAGAATGTTGTCATAGTGATTTAAAAATTAAAGCATAAAAGAAACTGAACAAATAATTAAATTTTTTGGAAAAATGTAACAATATTAAAACACTTTCTTTTGTATTTATTTAAGACTAACCCTGGTTGATGGATTAACTCCCAGCACTGGAAGTGTGTTATTAGGCAAGACAATTTACAGTCTGTGTTCAGGTGTTAACAGTGACTGATGTGGTCAGTGAGGCCATAGTTGCAGAATGGCTGCCACATCTGTGGGACTCTCCCCCATGTGACTCTCCCCATGGGACTCTCCCCCATGGGACTCTCCCCCAGGCAGGTACAGAAGTATCACTATCTCTGGGCTGTAACTTAGAAAGGGAATGACTGAAAATGACCTGAGAACTGAGACAAACATGTGTTTATTGAGGTCTTGTGAGGGCCTCCCTGACCACCATTAGGGCCCAATGACCTACGGATGTTTGCTATTACAACAGAATCATGATTCAAATTACTGTTAATGTAAAACATGAAAACAACACTGTCAACAGTCTTGATGTGCACTACAGTGTACATTCATCTTATTTTGCATTTTCCAGCAAACAATAATTAGATTTAGTTCATAAAACTTCCTTCTTCTACGTTTCTTTAACATAACATTAAGGTGTCAAATATCTGAAAACCACTGTAATGTGCTCTTCCAAACATTTAATTTAATTTGTATTTTTTTTACATTTTGAAATCTTAACTTTACTTCATTCATCAGGCTTTTCATTCCCAAAATATTGATGTGCCATGATGTGTAAAATATTCAGTCAAATTTACAATGAAGCTGTTGAGCAGGACACTGAAGATGGAGAAGTGTTTTGAAATGTGCGTCAGTGTGAGCTGAAGTGGTGGCAGTCTTCGGTGCAGATGGAGATTTAAAGTCAGTTCTCATTGCAGTGAAACAGCAGTTTGTCCTGTGCAGTTCATTATCTCTTTGGAAACAGTCCAACCACTCACTGATAGACTGTTGAGCGATCCCAGCATGTCACTATTAATCTATTAGTTAATTAAAGTTACGATGGGATTTGCTCCATTCACTACAGTATATTTACAATGTACATTTTACATACATAGAAATATTTCTGTGAAAATGGATACAGGAGATTCACTTATGATGACAAAACTCTTCAACTATTGTGGATAAAGCTTGTTGTACTTGTTTTGCAAATTAAATAGTAATTTATTGTACACTGGCCCTGTAAATAAATACCATACAATGCTACAAGCTGTGCCTTTTTTGTATCCAATATTATTTTGGTGTTCCAGCTCGACAGATTTGGAGTATATTATTATTATTATTATTATTATTATTATTCAGGTCCAATGATATAGATAATAGATGAGGTGGAAGATGTATAAAAAGATGAATATGATCACAATTGTTATCTTATAGATATGCAAAACTACAATATCCAGTAGGCTATATTATTTATGAATATGGGTCCAAGATCAATGGGGCTCTGCAGACTGTTCCATTTGACTTTAAATCAATGTTTTAAACATTCTTCAACAATGGAGGTGATGGAGAGTACTTTTGGCTGCAACAAAAAGCAATAACATGGAAATTGATGACAGAGTCTGTCAAGGACTGGAAAAACATATGTTTACTTTTAACTTAAGAATGGAAAAAGTTGCCAGACACTGGGACAGGGACCGATTTATAGGGCACATATATATACCTGACATTTTATTTTCGGGTTTATTCTTTTGGCTATTTTCCTTTGAGGTTTTCAATTTCTGGTCTTGTTTCATTGGCTCTGTTTGTTTTTAACAATAAAACAGAAAAGACTTTTGAGTTTATTCTGTAACTAAAATAGGCTTCTAAAAGAGCTGAGTAAAGATAACAAGAACAGCATGTGCTTTTGTGTTTTAATTGTACCATTATTTAACTTTTGTGTGATACTTTAACCAAGCCATTTACAGGCACGATTTAGAACTTCTCAGATGCATTGCCATAATATTGAATATCATCACCAGGATAATAACATTAAGAGATTTATCTTTTCCAGTATCTCCCACCCCTAGATGCATGATGATTACACTCGCATGTCTGTTCTGCAGGGTTCGACCTCGGGGGGCAGGTGGCCATTGAGTTCTCCCACTGGAACAGCCCCCTGACGGAGAACAGCGCCAACCTGCCCAGCCCCGAAACGGCCCGCTCTGAGGGCTCCGCTCTGCCCGTCCTGAGTGAGCGTCTGGAGGCTGTATCCTGTCCCGCCTCGCTCTCCCTCACACCCCTGTCCAGCTCCAGCCAGGACACCATCTGTGACAGCTCCAGTGAGTACAGAGCTCTGCAAAACTTATTACTGCAACCACCGTTTCCACCTTCATATCAGGCTCGGGTCTAGACCAAACTGACTGAAGGTGCATCCGAGTTACGTAAAGGTGCAAAGATGATACGCTTCCATTAAGTCATTAATGGAAGTAATTTAGTCATTAATTAACGCACCTGAAATGAGGGTGCATCCATCCATCCATCCATCTTCTTCCGCTTTATCCGGGCCCGGGTCGCGGGGGCAGCAGTCTGAGCAGGGACTCCCAGACTTCCCCCTCCCCAGACACTTTCTCCAACTCCTCCGGGGGGATCCCGAGGCGTTCCCAGGCCAGCCGAGAGACATAGTCTCTTCAGCGTGTCCTGGGTCTTCCCCGGGGCCTCTTCCCGGTGGGACATGCCTGAAACACCTCCCCAGGGAGGCGCCCAGGAGGCATCCGGAACAGATGCCCGAGCCACCTCAGCCGGCTCCTCTCGACGTGGAGGAGCAGCGGCTCTACTCCGAGCTCCCCCCGTGTGGCCGAGCTCCTCACCTTATCTCTAAGGGAGCGCCCAGCCACACGGCGGAGGAAACTCATTTCGACCGCTTGTATCCGCGATCTTGTTCTTTCGGTCACTACCCAAAGCTCATGACCATAGGTGAGGGTAGGAACGTAGACCGACCGGTAAATAGAGAGCTTTGCCTTTCGGCTCAGCTCCCTCTTTACCACAACGGTCCGATGCAGCAACTGCATCACTGCAGCCGCTGCACCGATCCGCCTGTCGATCTCACGCTCCATCTTTCCCTCACTCGTGAACAAGACCCCGAGATACTTGAACTCCTCCACTTGGGGCAAGGACTCCCCACCCACCTGAAGAGGGCAAGCCACCTTTTTCCGGTTGAGAACCATGGCCTCGGATTTGGAGGTGCTGATTCTCATCTCAGCCGCTTCACACTCGGCTGCAAACCGTCCCAGTGCATGTTGCAGGTCCGGGTTTGATGGAACCATCAGGACAACATCGTCTGCAAACAGCAGAGATGGAATCCTGTGGTCCCCAAACCGGACACCCTCCGACCCCCGACTGCGCCTAGAAATTCTGTCCATAAAAATTATGAACAGAACCGGTGACAAAGGGGAGCCCTGGCGGAGTCCAACATGCACTGGGAACAGGTCTGACTTACTGCCGGCAATGCGAACACAGCTCCTGCTCCGGTCATACAGGGACCGGACAGCCCTGAGCAAAGGGCCCCGGACCCCGTACTCCCGGAGCACCCCCCAAAGGACACCCCGAGGGACACGGTCAAAAGCCTTCTCCAGATCCACAAAGCACATGAATCCGAGGTTCAAGGGTGCAAACACTTTTAAATGAGTTTGCAATGCATCATTTTGCCTGATTTATAATGGCTAATGTTTTTATTTAAGGTTCCTTTTTTTAAATAATGCATTAATAAGCACTTGTTATTTGTTTATCTGTCCTTGTAAGACATTTCAAGCATTGGCAATTGAAAATTGTTTAATAAGCAGCTTAGTAACTGCTTAACAATTAACGCACACATGTTTTTGGTTAATGGTTTATTAACATTTATAAGGTATTACAAGCCTACAAATACTAGTAATTCCTTAAGAGCTAATATACAAACTGGTGTTTAGTAATACCTAATGAATAGTTTACTAAGAAATCTTTTTTCTGTTTATTATTTTACATTTCTTATAATTATTAACTTTTTAAGTAATCTTATTTTAAAGCAGGGCTATTCAACATAAGGCCCGGGGGCCAAATCAGGCCCTTCAAGCGATTTAATCCGGACCACAACGCATCATCCAAATATAAAAATAAAACAAAAAATAAAATCTTGTTTACTAGTTTAATTCTGGTTTAGCACCAGTTTAGACCTGGTTTGGTCTTTGTTTTGTCCTTGTTTGATTCCACTTTAGACCTGTTTTGTTTCTGGGCTAGACCTGGTTCAGAACTGGATGCTCAATTTTGTCAAGCATTTTGTATGTTTTTTCTCACAAAAACTAATCCATCAGTGGTAGTCATTGTACTGTATTAACTCATTTATTGAAACAGTGTTGGGGATATTTTGTGCACCCCAAAATGTTTTTACAGCAGTGGCGTGTTCTTCCCCTCCGGCCCTGAGGCCTTGACCTCCGAAAAATCTGGCTCTTGGGAAAATGGTGTTTAAAAGCCCCGTTTTAAAGAGTTAGCGATAAATTGCGCTTTGAAGTTTGAAAGCACTACTCCACCTATTATGGGCACTCAACTATATACACGCATTCTCCAGCGTAAATAGACACAAGCTAAGTGTCTTGAAGTGCACAGAAGGAAGCTCGGGTAGAACTGCTGACCATTGGGTTCATGGGCATGGACACATACAGAGGAGGAACAGCGTGGAAGGTTTCTGAAGGAAGAGCTGGCAAAAAACAAGAGGCCAAGAAGACCATAATTTATAGATGTAATTGAAGATGGTGAAAGAAGAGAATGTATTGTAGAAGTGGCAGATGTATCGAACAATGGTTAATATCGTAATTGCTGTTTCGGAAAAATGCAAAATTAGAATATCGAGTATATCGTTTATAATTAGAACTATTAAAAATGAATAGTGAAGAGAATAAGGTGATATTTATGAACGTTAATTGTATATAATGTATGAAATTTCCCCACGTGTTATGGAATTTCTCCATGTATGGACAATAAAGGAATATCTTAGCTTAGTTCATTTATGGTTTGGTGCGATACTTTCTCAACCTCAACCAAGACTTTTACCGGAACATTTTAGTACTGATGCATTATTTGTCTGAATAACCTTGTCTGAATATGGTTATCGAGATAACGCAAAACATAATTATTTGAGATATGCATTTTTGTCAATATCACCCGCCCATAATTGTAAAATTAGACAAAGGCGTTCGATTCTGTGGTGCCAATGTCTAAAGCAGCACATCCACTTTACTTTTTGAATGTTTTTCAAAATACTTGGTTAATTTTCTTTAGCCTTCTCAGTCAAACAATCCTCAAATCATTTCAAATTCTCCTGTTGCAACATTCCTCGCAGCATTGCCCCAGGCTTCTGACCCACAGTGCCAAAGTGCTGCTGTCACTGCCACCTGTCTGTGTTTGCAGCTACCGCAACACTACCCACGGCTGCAGCGCTCCTCCATCCCGATTGGCTCCTGTCAGATCGGCGAGCTCCCCGATTGGCCCATCCGCAGGACCGCACTGCACTCCTTTCTCCCTCACCGTAAACAGTCTGCTCATGCTGCTTCTTTTTTTTCATACACACAGGATTTTGAGTGTCTTGGTGATTTACTATTACTGATGGTTGGACATTTTGACAGATACAAGATGAGCTCAAGGGTGAAGGGGGAGAAGGAGGAGATGCGGGATTGTGTGTGGCGCTTGTTTGTTATGATTTAGCAAGGTTATTTCGGGTGAGGGGGCTATGCAGATGCAGCAAGGCGTAGTTTTAATAGCTTTTGCTCATTTGGAGATGGAACGATCTGCAGCCAGTCTCCTCTTTGATGCGGTGAGTTTCCATCGACTTAAGCTGCTTTGGTATTATTTTTGTCATCACCTCACTCTCCGCTCATTGCAGTGTCCGTGGAGCGTTTGACCTTCACATAAGCACCTCTCTCCCGCTCATTTTCAGCTGTCTGCGGCGTATTAATGTTTTTTGTCATTCACTTCCCCCGCGGTGCGATGTGGAGGAGGGAGAACTGGGTCATGTCTTTGGTGTGTGTCAAAGCACAAGGCGCGAAATCACTCTCATCTCCAATAGGGACGTGGAGTGGAACAGCTTGGAGCCCTCACACCAGCTAACAAGTGGTATCACATTACACATGCACATAAGCCACCCACCCACCCACACACACACACACACACACACACGCTCTATTTACAAAATACATTGGGTATAATTTGGTTTCTTTATTGAGACCCGATTTCATCCCTGCTTTTTTCTTTTTTTATTTCAAAATACGTTGCAATTGCTCTATGGTATTATACAAATTCATGTAATCAAGTATGTTTACATGTAGCTAAGAGACTGGGCCAAATAATGAACTATTTAAGCGTACTTTATCATTTTAGTTATATTTGTTTTGATTATTTTCTGCATTTGTAAGATCTGGTCATTTGTAATTCACCTATGTAAGGGCAAGTAAAGTACGTAAAAGCTAAAAAACATCTTTAATGGGGTCTCTAATGGGAAAAAAGCTTCTACTATTATACAAAATATCAAAGTCAATGTTCTGCAAAATTATGATGATGATTTTGATTATGATTATGGGTATTATTATCATATTTTTCTTAAATTAAATGATATACACAATATTTTAGTTGTTTTTATTATGTTCCTGCACTGTTTGAAGATTACATTTGAACTGCTTTGTCATGGTCCAAGTACAATATGTTTTATATTCTGGGCTGCTGCTAGCTATTTGCAAATATTTAGTTAGTAGTAGTAGTTCTAAAGTACAATTTGCATTGGAACCACTTCAAGTAAACAAAGAGAAACAAAGCAACCACAGATTTGCCTCAAACCGATACTTTCATCTGTCCACAGTAAGTGTTGTTGAACTCTCTTATGAAACTACCCCATTCCCTTGGCAACACATTGTTTCTCCAACCCCCACAATCTCCGTCCTTTCTTCTCTGCTCTGTAATTGTCTCTCATTTTATCACAATGGAGCGCTGACTTTTCGACAAAAAGATCTGTGCAGTTCACGCAAAACACCCGTCTTCTTTTAGTGTAACTAGACTGAATATGAGTCGATTTTTATTGTAACCATCTTTGATTTCTCCCACATTGCATTTCTCAGGTTTCCCTTGAGTGATGTGTTGGATAAGTGAGTGGGTGACACAGCCAGGACAGTGTCTTCTAATCTAGTTTAGTTCTATTCCTGATCCTGCATGTTTACAGTAGGTCAGACAATAATGGATGGAACACGCTCTCTGATATAATTTACCCTTTACACTTAGGGAGGTAAGCGACTTCTACTGCCACAGCTGCCCTGACACTGACTGGCAAACAAGTGGCTGCCACTCTGCACCAAAACCTCTCCAACACACCACATTCTTGCCAAAGGAAACATTGTTCTGAGCTATGATTGAACTGCCAATTTAAATGACCGCTCTTGAGTCTCTGTCAGCGCAGGAGCGTATACATATTTTATTCATACATTTAGAAATAATGTGTATAGTTGCAAAGGTGTTATTGACTATTAACCTTTTGAATTCAGACGCTCTAAAAACTGCTAAATGCCAAGTCTTCATTGCACAATATAATCCTCATAAAGAGGGGCCTGAATTTTGAATGAATGGATGTTTAATAATTTAGTAGGTGCCGTGGATAAAGGAGCGTCATATTGAGGCTGACACTTTTGGATCAGATTACAATTTAGCTCTCGCACAAAACATTTAAGACTTACTTACAGAAATGTATAGGCCATTTATTTTTTTCCTCTGACATTGGTCCAGTTGGGGTGCAGGTCCACATGGATAGTGTATTTTAAATTAAGGTTAATGAATAAGAAAGATCTAGGCAGAGTGAGACTAATTTGAAATGTGAATCCTTTTCATTACTTCATTATTGAATAAAGGAATACTTCGCTGCGCCTGTGGGGAGATTTTCCTCTTGTATTACTCATCCTTTAATGCCACAGAGAAAACCTGGTCAACCCAAACCTCTTGAGGCATGGGACACCACCTAAAGGAGGGAAATAAGTTAGAATCGTGTGAAATACAGTGTAATATCCCAAATATAGTGTATCCTGGCCTGTCTCCTGAAAGTGATGTACTATTGAGCATAATACATATATTTTAGATATTGTTGGACGCACGTGACATGAGTGGAGCCATGCAGTGAACATGTGGACGGTCCACAGAGAGATCTTTTTTATAGAACTCTGTGGTTCTGTGGTTTTAATGAGACTTCATTGTGCTGCTGCTGAAACCAGGTCAAACTGTGCCATACTGAGAACTGCCACTCAAATCTTTGTTTATTTGTTAAAAAATGCAGTGATAATGTTTTTACTGGATATATAGTCCAGTTCAATGTATTACTGACTGAGGTGGCTGATGGTTCTGCTGCTGCAGAGTACATTGAAAGCCACTGACTACGTATTCTCTTCTACTTCTTTGTTAGTCGATACAATTGGAGGAAGATGAAGGAGACGAGAGAGAGTTCATTTATCAATGTGATAAGATTCAATCCCTGTACATGAATGTAGCATAGCGTGTTTCATGCTATGTTTGTTTGATAAAGTCTGAGAGTTGTGGTAATTGTAAACTTAAACACAAAAGAACAAACTGCAGCTGCAGTGTAAGATTGTAGTAAATCAACATTGCTACATTTTGGAGCAATTCACATAATAGTGCAAGCTTCTGGGCCCATTCTCTCAATAGTATTACTCAAAAGTCTTTTTTCTAACAGCACTCAGTAGGACAGTTTTGCTGAATCACTCTTGTTGTTACATAATGGGCAGACCGCCCCTGTCCCATAACCCACCTGCTCCCCCTGGAATCACAGAGGGACGTATAGACCCATTTAGAATCGCATGATTTAAGGCGTTTTGCTAAGCTGTGAATCACACCGCTCAGGGGAAATGCAGTCTGTTTGATAAATAGGGCCAATTGTGAGTGTGCTCCCACTGAGAGCAAGTAAAGGTGAGGTGCATTTAAGGATAATACGCCTTCAGGACTTTAGAGATACTGACCAAATAAATAACTCACTCCTGGATAGTGGCTTGATCTAAAACTAATTAAAGTTAGAATATACAAGAGATAAACTAATGATAATTGTGCTTGCTTTTACTCCATTCAAATGGTTCTTTAATCAGACCAGACAGTTTATGTGACAGCCACCAGAGACCACGCTTTAAACAAGATGACTATGGTATTTACAGTA
This sequence comes from Eucyclogobius newberryi, assembly GCF_026437365.1. Classification (NCBI taxonomy): domain Eukaryota; kingdom Metazoa; phylum Chordata; class Actinopteri; order Gobiiformes; family Gobiidae; genus Eucyclogobius; species Eucyclogobius newberryi. Next base: position 29,880,917 of record NW_027315834.1, on the reverse strand, counting down.
TTTGGAACAAAGTTAATGGTATTGTGCTGGTGATTCACCTTCTCCTACATGAAAAGAATACAACTTGGTGAATAGTTGATATAACGAATAAATGTTATTGCTAGACCCAATATAGGTACGTCAGCCTAAAGTGAAGGGAACGTATAATAGATAGTGGAGATAAAAAGTGTAATTAAAAGCTGAGGAGGTTGATGGTTCTGCTGCTGCGGTGAAGATAAGCGGAGGATTATTTGTGGCAGTGATTATACCTGAAACATTATGAAGAAGGGTAAAAAGTCGTGTACATTGACGTGATGTTGAGGTGATTGGAGAGGTGAGGGTCGACAGACAAGTGTAACGTGCTGTGATTGAACACAAGGAGAAGAATAGTTTGAATTCACACATCAGTCTCATTTATTACTCTTCATTATTTATTTATGTTTGACTAATGACAATGATGTTTCCTGGCTTTGACTGCTGCATGGCCACCTGGACACATAATCAACTAATAATAAGAACAAATAATCTCCATGCATGGAAAGCATTATAATGACCTTAAACATACAATACATAAAACGTTCTTTAATATTTACTGTTATAGGTAGATCGAGCACATTCGTTATCACACCAAGGCAAATAAATAATAAATAAAATGAGTGTTTATTTTACCATTATTATTAGTATTATCTTGTCTTACGCTAGCTGTTTTTATTTTATTTTTTCTTCATTTTTCCCTCCATTCCTTATTAAGAAATGAGAGGTTTTGTCTATAGTTTTTGTTTATAAGAGTTTTGTTTATAAGAGTTCTTCTATTAAGAGTATTTTTAAACTTCCTATAAGTTATCTGTCCTTTTCCTCTGTATCTACCTGTGTTGCAACCATGAAATTTCCCCATGTGTGGACAATAAAGGATTATCTTATCTTATCTTAAAAATGTAAAAATCAGAAGAATTCCTTTTATTCATCTGCAAGGGGGAAATATTTTTGTTACGGACAATTACTGACCAGTATATTTAAAATTGTATGGTATGGTATGGTACACTGGTATGATAAAAAGCTTTACATTTGAACATACCTTTTGAAAATAAACTTCCCTCACAACATAATCACATGTTCTGGACCAGCTTTACCAGTAAGCTACCGTAAATATTTCTCAGCAGTTTGATGACGGCGACATTACTCAAAGCTATGATCAAAACTCATAGTAACATAAATCAGTGCACGTTGTCAAAATCGGTTCCAGTTTTATGATGAAGTAGAGTGAACATGATCTCCTGAACCCGTCTGTAGGTGTGAGTTCCCCTCTTCATGGGTGTGAGCCTCGGAGGCAGACTTTGGTTCGTCGACGAGCCGCCCTTCAGACCTCTGGACCCCAGCCCTGCCCTGTGCCCCGCCCCCTGGCCCCGCCTCACACCCGCCCACACATCATGGAAGAGTCATCGGCCGAACCCACGGACTCCAGCAGCACTCAGGGTGACGTACCACACCTCGGTAATGCACATTTGACTTGTTTTCTGAAGGGTCAGCATTGAATCATCCACATTGTCCTCTGCAGCCGCTGCTCTCACACCAGCACTTCAATTACTCTTACACTACATACATTCTATTTGTTGTTGAGATATTAAAACATTGCATTTATTTGATGGAGGAATGTAGAAGAGATGAATAGATTATAGCCGACTTTTGAGTTGCTGCGTGTTATTTTGTCCAGCCTTAAAGAAAGTCAGTCTAGCACTGATTTGTGAATATCATTTCAAGTAAAGTAAACCAATCAGCGACACGTGACATGTGTACCTGTTGTTTTTCTTTGCTATAGGGGAGACAGTGGCTGGAGTATTTCCAAATCTACTTGTGTGGTACAGATAAAAATGTCAAACTAACATTTGAGACTTACTATGTTGTTGATTTTCTATTGGAAGACCAGTTAACACCAGAACATCGATTTGGTTCATAATAGATTACTTGTTCTTTGTCCTATTTTAACAACACAATGTTCATCTTAGCAGCGCACCATGAGTGTGGCATGACATTTTTCCATTACAACCACTATAAAAACACAATTTTTTAGACAATAGAATCTTATTTTCAACACAAAATAATTGTAGTTTCTTACTATAAATGTGTTTCCACTTTTCAAACAATGATTTGTTCGAGTGTATAAAGCTTTAATGTGAATTAAATAGTCTAAAAGGGATATTTAGTGTTTCTACCTCCCCTTACTTATGCAACGCTTCAAAATGCGCATTACAAATGAGGTAATAGTATTGTAGTCAGTGTGGTCTAAACTGGTTTTGATAAATGCAAGACCGTTCTAAAACTTTTCTGGTCCAATACTTATGTGATTTTTTCCAGTATCAGTACCACATTTTTTGACACCCTACTGTCAGATAAGTTGGGCTAGAGTGGTGCAGGGAAAATCAAGCCTCTTTGGAGCAATACTAAACTGCCTTTCTCCGACTACAATTAGAATGTTGTATGGCCAGCCAAGCTAAAATACTGTGACCTTTCTTGACATACAATTCATTTCGGAATAGGTGAAGTCTGTTTTTAAATTCTTGAACAGAAAGCCTTTCAATAGGTTTCATAAAAAGCGTTGTCAATTGTAATTCCTGTCCTAATAGGTCTCCTTGACATGGGGTGCGTGTTTTGCCCTTTTCTTTGTGCTCATTGTGTTTGTTGCAGCTGTGAAGGATGTGAATGTGTTGTTGGAGAGCCGGAGGACGGAGGACAGCAGCAGTGTGTCCAGAGCAGAGGACGACTCCACTCTGCTCAACGCTGTCCCCTGCAGGAGCCCCAACAGCAAGTCCGACTCCAGTAACGTAGAGGTCAGAAATATGCTGATTACAATCTTAAAAGTAGAATTGGTTTAATTTACGCGTCTATGTGTGGATTCAGGGGAAAAATAAAGCGAGTGGACTGTGTTTCGTCGATGGAAAGAGACGAATTGACTACATCCTGGTTTATCGGAAGTCCAGTGTTCAGACAGAAAAGAGGGAGATATTTGAGAGGAACATCAGAGCAGAGGGGCTGCACATGGAGAAGGAGGTGAGCTCAAGTTGATTATATGAGATTTTCCACAAAGTGAAACCACAGGTGATCATCAAACAAGCACCAAGGTGATGGTTCAATTGCAGCTAAGTTCATACCGTTTGTTGAATCCTTCAATTTTGCCCTGAGGCTTTAAGTGAAGTTTTAAAGCAGCCGCTTTGACATGGATAAACAAAGTGGATAACGTATTTTGCCCAAGGCGACACTATCAGCGTATGTCATTGGTGGACAAACCAGAAAGGAACAAAATACTACTCCCAAATATTTTTGTCTCTGTATATTAATATAATATAGAGTGTAATCACTCATTCTTCCAGGAGTGTTCTATTGTTGAAAAATATTCAGTTTTAGTCACCTGGACAGTGTTCTCATCCAAGAGTCATTCTCAATCTACAAATTTTGTCTGAGTGCTTGGATATTTATTCTACAGGGCAGAAACTCCTGATAATAGCTTGTCCTGTATATCTATTTGTTTATGCTCTTTCCCAATCTTATTTGTTACCTATCAGGGGGGAGGATGTCAAAGACAAAAATCAGTACCTGATCTTTGTCTCCAACCATCCACTACGCACAAGGTGGTGATCAGGACATTACAACACAGAGTACAAGAAGTGCCCACCAGTTCAGAGGGCAAGAGGAAAAACATGTCCAGAACGCTCTCTCAGCCTGTGGTTACCCTGCTTGGGCTCTTAACAAAGTTAAAAGAGTTCAAATCCCCTATGTCTCTGGATAGTCTGAAAAACTACCGTGCAAAGGTTTTTTGACAGCACAAATTTCCTGTTTATTTTAAACCGGGCAATATATAAGACAAAAACTGGTTCACCCTAAGGACAAGATACTACTTAAAAAACAGAGCAATGTAATTTATTCTACCCAGTGCAGTGAGGAAAGTTGTAAAGAGCGGTACATAGGAGAGACTAAACAGCCACTTCACAAAAGGCTGTATCAACAGAAGAGACACGATAATTCAGGACCACTGAGCGCCTTAAAGCCACAAACCACAATTTTGTGTGTGTAACCGTGAGGACGAAGAGTCCAAGCAGAAGAGATGGTTTGAAAAATGAGTTAAGGAAGCATTTTTGTTTTAAAAAAGATAATTCCTCTTTAAACTGAAATAGATGTTTAAGGTTCAATCAATCCGGTTATATACAACAGCATTTTGAAGCCATGGGGCGGTGTTAGTCCTGGCCATTTTGATGCTAATCAGCAGCAGTCAGATAATGACAGGATTTATATGGCCCACCACAGGGCTGCTAGTAACAAATACGTTGTTTTGCTATTTGTTTAAGTTGAAACTTAAAACAGACAAGACAGCCTTTCATCAGGAAGTTCCACCCGGTGGGCCGGGTTTACTCAGCCCAGGGTAGGTCTCTAGTAGTTCTCTAGTCTGAGAACTTGGATATTTAATATCCAAGTTCTCAGACTAGATCTATAGATTGAGAATGACTTGTTAAAAAAAACTGCTTCATTCTATCTGTCGTGTGCATCTAACCACTAAATAAGTTCTGAGAAAGAAAATTATACTAGAAAATATAGAAAATATTCTTCCTTTCTTTCCCCCCCGCTTTGATTCAATGCAAGTCGTTTCCATCTGCAGCTGTTTGAGTGCCACTTTAAACACTGACGGATGTGTCTTTTCAATTGTTACTACAGGCATTATGGCTAGGACTCTTCTGCTGTACTTATGAGCTGCTAAATTACATCCATTTGGTACATTTCGCACACTTGAAACAATAAATGTGGATAAATGCTCTCTTTCAGGCCTCCTTAAAAAACAGTGATGTCATCTTCCTGAAGCTGCATGCTCCCTGGGACGTCCTCTGTCGATATGCAGAGATGATGAACATCCGGATGCCTTTTAGGTGTGAAACATGACCCAAACATTACTGGAAGAAGATTTGTAATAATCAAAACATCATGAAGCCATTTCCTTTTCCCCAAATGAACAAAACCCAAAGTCAATCATTTTAAAATCGCACAAATTAAAAAAAGTTAAAATGTTGCAGTTCAGAAATGGGCACAGTGCTCCGTTTAAACGTGTTTTAATTCTTGACTTTTTATAATAATTCACCTCTTAAGCAAATTGAATTCTCCAAATGAACTCAATAAATAAATAAAAGATTGTTGTTCTGCAATAATCAGCTTTTCTGATTTGATTTTTTTGATTGCTATAGAAGGAAACTCTTCTACAAACACAGACGCCACAAGTTCATGAGCAGGTGAGAAAACATTGAGCTCCACTGCAGTAGACGGATCTCGCCCTGGATATGTATTAAATAACACAGTCCTCTCTCTTCAAGAATGGAGAAGCGCATTAATAAGTTCCGGGGCTTTCTTCCTCGCAAACCCATGAAGTTCGCCGCCTCTCTGCCCGATCTGGAGGAGGGAGAGAGCTTCACTGCTCCGTTCAGTCGATCCAGGATTCACCAGTGAGTCCCTGGCACTTCAAACCTATACAATGATATGTATATTGGACTCTCAAAGAAGCTTTACATTGCATGATACATCAACTTCTTGCCCTAGGACTGCTGACAAAAACGTGTCTATCATTCTCTCATCTCACCTTTCTGTAGTAGGATCTCACCTAAACCACCGTCTCCCCATTTATAAAGACAATTAGACCTGTTGCGTTTAAATATACACATTTTAGAGGGGTAACAACCTTAAAAAAGTACAATATTTAAATGTTTATGATGACAATTAGGCTAATCCCTCAGTTTGGCTCAGATATGTTGTACAAAATGGTGGAAGAATGGGTCGAATATGGAAATGTGCCATCTCATGTCCATTCAAAGGACAGGTGAGGACTTGCAGATGTGTAACTCCTTTCATGTGTTGCGCCATAGTTTCATCATCCACAACAAAGACACCTTCTTTAATAACGCCACGAGGAGCCGCATTGTGCACCACATCCTGCAGAGGGTCAAGTATGAGGAGGGCAAGAACAAAATGGGTACGTTAACGCTGTATACACCTCACACAAAATCAAAGTCTTGGACCAGCAGCTGGCATGAATATAGTACATCTTTGTATTGTTACGTTTTGTTTGTTCAGGGATAAATCGTCTTTTGAATAATAACTCCTATGAGGCAGCCTTTCCTCTCCATGAGGTAGGATCAATTACACTGTATCTCAACGCTGAGTCCTGTGCCACTTTAAGCACGTGTGCTTTAAGATTTTAATTGTTACTACATTATTGCTCTTCTGCTGTACATATGAGCTGCTAATCTCACATTGTTGTATATTAATTGCATTGTATCTAATTATTTCAAAGAATGTTCCTCAGCATTCTAAATTGTACGAGTCTTTCATTAGGGAAGTTACCACAGTAAAAACCCGGTGCGGACTCACGGAGCAGAGAACCATCGACACCTGCTGTACGAGTGCTGGGCCTGGTGGGGCATGTGGTACAAATACCAGCCTCTCGACCTCATACGGTACATTATGCACTACGGTACAATTAACACTACTTTGATACTGGTACCTTAGTAATGTGCATATTTGTCATATTGGAAACCTGCCCTGCATAAAGTCCAATATTTTTCTTGAAATTCGTCAAACCAAAGGACATATGTATCAAAGAACCTGGGGCATTTGGACATTTCCACATAGATAAATTCTGCTAATACCACTTTTTTGAGTAAAGTATTTATTAACCCTGAACTTCTCTAAAAAGAAAAATAACGCAAGAATTGAGACCTATGTCCCAAATATACAATTGAAATCCCACTCCCAAATAATTTTAAGACTTTTAATAATGTTGTTTTTGAACCATGGACATTTTCCAAGTGCTCAGGAGTCTATTCTTAACCTAAATAAGGAGAAGAATTACAAAACTCTCCAAAAGGGTCTGCCAAACGCTGTATACTTTGAGAACCCCTTGTCCTATGCATGATGCGTGTGATGTTATTCTGTTTTAGGAGGTATTTTGGGGAGAAGATCGGCCTGTACTTTGCCTGGCTGGGTTGGTACACTGGGATGCTGTTCCCGGCGGCACTTGTTGGTTTGTTGGTTTTTCTCTATGGACTCTTTACACTGGAGCACTGCCAGGTCAGGTAAACATGCAACAGTAATGTCCTATTACTACACACTATTTATTATTATTATCATCATTAAGCACTTGTTTCAAATGTCCAAACCCCTTCAAAAACTGCTTTTTTCAGCTTTAAATCTTACTAGTTTTTTTCAGCAAAAATATCCATGTTTCATTAGGTGGTAATAGAGGAGGCCCTGTCTGTTTCAAGACTCATTCTTTTCATTTTTGCTCATAAAGTTCATATTGCGCTAACCATCTTTGATATTAGCTTAATTTTTTTGCTGGATTAAGTCTTGTTGTCATGGATGTGCTTGTTGTGCACCTGCAATAAAAATATCTTTATATGATCCATTTGTACACATTATTAAATTCATACAGTTCTTGTAAATTGTATGAAAATACTTTTTCTTTGTTCTTCAGTAAAGAGATCTGCGAGTCCACGGACATCGTCATGTGTCCCATCTGTGACCAGTACTGCCCGTATTTGAGACTATCGGATAGCTGTATCTATGCTAAGGTACCGTCCCTCAATTTCCGAAAAATGTGCACAGACTAAATAGATAGAATACGTGCGTGATGTATAAAACGTAATAATTGTGTGTGCTCAGGTGACCCATTTGTTCGACAATGGAGCCACGGTTTTCTTTGCTGTATTCATGGCAGTTTGGGGTAAGTTTATTCACCTCATAAATGTGTCTTTTGTACACTATGCATCCATCCACCACGTACATTATGGACTGCTATTCAATTTAAACTGTACACCAAGCACATACATGCAGCCTCCATGTTGAAAGACAGAAACATTGTCCCCTCTGCCACACCGCAGAGCTCAATTTAAAAAAAAGTCCTACATCATTTGGCGGTTTTCTGCACTGGATGCCCTTCCAGTTCCAGTCACGTTACTGTAGCAATGTCTTTGGGGACACAACAACATCATACGCTGAACATGCCCATGCTCCGGTTAGTAGCTGTTATAGTACTGTAAAACCAACCTAACTTACACAATAGCAGCTCGTCTCATCAAACCACAGTCATCTGGTCCTTGACAGTGATGTGGTGTGGCAAATGACATCCCACTCAGTTTAGAGAGCAGCAGAACAATTTACTCACATACACATAAGAACTTCAACGTTGTACAAGTTCCCATGAAATAGAAGTCTCAAAGTAATGACATTTTCCATCCACTGGTTCATATAGGTCATGTTCCTCTGAGGACAAGGTAGAGGTAATAGATTCACAAAGTGGTGGATCTATTGGTCTGCAAAGGTTCAGGTGCAGCAGTGTGCCTGTGAAGAGATGAAAAAACACATACTTAGAAGTTAAAATATTGGCTATGAAGACAGTTTATCTTCAGATTGTTTGTGTAGTATTGTGGGAGCATGAAATATACCAAATGGAGATTTATGAATGTTGTTAAATAAGACATATTATATGCTTTATGTCTGGTATTTAGTCATAACATATTACATTATGTTGATCATGATTTCATTATTTGTTGATTGACAGGGGGTGGGTTAAACAAGTTTTGTTTTTTTTGAGCACTCAAGCAAAGAATTAAGCTCTTTTCACTTTTAAATTACTGTTTAATCTAAATAATGTATGCATTTCATACTGGTAGCAACTTAAATATAAATTTGAATAAAATTAAGATAAGACAAGATAAGATAAGATATTCCTTTATTGTCCCACATGGGGAAATTTCATTGGTGCAACGCAGGTAGATACAGAGGTAGATACAGAAGAACAGATCACTTATAGGAAGTCTGAATTAAATATCTGTCTGCACTATTTATTTTTGCGTTTTTAAAAAATACTTACCCGTGCATTTTATTTTCGTTTCAGTTTTACATATGATTACTTGAAAAGAACACATAACTCCAAATAAATAAAGACTAAAGGTAAAAATAGGTCTTAATTCACTATGTATTTACCTATTTTCTGTGGGTTGTTGTGGTGCTGTTTGAAAGCCTCTTTTACTTTGTTGTCCAGTTTCCAACATCTGAACAAGAAGTACAGCACCAAACACAGCTGCAGGGCAAAGGTCAGCACTCCCAGCACCACTATGGCGTCCACCGCTGGGATCAAAGACAGATCAAGTGTAAACATCAGGGTTTAGCAGTATTTTGTTGTCTATTGATCTGCACTATGAAGTTCTGAATTCTGTTTTACCATCGAGGCTGTACTTGGAACATAATTGATTTCATATTCATTGTTTATCATGACTTAGTTATCGGTTGTGAATATAAGATGACCACCGTCCTTCCTTTGGTTTCCCTCCACAGCCACGTATCATATTTTGTTCATGATACAATATGGTGGAATTAAATGAAAAATGTTTCAACATTTTCTCTCTCGCAGAGAACAAATACTTTTCAGGTGTACAGGCTGTCAGAGAAAAAAATAAGTGTTGTCCTAACAAGAGTTGTAAGGAGAGGCAGAAGACTCAATATTATGTCTGAGGCAGCAGACGTTTATCAGTCTGGGAACCGGTGACTTGAATGTTCAACACAATTACACTAGTACTGCCTCTTCAAGCCTGACTAATCCTCCACACACAGGGGTTTAAATAGTAGCTCAGAAGGACAGCATGGAGACAAACTGACTGAGCAAGAACACCACTTCTGTGAGACGTGTTGACCAAGCAAAGTGATAATGTTAGAGAAGGAGACATGCTGTAACAGTGGGATGACGCCCGTCATAGATAGAACTAACCACTTAGAAATGACAACATTTAAAATGGCGGTAAATGCACCTTTTTAGTTGGCTGTCAACTGCCATTAAAAGTAACACAACAACAAAGACAACAACAACAATGGTATAACTGGGACACCAGATGCACCCGATTCTGAAAATTCTACAACAGAGGCTTTCAAAGTTGTTATACGTTGGCTATTATGATCTCTTTCCATGAATGACAATTGATAAAAACTAAAAATCATATGTTATTGTTGCTATATATTTGGATTTGAGGGCAAAGCTGACCAAATTACTGCAACGTTGTGTCATTTAATTTTGAATTTCTTGAGATGTACAAATGTTGAAAATTTATTTTAGACCCTGTTCCGATCTTTCTTAATCTTGTCAATAGAAATACAAACAGTGGGCGAGCGAAAGCCTTTCACTCACGTTGGTCAATACATCACAATAAGCTCAATTTACAACTTTAAACTTTGCAACAACAAGCCATTGAGAGTGACTGAGGAACTTTGGACGAAAAATTCACAAAAATACTGAAAACTATCAAAGAAACTCCAAAAAGTACAAAAACGTTTAGAAGTACGAAAAAAATCTAAAAAAAAAAACAACAAACCTGAAAAAGAAAACCTTAAAAAAAAAAACTGGAAACCTACAATTACTAGAATTCTAAAAGTACAAAAAAGTACCACAATGTAGTACTACAACATAGAACTACAAATACTGCAAATAGTACTAGAATAACTACAATTCTAAAAGTGCAGAAAATACTACAAACATTGAAAGTCCTGAAAAAATGTGTACAAACTACTACAAAGCTTAAAAGATCCGATACCACCCTGACCTGGAAAACAACAAATTTAGCTAGAGTGTAACTGAAATTCCACCTAAAATACAACAAAAAATTACGAAAAGTAATAGCAAGAATCACGCGACGCGACCAGTGAAAAGTGACGAAAAACAGGTGTTTCTATAATAATAAAAACTACTACTGGAACAAATAGTGACTCTGGAAACATCTGCGGTTTTATATTTGTTTTATATATGTTTCATATTTGAGTGACTAATGTTACCGCAGTCACTCAAATATAAAACATCTAAAATATATTTATACTGACCGGCCACAGACAGCTGTGAGGTGGACTCCCACTGAATGCTGGGTTCAGAAGGGTCCAGAGACTCCGTGTGGTTCGTTAATAATCCCATTAGTCCTCAAACCTGCAAAAGACATTTCAGCGTTGTAAAGTTTTTTATGGTAGGTCAAAGTTCATCTGAACACAATGTCACACACTTTAAAAATGAAACTAGGTGATAATGAGTGGGTTTTGCTCTCTAGCTCATAATGTCATTGTGTCTGTTTACACTGGTGGTATTTTTGAGAATAATACACTAGTTTAGTCATATATTTCTAGACTTGTCCAGTCCAATAATAGTTAAAAAAGGCACATTTAGAACACTGTGTCGACAGGTTTAAATAGCGTCCAAAGTCCAACTGATCAGAGACAGTAAAACATGAATAATAGCATTAAAAAAGCTATACTTTAAGGTAATTTATTTCCACAAATCACCAATAAGTCTGTACGTACTGTTAAGTTATTGTGAGCACATATTTTGTTGATCTTACCAAAACAGTTTTAAAAAAGCTATTTGAATTATTTTGCAACTAATAAAGCAAAATAACACATGGTGTGTGTTTGCACATAGTGTTATTATAGCTGCATAGACCTATATACTTCAAATAGCCTAATGACGGGTTGTATCAACAAATTAAGTTGAAGACAATACCTTTGACTAAATCCTTAGAAGTTGTTTTCCAAAAGAAGTTCAGTTTATGCAGAACGTCCACTCCAAATGGTCAGATTGGATCATTTGTGCAAGTTGAGTTTGTTCTGCTCACTTCAGAGGGAAGAGTCAGCCTCTCTCTCGTTCTCTCTCTTTCTCTCTGTTGCTGTCTCTCTCATGTGAACAGGAATGCAAATGAGAGTCTATGGGACTTTGGTCTCAAACAACTTCTCCTGTCCTGGGAGGGACTGTCTCTGTTAATTAATACTGTGCTTTTAGATTATTTAACCCATACAAAAATAAATAAATAATTAAAGCCTCGGTAGCGGGGATGATGGCTCTATCCTCCCGCGCGACCTCCTTCCCGCGCGACCGCCTTCCCGCGCGACCGCCTTCCCGCGCGACCGCCTTCCCGCGCGACCGCCTTCCCGCGCGACCTCCTTCCCGCACGACCTCCTTCTCCTTTTTTGTATTAATCATACTTATCCACCATACTGTCCACCATATTTGGAGGTGTTTCCCACTTTGACCTTCTAGCCCGTACTCTGCACAGATGTTTCTGCACACCTGGTTATGGCGCTCCATGTGTGCTTTCCCTGCCAGCATCTTGCACCCTGCAGTTATGTGCAGGATGGTCTCAGGGCCCTCTTTGCACAGCCTACACCTTGGGTCTTGTCTGGTGTGGTAGATCTGGGCCTTTATTGATCTGGTGTTCAGGGCCTGCTCCTGTGCTGCCATGATCAGGGTCTCTGTGTTATCCTTCAGTCTGGCCCCCATCTTTGGTCTGTATCTCCTCCTTTGACCACCTTTTTATTCCTGCAGGGTCTGATCACTGGCAGGGCGTAACTGTTTATTACCCCGGACTTGTTCTTCCATTGAGCTGGCTTTTAGGACTTGCCTCACTCGTTTTTATTTAGGTATTTGTCTTTTGCCACTTTCCTTGTTGCCTCTTTGAGGTTGCCATTTGCCTGTGGGATTTCAAGGTACTTGTAACTGTTCTCAATGTCTATTGTTATGGCTGTTGTAATGGCTATTGTTCCTTCAGTGTGGACCACCTTCCCTCTCTTTGTCACCATCCATCTACACTTCTTTAGCCCGAATGACATTCCGATGTCTGAGCTGTAGATCCTGGTGGTGTGGTTCAGTGAGTCGATGTCTCGTTCGCTCTTAACGTACAGCATGTCATCCATGTAGAGGAGGTGACTGATCGTGGCCCCGTTCCTGAGTCGTATTGTGGATATTGATCAAATTATTGTCATGTCTGTGTCCTATTTATCGTGAGTCAAGACGATCTTGCTGCATATGGGTCACAATAAACTATTCTGTGTATTTGAACTATTCTGTGTATTTTCTGATCATCTGTGGACTAGTCTAAACAATCTTAAAGCGGACGTCATAGCAAAGGTCAGGCCATTTTTATCAGACCCAAGCAACAGCAATATAAAACACAGCTAAATCTTGTGAAGAGTCGAATCTCAGCTGCAAGACGAACAACATGCTACTGCTTAGCCTGTTTTTCCATATTTTCATCAAATAAAGAACTTGAGAACGATCTTCGCCTCTCGCAGTCTGTATAGACTAAACTTCGACAGTATCCATAGCGAGTCTTGTTGATTATTTGGCTCAAGGGGTTCTGGCTTGTCATTGGCTTCAAGGGTGTTTTTTTTTGCAGTGAAGTCTATGTTAATGTTGTACATCTCCAAGCAGCTTCAGTGTTTGAAGTATTATATTAATATATTATTTTTTAGACTGATCACATTTCCTTGTTTACCTTAAGTTTCCTTAAGTTTAGAATATTTTATATTATATGATGTAGGTTATAATGAGCCTTTTTTAATTCCTCTTCATAGTTAACATTATGAGGCCATGTCTCCATTTGTTGTACCTTTTGTATACATTCTATACAGTTTGAAACACAAGGCATTTTGTTCTCCAGTGTTTTGTGGTCTGCTTTAATGCAGTTATTTCAGTTATTTGGAAGATACAAAATCTTCTGCTCTTCTCTCTTCATTTGTCTTGATGGTATTCTTGTGGTATTTGTCTTGAAATGAAAATGTTTTTCCCAGTATTCATGTCTAGAAGAACTCCTGTACAGTATTTTTTATTTTATTCTTTCTCAACTAAAAAGAGAACATTTTCTGCTTGAATGCTGCAGACATTCCATTAAACTCTCATTAAAATGGTCCCTGCTGTTACAGTAAGAGTGCAAGAGGTCAACTTTTATTTCACAATATATTCACTAAAGCATCAATAGATAAGCATAAAGAAGGATCTCACTCATTAGCTCACTTGTTTACTACACTGAGTACTGTAAACTAAGTACCACCAACAACAGTATTTTCCACTGTTTTTGCTTTGTTTTTTACAGCCACAGTTTTTCTGGAGTTCTGGAAAAGACGCAGAGCAGTGCTGGCCTACGACTGGGACCTGGTGGACTGGGAGGAAGAGGAGGTGAACAACACAGAGCGCACACATGGAGTCATTTCATTTCTATTTTACGTACAGTATTTAATCACTTGTTCCATATAAATAGTTATACAATAAAAAACTGTTTGAAAAATGACCCTATTTGACAACAGCCATTACAGACCAAACTCCAGTGGCCCGTGGTGTCAGCGAGTCGTGCTGAGTACAATGTTTTAAAGTGTCAACGTGTCAGTCATAATGTGGCTCTGTGAAGGCTGCGACTGCGGGAGACGGAGTCAAACTTTCACCCTTTGTCGCACTGCGGAAATATAGAAAAGTGTGAATTATAATGTGTGTAAAGTGACAGTCCAAACATTTGATCAGTAACATAATAAACAGCTGATGAATCACACTTCTTTGTTATATTTATTGAATTATTATTTTTCTACCGTACAAACCACCAACATCAAATACAAATGTATAAATATAATCACTTAATTGGACAAGAAAAAATATTGGTGCTTTATTAATTATAACAATATGATCAAACCATGTTTTTTAGGAGGAAATCCGGCCCCAGTTTGAGGCCAAATACTCAAAGAAAGAGCGGATGAACCCAATTTCAGGCAAACCAGAGCCGTACCAGGCCTTCACGGACAAGTACAGCCGGCTCGTGGTGTCGGCCTCTGGCATCTTCTTCATGGTGAGGCATTTGTTGAAATGTGTACATCTTGATACAGCATGTTTTTTTAAGATAAGATAAAATAATCCTTTATTGTCCACACATGGGGAAATTTCGGTGTTACAACGCCGCAGTTACAGGGGGAAAGGACAGATAACTTAAGTTTCACCAAGAAAAACAAACAAACAAAAAAACACTCTTAATAGAAAAACTCTTATAAACAAAACAAAAAAATCTTATTAACAAAACTCTCATTTCTTTATAGGGAATGGAGGGAAAAAAAAAAAAAAAGATACAAATAAAATGATAATAAATAAAATAATAATAAAATAAAGTAAAGTAAAAATAGCTAGCATAGGACTAAATAATACTAATACTAATTGTAAGCAAACACTCTTATTTACATCAGTTATATGCACATGAATATGGACTTAATTGCTTGTGAGTACGACAGTAATTGCTCATGAATATGACGGTATTGCACATGGTTAAGTCAGTATTGCACATGAATATGACGGTATTGCACATGATTAAGTCAGTCAAGTATTGCATGTGTTCAGGGCTAGCAGTGTTTGTTATACAGTATATTCTTTTATCCATTGTCCTACGAGTATTACACTTTGCGATGTAAATTTTGAGGCTTAGATAAAGTCTGGCGGTGAAATAATGTGCTCCTGATCCATCTTGCGTGTCACAGATTCTGGTGGTGATAGCGGCGGTGTTCGGCATAGTCATTTACCGCGTGATTACCGTTAGCACGTTCGCGGCGTTTGGCTGGGCTCTGATCAGGAACAACTCTCAGGTGGCCACCACGGGAACCGCGGTCTGCATCAACTTCTGCGTCATCATGCTCCTCAATGTGGTACGTCAGGTCAATGCATATATACTGTCCCATATGTCACTGAAGACGTGTAAATATCTCACCGTTTGGTGATGTCGTTTACAGCTCTATGAAAAAGTTGCCCTCCTTCTCACAAACCTTGGTACGTCAACTGTTTGATAAAGGTATTTGGGTTGCGTTGATTTGTGAGATTCTTGCGCATTCACAATCATGATAAGTTGTCTACACACAAATAAGAACATGATCAACATACAGTAGTTCTCTTCTCGTGTCCCTTGAGCAGGAATACAAAAATGTTAGCTTAGGCTGCCCCAAATAAATTGTATGTTTGCTGTAATCCGACCCAAAATTTTTCAAGTCAGGCGGTAGTTAGGTAAATTCTTTTTTCTTTTTCTTTTAAGGCATAAAAAAATCTAAATTTGTATATAAAATCCACCCATTTAATGATAATTAACTCGACTTAGTTTGAATGTTCGGACGCTTTGGCATCATTTTGACAAAATGTTGATATTTTTTTTCAGTCTGCATTTTTTTTACCAAGTCGGTCGGGTCACGGCAAACAGACATATTTTTTTGCTCTGCCTTATCAACTTCATTTCATTATGTATTTTATTTTGTGGCATATAAGCTACATACAGTATGTTGACCTTTAAAGCTCATGACATTATACTGGTAACAACATGTCCACATACATTAGAAAGAGTGTGTATTGTCATGTTTATCCTCGGGACATGTGTCCACAGAGCAGCCTAGGACAGAGTCGGAGTGGGAGAACAGCTTCACTCTCAAGATGTTCCTCTTTCAGTTCGTAAACCTCAACTCCTCCACCTTCTACATCGCCTTCTTTCTCGGACGGTCAGTGTCTCACAGACTCTTAATATTGTGTGTCATTTTGGCATTTTGCAGGACTGAAATTAATCCAAACAAGGACTACGGACGAAGACATATCTGAGAGATAAATTGTGCTAAGAGAGAACAAGGTCTAAACCACACAAATCAAACCAGATTCAGACAGGCTCAAACTAATATGCATGCTTTTTTATTTTTTAGATTGACTTTTGACTCTTTAGCGTGACTGCAGGGAGATATCTTCTGTGCATTAGCAACAATCATAATATATATATATATATATACATATATACTCTGCAGGGAAGGAAACTTACAAATCAACAGCATATTTTCGCACACTTTTTATGTATTTACTTGCAATTGGGCGTCATTTTTGCCATGTTTATCCAAATATCTTCCACAACCTAAAATGTTTTGTAATGTTTGTATTTTTGTACGATTGCACAGGTTCACAGGGCGACCCGGTGCCTATCTCCGCCTCATCAATCGCTGGAAACTGGAAGAGGTGAGACATTTCCCCCTGTCCTATAAAGGAACACCAGCTCTTAGTATTACAGGCTCCAGTGTTTTAAACGGGACGACCTCCTTCAGTTACTGCAGAACGCCCTTAGACTCTGCAGAAGTACACGTGTCAGCGGTGCTTATGGGGCTGTTACACACTCCACTGAACTAAAGCCTAAAGGCCTGAGCTGGCCGTTTGCAGAGAGCTGGGATAATGGTATTACAGAAAAGAAATTCTAACTGGAATGTGTCTAAACGTGTCGTGTCTTTTGCTACGTAGTTCGGCACCAAAATAAACAAAACACACCAAGTTAAATGCAAAGGTTTAAGTTATAGTGTACCAAGGTAATTTATTTGCAATTGTGTTACTTCCATCCTTTGTTTTATAATCGGTTTATTTAAGTGGCTTCTCTTCTCAGCCACTGTATGATTTCATTATGAATTTCAACTTCCTCATTTAGGTTATGCTTGATAAGTTGATAAAGGAATGTGTTTTGTGACGTTTTTTCAATCCGGCAAATTATAACATTAAAAAAGGTCTTGCAGCAGTTCCTTTCACAAACATGCTTATCTTGTAATAATTATTGATGACTGGATTTGGCAAGTTACACAAGAAATATGAATTACAAGCATCTGCCTGTGCAATAATTGAATAGTCAGATGTCAAACTGCTCATGTGGGTTTAATTTTTCAAGGATTTTTACAGTAGACAGTTGTTCTGCGCCGTACAAGCGATCAGGAAAGTGCTTTATCAAGTTAGACAGACACATAATGGTCCATAACATTCCTTTATATCCGATGGTTTTTTTTGCAGTATGAACTTATAATCTACTGTTCTCTAACTTAGCATCAAGCGGGCTGAAATGAAGCTCAGAAAGGATTGTTTTTGATGCTAAATTTACCCACAACTAATCACACGCCAGTGAATATACAGTACTAATCCAAGAAAACTGCAGTTGTCTCCGCACTGTTGTTCTGTCCCCTCATAGTGACAGTACACATCGCTCCATTTCAAATATTGTAGACTGTATTTTTTGTATTTTTTGTATATATGTTTGTTTCTAACCAAACTAAAGGCCCGAGAGTTTAGTTTAGTTTAGTTTATTAAGATCCCCATTAGCTCCTGCAAACCAGTTGCTGTTCTTCCTGGGGTCTCCTCAAATTCATTACATACATTTCTTTATATACCCAACCCACCCCTACACACGCACTCACACACCCCTAAACACACGCACACATACCTCACACACACACGCACTCACACACACACACACACACACACACATGCACACATACCTCACACACACACACACACACACGCACACATACCTCACACACACACATACCTCACACACACACACGCACACATACCTCACACACACACACGCACACAGACCTCACACACACACACACACACGCACACATACCTCACACACACACGCACACAGACCTCACACACACACACACACACACACACACATGCACACATACCTCACACACACACACGCACACATACCTCACACACACACATACCTCACACACACACACGCACACATACCTCACACACACACACACACACACACACACATACACACACACACACACGCACACATACCTCACACACACACATACCTCACACACACACACGCACACAAACCTCACACACACATACACACACACACACGAAAGCCCAAGGTATTATATACATCTACCTACATACATACAGTATATATACATATATATAAGATAAGATAAGATAATACGATAATAATCCTTTATTGTCCACACATGGGGAAATTTCATTGTTGCAACGCAGGTAGATACAGAGGAAAAGAACAGATAACTTATAGGAAGTTTGAAAATATATATATATATATATATATATATATATATATATATATATATATATATATATATAGTTATACTACCACTATCATTGCCATAATTAGTAATCAAATCTTAACTCCATCCCTGAAGCACATTATTGTGTAAAAAGGAAAAGCTTTAACTTCTTTTGTAATAACTTTTTGTTATTTTCTAGCAACAAAAAAACAGGCAATGCATTCCATGTAACCATGGCCCGATAAACAACAGTGCACTGCATTCTATTGGCAGCACACAGCTTATATTACTACTTTGTCGAGTTTCATAATTGTGATTTCATAATATCTGTGAGAGAGGATGTCCAAGCCCCCAACAGCATGAAAGGATGGGTCAAATACTGAAATCTAATATGACAATAATACAGTATAACTTCACTGTTAATTCAAAACAGATTTTCAAAATAAAAATAATACATTTCATCCAGAGGAACAATTTCTCAGCTCATTATCTAAGGAAAAAATGACCTGTATATGACTTTGTCTTGCCCTCAGTGCCATCCCAGCGGCTGCCTCATTGACCTGTGTCTGCAGATGGGCATCATCATGGTCCTCAAACAAACCTGGAACAACGTCATTGAACTGGGCTCTCCGTACGTCCTTTACACTATCCAAATTGATTACATAGATGGACAAATAGAGGACAAATATTAGCAATAGATAATAAATAAAAACACAGAGACACAGAGAAGAGAGAGTTCTTTTTAGAGTTCTTTCCGTTACTAAAGAGTTCATTAGACGAAATAAGGTGAGACAGAACTACCATTATATTGTTACATGTCGAGCAATATCCATAATTGTGCTCAAGCCTGCATTAGTGTCGTATAGTGTTGAATTGCTTGTTTCTGTAGAATTCTGCAGAACTGGTGGACTCGCCGCAGACTCAGGAAAGACCACGGCCTGAGCGCAAAGTCGTCTTTTCCTCAGTGGGAGCGCGATTACAACCTGCAGCCGATGAACGAATACGGACTGTTTGACGAATACTTGGAGATGAGTATGTCGTCTCTTTCGCTGGCACTGGGCGTTTGTGTATTAAAGTGACAGTTGATGGATGACATCAGCTCTAATCTGCTCAAAAACAAAATTTTTCATCTGGGGATGTTTGGCGTCAATGTTACGTAAGCGTGATTAACGATAGCGTGAGCTGAGCCCAGAGGCTTTACGTGCTCCAAGTTATGTATTTGATTTTGATGGCACGCGTTCTGATCCTTTGTGGCCACTGCATCCAAGGTTTTGTCCATCTTCAGGTCTGTGTTTGTTACCAAGAGCCACAAACACAGGGCTTCACAAAAATAATAAGTTAAAGCTTGTCAATTTCAAATGCAAGAAAATAGAAAATAAGAATTGTTATTAGTTTGGAATATCATTTGACTTTCTCAGAGTGGTAGTTTGATTTAATTTCCCCCCAAAGTTCAGTTAGTTCTTGTGTTTTGACCACATGAGTATTGCATGCCGTTAACAGTTACAGTTTCCCGTGATAAATAACGCCTTTCTCTGTTCCCGTTTCAGTTCTGCAGTTCGGGTTCACCACCATCTTTGTGGCGGCGTTTCCTCTGGCTCCGCTCTTGGCTTTGCTCAACAACATCATCGAGATCCGTCTGGACGCGTACAAGTTTGTGACACAGTGGCGACGACCTTTGCCCTCACAAGAAAAAGACATCGGCAAGTTTCTGTCATAACAAATTATATGCATGCGTCATACAAGTAAGCATGAGGGACAAACGTATAACTGACAATCAAATCATAAAAAAATGACTTGTATCGTATTGTGTCCGTACAGAATGAGACATTTTCGAGTATATTATGTTAGATTACTTATGAGTTAACTAACAAATGGCCTGAAACCTGGTCTTGTTGCACGTTGTGTCTTGCTGCAGGGATCTGGTATGGCATTTTGGAGGGCATCGGCATTCTAGCGGTCATCACCAACGCCTTCGTCATCGCCGTGACCTCGGACTTCATCCCTCGCCTGGTTTACGCCTTCAAGTACGGGCCGTGCGCGGGACAGGGCCGGGCGGGACAAGGGTCGGTCAAAACTTCGAGTTGTCCGCTCAGTGCAGCCGTTTCTACTGATCGGTCGTAATGGTTAAAAAACGCCTGCCTCTGTGCCCGCAGTTGCATGATCGGGTACGTGAACGCCAGTCTGTCCATTTTCCGAGTGTCCGACTTTGAGGGGAGATCGCATCCAAAGACAAATGGGTCGGAGCAGTTTGGTGAAGCTGTGGAGTATTGCAGGTGAGTCAGTCTTTTAAAGTTTTAGCAAGATTTATATTGTGCGCGATGCAGACGTGACCAGATGACCCAGAATGACAGACTTTTATTCACACGTGCTACTACTTTCACTGCAACAACAGCTCTAATTCATACTGGCAGCACAACTAGAACTACAACAAAACAGTCATGTTAAGAAATGCTTTTTATTGCTAATTAAATGCTATAAAGAGTGTTTTTACAAGAGTTTTTGTTTTATAAGAGTTTTGTTCATAAGAGTGTTTTTTTATCTTCCTCTGTATCTACCTGCGTTGCAACAATGACATTTCCCCATGTGTAGACAATAAAGGAATATCTTATCTTATCTTATTTTTAGGTTGGTTTTTTTCAACCGTTATACTCAAATTACTTTGGTATGTTGGTTTTAATTTGATTTCATTGACGTTTTCCCCCCAATAAAGTACAAAACTGAACTTTCTCTCACTCAAATACGGCTTATATTAAGACTCACGTACATTTACTCTGTTATAGTTCCTTTAGTCACTTTTAAGATAAATTGGTCTTCTCAGAGTACTATTTGGACCACAGTACTTGACAGATATATTTGACGGTGCTCTTTTGGTAACGCTCTCCACTGTGAGTAAGTCATAAAGTGAGTGATAAAACTTTAAAGTTGACATTATTAAATGATTATGAACATTTGTGTTTCTTGCACCACTCTTTCAGATAAGACTACTTTGTCCTTTTATTTGAGTAACATATTTCTTAATTCCATTTTTTGGCTTCTCTGGCTGTCTGTATCCTATTGAGTGTGAACATCTGAATGACGTCTCTTGATAAATTGGCTGTATTTCGTCCTCTCGCATAATCAGCACATTGTGTCCTTCCAAACTCACAAACTATCCATCACAATTCCACCGCACATTAAACATTACACGTTTAGCAGACACATTTCAGAGCAGAAACATCAATAATATTTAAAGTCCCCGTCTCTCTTTGTGCAGGTACAGGGACTACAGAGAACCCCCGGACTCTGCTGAACCGTACTCCTACACTCTGCAGTTCTGGCACGTTCTGGCCGCTCGGCTCGCATTCATCATCGTTTTTGAGGTCAGTGATTTGACGCAGACGGATACAAACGGCGGGATACGTGTTTTTTACCGTCCTGTCTCCGGACCGTGACAGCTCCGCTCCGTCTTGTTCCCTTGTGTGTCTCTGGGTGGTCGATGCAACATGGATTCTGGACGCTGCTGTGGTTTTTGAACGATGTTTGAAGTGGCACGTGTTTTTAAAGGTGCACTGTGTCACTGTTCACTATCTGCTCGCCTTCGTGGAGACGTTAGCATGGCGAGAGACAGGCTTGATCAGTGGAGAGGCGAGCCCACTCACTGTTGTAATGCTTATAATAAAAACACATGTAATTTATTGAATACAAAATACTGTTGTGTAGATACATTCAAACTGTGGGAACTTCCAGGCAAATAAATTACATGTTGCACCTTTAATTTAACTCAACCACTCCATGAAAACTATGAGTGTCATAAATGAGTAGGAGTTCATCAATTAACTAGTACTAATTGATGGACTCCTGCTAAATTATGACATTAAATGAGTAGATGTGATCGTGTATATCGTGTTTGTGCATAATGTTTTTCAGGTAAATTAACGTGTGGTATGACATTTGTATAAAAGTGTCAGTTTATTTCCATGGTACAGAATAATAATAATACTTATGGATGTATGGGCCTTTCTTAGTACAGTTTACATGTCCCCTGTACCTGTCATGCTAATATTCCAGCTCCTCCTGACCAAATCCTACACAAAGTTCTAGTCAACCACTGTTCCTGAATGCAGTGAACATATCCCTTTGGGGACAGTAAAAGTACATATTAAACCTTGACCTTGCTTTATCCCATTTGAACTTCCTTAAACACTGGTCTTGCTCCTGCAGCACATGGTGTTTGCCATAAAGACCCTGATCGCGTACCTGATCCCAGACCTGCCCAAAGACCTGCGGGACCGGATGAGGCGAGAGAAGTACCTGATCCAGGAGATGATGTATGAGGCCGAGCTGGAGAGACTGCAGAAGGAGAAGAACGAGAGGAGGAGGAGGGGTAAGGGCCAGAACAAAGAGTGGCCCTGAACGCACCAGGCTTTGAACGCACCACGAAGGTACTATTGAAGGATAATAATATTAAGTCGGATGTTTTGTACACACACCCAAACACCAGTCGCCAGTTTAATTTGGTCATTTCTACAATTGTGAGTCCTTTCTGGTGTAGACTTAAGATTAGATTATGATTTTGCCAATATTTCATCTCAAGCTACTCACTGTCACCAGCAGAGGACACAAACATGTGGCCAAGCTTTCTTTGTGAAAGCTTTTTTTGGGTTTCAGAATGATTTAATGAATGTATTACTTTTTGTACACACAATAATACATCTTGTGATTAACAATTTAAATAGAATATTATAGCCTTTAAATGAGAAATTGTCCTCAAAATGTTGTCTATAACACGAAGTTGTAACTATGAATACATATACTCTGTTGTAATACTATTATGAATACTAGTAAGGGCCAAAATGAGGTTATAATATTTTATATGATCTTGAAAAGCTTATAAAAAAAGAATCCTTACAATTTTATTTGGGGCTGAATAAAAACAAAACGCTGTCCTGAAATGGTCAAATCGTCTCTTTTGCATTTTCAGGTGCAGTGATTATTGAAAGCACAGCAGAGAAAAGAGATTAAGATCACAGCATCGTCCTCTATTCAACTCTGTGAGAGCAGCGCCCCCCAGTGGACACATGGTGCACATGGAACTTAAGAACTGCAGACGGGGTTTGGCTGCTTTTATTTGTGTATTTTTTACAGAGTTGACTGAACAGTGTAAATCATCAGGTACTGAATGTAAATGTATAAATACTTAAAAGAGCTAACTGAATGACACTGTTTACAATTCTCCTTTTTCAGGGGCCGACTTATTGCTTTACTGTAATGATAACGGAATAATTTAAAGAATGTACACTTATATTATGTAGAGTAGCAGGATAAAAATATAGACTGCAATTTGCTCAGAGGGAATTTAGATTGATTCATGAATGAATAAACATGATTTATTATTTAAAATGGAATTGTTGCGTGATTTCTTTGACAGTGCAGTTAATCGACTCTTTTTGTAGAGCACAATTTGTACAAAATCTAATGCAAAGTGCTTTACAGACATTAAAGCATACATTAAAATCACAATGCCCAAAAAAACAAAATTTCCTCAGTCCTAGAAAGTAGTTATTGAACAACATTTTTTAGTGTGATAAATCAGCTATAACACATGAAGTGAACGTTACACGATCCTATTTGTGGTATATTATCCACCAGCAGGGGGCGACTTAGTACTTCTTATGTACACATATCAGCATCAACTATACTTTCTCACTAATGTATAGCTATATTTCATTATTTTATGTTTTGGCAACTGAATTGGATAAAACAAAGTGCAGCGTCAACACACTTTTCAATCTTATACAATCAATTAATCAATTAAAGTTTCAATCAATTAGTTAACTTTAAAAACAAATAGGAAAGCCCAATGACAGCCAGTCTCCCAGGAACAGGCACAAACATTTTAATAATAGATCAATATTGAACCCCATGAGCATTCATTCCCAACTTTCCATTTTATTCTCCAAAAATGATTTTCTCAGTTCATTTTTGCTGCTCGGTGAGTGGATTACGGTGTCATGGTAAACCTCTGCTCAAACTGCACTTTGGTGATTAAAATGGCTCACAGTTTTGCTTCCTGTGCGACTCCGGTGGTGATTTGTAAGAGGATTAATTGTGCACAGGCGTTTTGAGAGTTACATAAGTCAAATCAGGATCAAACAACACGTCCCAGGTTTTGGATCGATGCCTTTTGACATGTCAAAAAGTGAGGAATAAAGTAGTACTCCATTTAAAGTAGTCAACATCCATGGTTATAATGGTTTTAAAATAATGTCAATCACACAAACGTAGCTTGGTACTAATTTAAAGAAAGAAAACAAGATCAAAGAAATAGAAAATGTCTTGAATCTTAAAAATATTAGTACCAAGTTTCATTGTGTCTGTTGGTTAAATAAACAACTTTGTGATGTTGTAGTTTAAAAATAGACAGAATTGAAGAAAAGGCAAAAAGTGTAAACAAATCTATGAGAAACATGCAATTTCCAGGAATATCATCGTTAGCTCTGTCACTCAATGTAAATGACTGCTCAGAGAAATTGGCACCTTGGACAGACTGACACACTCGACCTTCCCATTTTCATCTAAACATATCTTAATTAACTTTTCTAATTAAAGCTCTTCCGAAAGCAGGTGTCGGGATAATCTTCCTGCTGTAATGTTATGGAAAAGGTTCAGTAAATGTCAAGTACTATATGCCACCCCCAGGCAAGGCAAGGCAAGGCAAGTTTATTTGTAGAGCACATTTCATACACAAGGCAATTCAAAGTGCTTCACAGCAGGAAAAATGCATTCAAATCACAAAAAAATGACAGAAACAGAAATACAATAAAATTAACTAAATTAAAAATTATCAATCCAACTGATTTTCTAAACTAATAAAATCACAAACAAAAGAGAAGAGTGCAAAGAAAAAAATCCTTTCAGTCATATGCGCAGCTAAACAAAACTGTTTTTAGCTTAGATTTGAACATTGTCAGAGTAGAAGCCTGTCTCACATCTTCAGGAAGACTGTTCCAGATTTTAGCTGCATAAAACTGAAACGCAGATTCCCCATGTTTTGTCCTGACTCTGGCACCAGCAAGAGGCCGGTCCCTGAGGTCCTCAGAGTCCGAGATGGTTCATATGGCACTAACATATCCAAGATGTACTTTGGTGCTAGGCCATGGAGAGACTTGTACACAAGCAGAGCTGCTTTAAAGTCTATTCTCTGAGCCACAGGAGCCAGAGCAGAGACCTGAGAACAGGACTAATGTGATCATACTTCCTGGTTCTAGTCAGGACCCGAGCAGCAGTGTTCTGGATGTACTGCAGCTGTTTTACAACTCGTTTGGAGAGACCAGTGAGCAGGCCGTTACAGTAGTCTAATCTACTGGAGACAAACGCATGGATAAGTCTCTCTAAATCTGGTTTTGACAGTATATTTTTGATTTTGGCAATGTTTTTTAGATGGTAAAAAGCTGCTGATGTTATTGATTTGACGTGGCTATTAAAGTTCAAGTCTGAGTCCATTATTACCCCCAGATTTCTAATTTGGTTTGTAGGTTTTAGAGCGAGACTCTGGAGGTGACCGCTAACACTTTCTCTTTGTTTCTGTGGGCCAAAAACGATTATTTCAGTCTTGTCTGAGTTCAGCTGGAGAAAGTTGTTTTGCATCCACAAACTGATCTGTTGGATGCAGTGACAGAGTGAATCTACTGGTCCATAGTCACCTGCCGATAGTGAAACATAGATCTGAGTGTCGTCTGCATAATTGTGATAGGACACATTTTCAATGCGTATCAACTGACCTAACGGCAGCATGTAGAGGTTGAACAGAAGGGGACCCAGGACTGACCCTTGGGGCACTCCACAGGTCAGGGTCATGTGGTCTGAGACACAGCTACCAATTTCAACAAAGTACTTCCTGTCTTCCAGATAGGACCTTAACCAGTTTAGGGCAGTGCCAGTGATGCCCACCCAGTCCTCTAGTCTCTGTAAGAGGATCCCATGATCGACAGTGTCAAAAGCAGCACTCAGATCTAACAGAATTAAGACTGAGGCTTTGCCCGTGTCAGTGTTCAGGCGGATGTCATTTGTCACCTTGACAAGAGCAGTCTCAGTGCTGTGATGAGGTCTAAAACCTGACTGAAAAACATCAAATGAGTTGTTTATTAAGAGGAAATCTGTGAGCTGTTGGTAAACAACCTTTTCAAGGACTTTGCCCAAAAATGGCAGATTAGAGATGGGCCGGTAATGACTCAGTACTGCGGCATCAAGACTGCTCTTCTTTAGGAGAGGCTTTATGACCGCAGTTTTCAAAGACATTGGGAATGTTCCAGATTGAAGCGACATGTTAACTATGTGAGTGAATGGTGCTAACAAACTGTTCAGCACAGACTTTAGAAATCTGGTGGGTAACACATCAAGGCAGCATGTAGATGAACTCAGACTGGTGATGATCTCATGGACAGTTTTGTCAGTTACTGGTGCAAAGTGAGTTAGCCCTAAGTGTCTTGGTGGTTTTAGGGTAATTTTTTGCATTGTGGGATTTATAGCATTTTTAATGCCCTGAACTTTGTCATTAAAGAATAATGCAAACTCATTACACTTGGATGTGGAAATGAGTTCTAACGGCAGCTGAGCTGGAGGGTTTGTTAATCTGTTTACAGTGGCAAACAGGACACGCGAGTTGTTACTGCAGCTTCCAATTATTTCAGAAAATATCTTTCCCTAGTTCTACATAAGATTAGGTTGTACATGTTCAGCTTTTCTTTGTAAATCTCTTTTTGAACCTGGAGCTTTGACTTGCGCCATTTCCGTTCGGCCCTGCGGCACTCCCCCAGCTCCATAAGTTCCTCCGTGTTCTATAGGCGCTCAATTATGGACATGTGCGAACAGGAAATCTTCAAATGTTGGACCTGATTTCATCTACAAGAAATTGTGACACCTGAATTATGTGAAAAAACAGACATTTTAAGGTAATATTACTTCAGATATCTGACTTTTGGAACGTTTGTGATGAATTTAAAATGAAAAGAAAAGAAAAACGTAAACAAAGTGGCTCTTTTGATAATGTATTTGAATATTCCACAATATTTCAACATTTCAAGTTTGTAGTATTTGACTTAAATATCTCATAAACAATTTCTATCTGTGTCCACGGACAGACACAAATGAAAGCAGAGTGAGCTCCTCACTTTGGGTTGCCACATCCTACGACTAAAACCAGTTTGCAATAAAAAAAAAAAATAACAGGCTCTTTGATATGGAAGTTTATGGCATCATTTAGTTGAGAAAGTCATTTTTTAACCGCTTGAACACATGTTTCATCTAATATGTTTCAGACCGTTATCCTGTATTTCCCCCCACAAATTTAACCAATGGATCTAAAACGTGATATGAATGTATATAATTCTGTGTGTGCCACTCCCCCTTAAATCGAGATAAAAGCCCTGATCCACTTTCTTCCCCATAACGTCCCCCGTGGACAAAGATGAGACCTTAAAAACACTTGCATTCCTCTTCCATTGCTCCGAGCTGAGCTGAACACTTCAGGGCCCGAGTTGTCGGCACAAATGGAAACTAAATTACACCAATGCAACGCCTCTTTCACTCTCATTCTGCACAGTCTGGGTCACACGCATTTCATCAGTGTGTTTCTGTTGTGTCAATGCTCTTGTAACTGTGCAGAAAGAGGCTGAAACCTACAGACACTATACTCCATTCAACGTTACATATACATTTAAATTGGACAACTACGACTACTGCTGAGGTAAAGAAAAAAGACAAAATAGAGAGCGAAATATTGCACAAAACTCCATCACTGCTGTTATGAAAGCTCCTCCTTAATTTGAGATCATTTCAGGATTTGACAGAAGATGATGCTGTTAATAATATTGTGACTGTACTTTTTACTCACTTCCAGCTTCTTTCACACTGCCATTTTTATAGATTTTTAACCAGCCCCAGGGCATTGAACAATGTTGTTTTCAATTTTAAGGGTTTCCTGTTGGGGTTTCCTGCTTTTTAGACATTATTATTTGCCAAAAGGTCCAAATGTAAAAAATAAAATGCCAAAACAAGCATTTTTGTTGGAAAACGACTTATTCCCTGATATTATTGAGTTTCTGTTTCTGGGCTCTCACAATTTTATATTAAATTTCCATTTTTTTTAAATAATAGTAATAATTATTATTATCATTTGGAAATAGAGTACCCCAAAGAATAAAGCCTAAAATAAACAGTCAGGCACACAGTACGTCCCTTTATCCTTGGTTCTACCTGTCCTAGTGTGGTGAACATGTCCATATTCGAGTTTTAAGGAAAGTACATTTTTCTATTTTGTAAAAGTCCAATGCGTTTGAGTCCTGTCCTTGTCCTGTCCTTGTCCTCTGTTGCAGTCATCCATTTTCTTGTTATGGCTTTTTTTTGCTCCAACTAAAAGTACACTCCACGGGTATCCATCTCCATCGTTTATGTTGTTGGAGTTTACCATCCGAGTTGCATTGTTTTTAAGTTAAATGGAATGTCAATATTGAACGTGCCCAATATTTATGACTCTTCAATTCATCAGAAGGCTCTTCAAACAATGTCCCTGTCTCCGCTGTTTGTGTGTATGGTCTCAGACAAGCTGTGATGATGTCACACTTACCAGTCCCATGGCATTAACACATTCTCTGAGGAATGACACGCTTTGAAAACATGTTTTTAGAGACAGAAGTCGCTTTCTTTGTGTGTATATCATTCTTTTAACTTTTATACCACTATTGACCTTATAACTGGCTGGACATCTATCTCGAGACGGGTAATTTCACACAGAACTGTTGTTTTTTGTTATGATTAAGGTTGTTTACAGCTATTTGTTGTGGTGGTGTTGGAGGAGCTCAAGGCAAAGCGGTATTACACAGTTCATCAAGCTCAAAACAGTAGACAGAGCTTTGACTAAGTCCTTGGCACAAGTCTTTCATCTCTGCTTATCTGCATCACAAATCGTGCACATATTTATGCCCACAGCTGCCCTTCAGATCGCCGAGGCCCGGGCAGAAAATGACTCCAAGACCCTTAGCAACCGGTACAACATACACAAGTGAGTCGAATTGGAGAGGTGGTGGTGGGGAATACTCCATCCCTGCACATCTGTACGGAGCCCTGTGTATGATGGTGATTGTTGCAGGAAACTTTGGATGTCTCATATGCTCTGGGGTATAACTGCTCTCACTGTGGGATGTGTTATAGAGCGGTGTTTCACAATCAGGGGTACTGTAACCCCCGGGGGTACATGAGCACTTGGGTATTAGAAAGAGAAGAGCGAAATTAATACAAAATGGTTTGTAATTTTGTGTTATCATTAAAACAAGAACATTTAAATAACAATAAGTAGCAATAGGTTTTCGCACATAAGGCAAGGCAAGTTTATTTGTAGAGCACATTTCATTCACAAGGCAATTCAAAGTGCTTCACACAGCAGGAAAAATGCATTAAAATCACAAAGAAATCACAAAAACAGACATACAATAAAATTAACTAAATAAAAAATAAAAAACACCTAGCCACATCCAAATTTATCGGACCACATTGGTAGGCATTCCAGACACTCCTTCCCATATTTATTTGTTTAGAATTGTAGAGAATTTCTCTAAAGAAAGACCTTTTAATTTGAATAAATTTAAACGGTGCTCTTTTTTTTTTATAAGCTAAAATTTAAAGGTGTAGGGTACTACCTCAAAATAGTCCCAGATACATCATTTAGTATTTAAAATGTCAAAAA
Organism: Eucyclogobius newberryi; assembly: GCF_026437365.1. NCBI lineage: Eukaryota > Metazoa > Chordata > Actinopteri > Gobiiformes > Gobiidae > Eucyclogobius > Eucyclogobius newberryi. The sequence continues at coordinate 29,850,538 of NW_027315834.1, read as the reverse complement.
TTAAAAATAAATAAATAATAAATAAAGTAAACAGTACCAAGAACAAGTCCCTATAATTCCCCATCTCTATTTAGCACGAAGAACCATCCAGTCCTCCACGCTCACATTCACCCAGCAAAAATCACAGAGAGTGGGTCTGATCCGTGTATTTAATTAAACATAAATGTCAGAGCAATGATTGGGTATTAGGTGGTTAATTAGACAAATAAGCAAATAATGATCATCAAACGTTGCTTTACGGGACACACATGAAACCTCTGAGAAATAATAACATTTATAAATAATAATAAATGTGTCTTTTGTCCTTGAAGCTGTCTCCAGTGCTCAGTGCAGTTCAATAATACTCCATGACGCTGCTATTATTAGCGTTTGATTACACATTATCTCACAGCTCTCTCTGACCTTCACACTCTCTCAGCTCAGACTGTCTCCTCTCTGTGGAGAATCACCCCGAGCGTTCAAAAACACGGAAGAATTCTTTATTAGTGTTTGTCAAAGATATAATTGTGAAGGATGTTCTTGTTTTGTATGCTTTAGTTGTTATTAAGAGATGAAAGATTATGAAGGATGGCTTGAAGAGACAATAGAGTTAAAGAAAGTGGAACAAATGATTTGAATAGACTGTTTTAATGTATTGTAATGTATTAAATTAATGTATTAATACTTTTTCTCCATGGAAGAATTAAATTAAACCCAGGAACAGTTGGAAAATGGAAGGGACACTGGGGTAAGTTGAGTATTGCAAAAAAAGCCATTTTATTTAGAGCAATAACAAACAAAAAACATATTAGTTGGTCATTAGGCAAGCTGTATGTCACACACACACACACACACACTGTCATGGAATTAGACATACACCAATGCTATTCCTTAACACATTGAGAACACAATTCAACTTAGAATATGAAACGACACAGAAAGATCAGACATTTGTATGGCATGCATGGGAGAAAACGCGGGGACTGTGTCAGCCAGGCCGTTGTAAGGAGCCTGGCTGACCCTCCTGCGTCTCACCCCTGCGTCTCACCCCGTTTTTTCCCATGCTGGTTGGTTTTATTAGATATTCTGGAATAGGCGGGTCACATTTCTCATTGGTCAGCCTCACATCAAGGCACTTGGTATTTTTCCGTAGAGATCAAGCCTTGGGTAAACATTACCCAGACTCCTCTGGGTTATCACCCCCCCTAGGGTAAACATCCTTTGGACCATCTTTACGACCCCTTCACAAATGCAGTTTGTCACACACCCGTTCTTCTCTTAGACTAATGATGCAGATAAAATATCACTATTATGCAGATAAAATACAGCACAGAAATATACTCATATATTCACATTTTATCACATTTCCCTCCTGTTTATCAAAGCATTAGTCTACTGTCTCATATGCCAAACATATTATTCTTTTCAGTTTTCAACATGTCTTTCATATTGGTGTTAAAATGACACTTTTACACACAAAAAGTGATGCACATTTCCCAACATTGAACACACTTCTTTTCTCTCGGCCCACAACATTTCTACAGCATTACTGTCCTAAATTTTGAGTCAGATTGGGTCAGAGATTGAGTCAATCTCTGTAATTTGACAAACAGACCATTTATCTTGTCTATAATTTGTGCGGTGTGATGGGAAATATAGAAGTACAAGCGGAAAGCCCTTAAACCCGCTGCTCTCTGGTCAGTCAGTTTGACTCGTCAGGGACCTCTCTGGACACCCCAATAGAATCAAATACGTAGTATCAGGTGCTACTGGAACCAGATTGTCCACTAACCTCTCGACCTTGACCCTGCGGTATGGTTCTGGATGATGCTGATCTTTGTTATGACCATGGCTGGCCACAAAAGGGATACATAGGCACAACGTCCCACAAGTGTCCCCACATCACCATCGTACCATCGTACCACCATATCACGTCCTCTCTTGGTTCCTTAAGAGACCTCCTCCCGCTGCTCGCTTCGGTCACACCTATGACACATATGAACTGGTACATTTCCCATCTCAATTCATAATCTCATTAACATTACATGTAGTTATGTTGTAGCAGATAAAAAACTCTCTTAGTTAGTGCAAACAACTGTGGCTGTATAATATGCCATTGTGTTTCTTCAGCTTCTGTCATGTCAATTATACATTGTACATTATTACATTACACATTTCATAACCTTTCTTCAAGTTGATCACTTATTTTCTTCCCTCTATATTCCATTAACCGGTATACACAGTTGTGTATGTTGATCGATTGTCCCGATTGTCCCGATTGTCCCGATTGTCCCGATTGTCCCGTGCATAATACAGGTGTTCAGCACCCATATTACCGTCATCGCTGTGATGATGATAACTGTTGATTCTTTTTCCACAGAGTATGGTACTCTGCGCACCGTAGCCTCTGTCTCTCGTCCATTGTAGCAGAGTTTCGTACTCTACCGTAGACTCTGGACAAAACTCATACAAACGAAGTCCTGCGTCTGCGATGTTATGGATCTGCCGCTGTGTTGTCCAGACATTTCTCTCACTTTCCCATGAGAGCACCCATGTTCTCGTCCCTCCAATGGTCAGTGTGAGGACGACACGGTGTGTCTCCGTCCCCTTGGCTGTCCACTTGGCTCCGTCTCTGTAAACACCACATCTCCAACACGTTCTCTGTGGTGATAAACAAAGTCTTTTCGACAGTTCAGTGTATTTCAACCAGTTTTCTTGTTTACAATTTTTTTTTAGTAATTATTGATTCGGAATATTTGTTTACACGTACATCCCTCCATTTGATAAATGGCTTTGCCCATTTCTCAAACTTCTACATTTAACCAAAATTCAATAATCCAGATAGTTTACAACGTTCACTAATCCAGGATGTAATCAAGGAAGAGATGGAATTGCGTCTGTCACTCCACTCCGCAATGTCACCTCTTGACCTTTCACAGTTCAGTGGTCACATCCCTGGCTGAGCCCCCCTTCCACGGCGCTGGGCCCCCACCCTGTGTGTCTGTAATCCGACACTGCCCTAACCTATCTGTTTTACCACCATTTGTTTCAAACTCCAAATGTTTCAAACTCTAAATGTTTCAAACTCTAAATGTTTCAAACTCTAAATGTTTCAAACTCTAAATGTCTCAAACTCTAAATGTTTGGTCTCCACGTGTGCGCGCGTATGTATGTATGTATGTATGTGCAATACATATACATCAAACTATAATAATTATCTCAATAATTTCCCCGTTGAGCTGGCCATAAGGGTCAGTTCACAACTTAGAATTCTTCACATAATTAATAATTTCACATCTCCTCTGTGGGTGTGGCCTGAATAAAGTCACACATCTAATGTAATATGTTCTAATCTTTTATATGTGCTTCAGGTGAGTTTCAAACTCAATCTCTCACACCTGCTCATGTGGTGCTTTACAAACATTGTGTATTAGTTTGTTCTAGCAAGTCTATATGTGTATTAACAAATCAAAACGATCCTAAACCTTCCCCTTGTCCATAAGGCACATCATTTTATCAGTCTAACCATCTCTTGCCTCCGTCCTGAGTCCTATAATGTTTAAGTCCTGTTATCACTGGTTTTCATAACTTCTATAACGTCTAAATTTAGATGATATTGTCTTATTTAAATCTATTCAATTCTTGATTGAATCTCCACAATCCTTCAGGTATTTACTTTAGAATGTCAAATTCTTTCCCTGTTAATTTTAACTTTTCCTATTACCCATCACGTCAACCCCCCCCCCCTGAGGTGTTGCTGTTAATTGTCACTGTGATACGTAAAGATAACGACATCTGCTCCATCCTGAGTCCTCTCCAGATTCTTTGCCAGTCAATAGCCCCTGTTATCTCTGGCTATCTTTATGACTTGGTGTCCTGTTGTCTTTAGTTAATAAACACATGTATGTCCCATGTCCCCCCACTTCTGCGTCAATTGCCCTAGTTAATGACCCATTCATGTCTTTCCTGGGAGGGCATTGGACGTCACTATTTAACTTATTCCCTCGCTTACGTCTACATGCAATACAAGGTTTCCTCATGATAATACAAATAAATAAGTTACTGATATAACTTTTACTATCACTTTACTTACTGCCCATTCTACTCCTATGTCCAAAAACATCAGTAGTCACCCATTTACCCATATTATCACTTCCAGGCCTGTGCCTGCATTTGATTCTAAATTTAAAAACACTTCTGTCTTTTCGTCCTGTACTTTCATCTAGTCATGCATTATGGTTACATAATAAGTCCAAAAGATAATTTTGTCAAGTCCAAAAATAAAACAAAACAAAACGTGGCTTTGTTTGGTGCACACAAAAAACACAATACCGTAAAAACACAACTTTTGTCTTCTATGTCGGGGACAGGAAGTGTCCTGTCTGTGATCACATTCCCCAAAAAATTGGCCATCTATGAAAATCTGAATTAATCTTCATCTCTTATCAAGTTTAATACAATCTTTATAATTGATTGTTGTCAATCAAACAAAACCCTAAATTTGTTGAAATACTAAAATTTAAAACCAGCTGAGTTTAGTTTTACTTATTTCATCAGTTCAGAGCGTCCTCTGAACTGCTTTCCCCTCTCCTGTCTTGTTGACCCCCCTTATCTCCCCCTCTCTGCCACGTCATCTGAGCACCCTGGAAGTCTCCCTCCAAAATCCTCTTATGACTTTTCCTTTGTCTTTTTACAGTTTGGGGTGATAATTCTGGCATTATGTGGTCTCGGTCGTCTGAGAGAAATGCTACTTGCTTTACAGTCACGTCATATCTCAAGCTTCTAGTAGAATTTCTTATTGATTTTCCACCGGAGATAATGCTAGGTGTTTAAAGATTCACCCGTGACTGCAAATTTTAGATCTCTCAGAATAACGCCTTGTGACCCTTGTATGATTAATTGTGATTCTCACACTCGTTAGTGAATCACTTATTAATCCTCATTCACACATTCACACTTCTCTCTTACTTACTTCGCTCGTGCACAGCGCTTACATTCACACATATTTCCTCAGTAATATTAAACTGGGTATTTCCTCAGTAATACCTAAACTGGGTATTTCCTCAGTAATACCTAAACTGCGTATTTCCTCAGTAATATGAAACTGGGTATTTCCTCAGTAATACCTAACTGCCTTGCTTTATGTGAGAAACTTATCTCGTCCATAAGCCTACAATATTTTTCCAGTAAATATCAAACTAATGCATAAAAACGTTTTATGGCTAACTCTTTTTCACACACAAAATTTTTGTCTGACCTTCTTTGTCGCCTGTGTTCTCCTGCTGCTTCGAAACGACGCGCTCTCCTCGCGGAGACTGAGGTGCGATGGGCGGCCACGGGAAAAGTGGACTTCCTTTAGCTGTGCACAGACTTCACCGATTCACCCGTCAATCTCCGCGAAGGGCAGCTGGTCGTCCGGCTCGATAGGACCAGAAAATGTCATGGAATTAGACATACACCAATGCTATTCCTTAACACATTGAGAACACAATTCAACTTAGAATATGAAACGACATAGAAAGATCAGACATTTGTATGGCATGCATGGGAGAAAACGCGGGGACTGTGTCAGCCAGGCCGTTGTAAGGAGCCTGGCTGACCCTCCTGCGTCTCACCCCCGCGTCTCACACCGTTTTTTCCCATGCTGGTTGGTTTTATTAGATATTCTGGAATAGGCGGGTCACATTTCTCATTGGTCAGCCTCACATCAAGGCACTTGGTATTTTTCCGTAGAGATCAAGCCTTGGGTAAACATTACCCAGACTCCTCTGGGTTATCACCCCCCCTAGGGTAAACATCCTTTGGCCCATCTTTACGACCCCTTCACAAACAAATGCTGTCACACACCCGTTCTTCTCTTAGACTAATGATGCAGATAAAATATCACTATTATGCAGATAAAATACATCACAGAAATATACTCATATATTCACATTTTATCACACACACACACGCACGCACGCACTCACGCGCACACGCGCGCACGCCTATAGATATATTTGAAGTGCATAAGTACAAGTTTGACTCATTTTGGTCCAAACGTCAGGCTTTAATCTGGCGGTTCAATTCAGCCCAAGGCCTGGCTCAATTTACCCTAAAACTGGGGTAAGTAAAGGACTTTTTTTTCCTTTTTTTTTTCAATTTCTGTTAAACTATGTCTCAGAACATTTTACAGTTAGAGTTAGGAAAAATCCTGAAATGTATGTAAAAAATACAAGATGCATGGAATTATTATTTGCCTTGTGTGTGTTTTCACATAATCAACAACATAAAAAAGTCTAAGGGCAAAGCTTTTTAAATTGTTGCTTAAAGTTGCTGAATTACTTTATTTCTTGTGTTCATTTCAGTTTGCTGTGCGCAGTCTGCAGTGAATCACGAACACAGAAGAAGAGCCAGATGTGTCGCTATGTTACGTTTCGGGATGACTGCATATTGCCTGTGCAGAATCATTCTTCTGAATCTGTGCACTTTTCATGCATGGGATACGAAACAATGTGCCAAAGCGCGCAGAAGCTTGTAGAAATAGGTATCGAGTTAGAGGTATGGAAACCCTTTAAAGACCTTTAGTTTCTGCTTTCACGCTTTTAATCCCAAGAACTCCAACTCACCACAGACTTTGAAAAGCTGTGCAGAAAACTTTGGAGACAGTAAAGTGCTCTCAAACATAATTAAAGATACGACTGAGACGGAACAAGTAATCAGTAAAGCACATTAAAATGGCCTTGGAGGTCAGTCATACTTCTGCGACTGGTGAGTTATAAGGTCACATGGAGGATGACTTCATTAATAAAACCAATTAGAGAGGGAACAATCATTGAGATACGATGTATTCATACTCCCCTTTTCTGCCACACATTTATTACACGCCTTGAGCTTTAAATTATAGATAAGCGGGAAATTAGTGCATTTATATTGGTCACACAGGAAATTTATCTATTTGGACGGCAGACTTCGGTTAATGGAGAATTGGATTTACAACAGGGTTATGAAACAGGCTTTCCCTCCTTCTTTGAGTGGCTGTTGATACAAATGGAATTAGTCTTGTAGTAGCACCTTAGTAGTACCTTATTGAATCTCTGAGGAGACAGACTGCCTTTATAAGCACTTGGAAAGATATATTAAACATTTGCTTGTTTCAGTGTTTGTGATTATAACAACTTGCATGATCATCATCTGTTCTCGGAGGCTCAGCAGGCTTGGGCCTGGTTAGTATTGTACTTGGGTACCTCTGGGGATACCAGGTGTAACAGTGGGGACACAGAGGCGCTACTGTACAGTATATGGCGTTGTCTACTTTTATTTGTACAGCGACTGTGCACAACAACACACTGACCTGTCATTGTTAACACCTGGAGTCCCTGAACAGGTACAAATTAAATGTATATAGATGTATATAAATACATGAAAACAGATATTGCAGGGTAACATCATTGAAATACTACTGTAAAATCAACACACATTCACATTCACACATTCATAAGCACATATGTTGTAACTCTCTCCCTTTCGCCTCAGATAACTCTCCATGATCCTGATTATTCAAAATAACACTCATCCCTAATGTGAAGAAACTGGTTGGATCAGATTACCTGCCACTTCTTTTTCAAACATGCAAACTTTTGAAAACTTGTTGAGGTTGTAATCTCTGATGGCAAATAATTCCATTGAAAAAATCATATTGCCATTGTGACCTTGTTTGTATTGTAGATTAAGGCCACAGTACAATGAAGGAGAAGCAGCACTAAGCCTCCCACATCTCCACCCACTCTCCTAAGAAGAAACTTCATTTTCCTTTGCACATTATATTATACAGTTTTGGTAACATCTTAACATATTGCATTCAGAAAATGTATGTACCATGTGTTTTGGAACAGCCCTATTTTTCATAAACACTGGACTGAGATCAATGAGATCAAACTGTCTTCAAAACCGACATTCCATTTCATTTTAAAACAAATCCCGGACGTAAAACAATGAAAACAAAAAATATCTGATGGATGTTTGTTCAATGTACTTTTGGCAGCAGCAAAAAAAAGCAATAACAAGGCGATGAATGAGGAGGACAGAGCCGATGGTCAAGGACTGGACTGAAATACCAAAGAACATTTATAAACTGAACTCAAACTTACTTTTGTACTGAATTTAAAAACTGACAATTTGACCATGCAGTGGGGAAAAACACATTACTCTTTGTAGCTCTCTGTGTCATGTCCTTTTGTTAAAAACAATAAAAAAAACATTTAAGTAAATTCTAGGTGCGCTAACAAGTTATTTCCCCTCTTTTCTTTTAAACCTTTATTTTACCAAGGCAACTTTACATTTTCCAAACCTATTCTTCAAACTTCTATAAAGGAATGATTCTCATTTGGCTTTTAATTTCCTCATACTGCAGCTAAAATTAGCACCTTCTCCTGATGATTTTTGCATTACATTTTATTACATTTGACAGAAATCCTAAACCAATTGGTGTGAAATGACACCTTGCTGACCGATGCACTGTGAGACTCATGGAGATAACAGTATTGACCGCAGAGTAGCACCTTGTCATTGGGAGAAGTGTTAAATTAGTCCCAGTGGGACACACTCCTCCTGCCAACACCTGTCACTGGACCATCACCTCCAAACTAGAAGTCATTAGAGAATAGCAGGTACACGGTTGTGAAGAAACATATATATTTAAAAAAAAAATGTCTCTCTTGAACATTTTATTTTGTTCATATTATTCCAAACTATTTAATAATAATGAAAAATAATAATAGTGACAATGTAATAATGTTTATATCCTTTACTGGACTTGTTCTGATCAGTTTAGTGCTGGTTCTGCTCGATTCATTTTCAAACTCGAAATGGATATCAGGCTGATTAGGAAAGAGAGCGTACGAGGTGTTATAGTTTTGCCAGAGTCGTTGATGTTTTCGGCTAAGGCTTTGGAGCATCGATATTTGCCCTTCTGTGAACTCTTTTGAGTTTACACTTATCTCTTGATGGATGCGGATCCCAGAAGGTCGCGCAGTATTCAAGGGCGCTTGGTACAAGAGAGTTGTGGGCAATGTCTCTGAGGGGCAGTGCTTTAGAGTTCCACAGACAAAGCTGCATTCACTTTTCCTTTTGCAAATTGCTGCTAATATGCATGACAAGTAATCTGACTCCGACAATACCTGATCACATAATGTATAAAACGTTGTCTGTGGTGTTACTGAACAATGAGAGCATAATAGTTGTGCTGGATTTAACCATATACCCCATGTTTCTGACCAATTCTGCAGGTTATGAAAGAGTATGTCTATAAATCAGCCGATGGTCAGCAATGGTGTGAATGTTAATGCCTTGAGTTGAGGGCAAAGATAGGTCGTTAATAGAAATTAAGAAGAGAAAGGGCCCAAGTACTGTGCCCTGCGAGGCCACATATTCTGCCACTACAATGCAAGCTTTGTTAATGGCGAGCAGTTATTCTTTTCAGCCTGTTTTTAATCAGCCTCGATCCCCTTTGTACCAGCTAAAAAGGCATTGTGGTGGCTGGATCAATGCTCGTTTGGGGCGTAGGGTGTAGACAAAGGATTCACGCTGACAAAGCTCTGCAAACTTTTCAAGGTAGTTTATTTACAGAGAAAGCAGTGTCAAATACAGGACAGCAGAAAACAGCGCCCTGGGTCTGCTGGTGATCAGGAAGACGAACCTCGTCTCTGAGCGTATCTCGCCTTTATATACTGAAGACGCACAAAGACCGATAAACAATATCTGACAGGTATGACCCTATCCATGTACCAACGGATTAGCCAATGAGAGAACAAGATGTAAAGGTATCCTTATTTGGGTAGCACCAGGGGAGAAGTTACAGAAATGAGATCATGCGCTTACACAGATGTACACAAGGCATCTCAAGGCCTCGCAGCCAATGGAGACATCTCCCATTCGGTAGTTAATCAGATGTGGGCCCCTTACATTCTGTGGAATAGACATTTTGGTAGAAACACACATATTCCTAAAAGCCAGTCTCAGAATGAGGCCTAACTTTGCATGGACCTAGTTTTAATACACTTCAGCATCCAATCGCATGATAGGAAATATTGGGTTAGATTACACTTTAATACACTACAAAATGCAAAATTGATGAAAAATGATTTCAAAACCACATATTTGATTCTCTGCTGCTAATCCCGGTTATTCATTTTAGCATTTTACCATAGAAAGCAGAAGATTTAGTTTTTATGGTGTTTTTAGTAACAATTTTGCTTTTGTATAATGTCTTAGTAAAAATACCAAATATAAGGTGTCTTAAATGTAAAAAGCATGAGACATGAGGCTCTTTTTGGTTTGCTGTGGGAGATGCCTGCGTGTAAGGGGATTGAGAGATGTCAGATTTGAAGAGGTTCCATGTCAGATGCACCACTATTTTTCATATTTTTCACACCTTGTTAGTGGGTTTTATGTCAAACATAGGAATCAGAATTTTTGGATTGTGCTGGGGAGAGAAATAAGGGGTATAAAGCCGGATTTAGACACCATTAAAATACATAAAATGAAAAATATATATTCATAAAGATATAAAATATAAAAAGTAGTATTCGAGCAAGTTTAAGCTGAAAGAAATGAAATAAATTGTAGGCCTATATAACATGTTGTTCCCAGGAGCAGTTTGCAACAATCTCTTTCGTAAACCAAAGTCATCTTTTTATTACAATATTCTCCAAAACTTGCTAAAGCTTTATTTCTCCAGACAGCTGAATCCAGGACATGCTCAGGCCTGAGGTGGCGACAGGCTGTTGGCAGAATAGAGCACTCACCTTTCCAAACAGACCAAACCAGGACGGAGAGAAGTGGGTCGGGGGGGGGGGCTCCGAGGGGCCGCAGACCTGATTCAGTGAAGTGACACGGGGCCATCTTTTGTCCAAAGTCATTCAGGTCACTCACTGTCTGGAGGTGGACTGTGTAAGAGCCAGAGGAGACATGTATTTGATTTGAATCAGCTTTCAAAAAGCCAAGGACACACACACACACACACATATATATATATATATATATATATATATATATATATATATATATATATATATATATATATATATAATATATATATATAATATAAACACAAGTAAAGATAGAGGTCTGAATCAAACAAATGTATGTAAAATGTAAAAATAAAACGTTTAATTACACTACAACAGACACTTCATAATGCACCAAAAAATACATAAACAATATAGCAAAAAACAAACATGTACTCAAATCCATTAAAGTTTAACAACGTTACAACCACAGCATGAAGTTAAACGAAAGGCTCATGAATCATGACATAATATTTTGCATAGTAATAAACGGTCAGTGATGCTGCCTGGACTGAAGTCAAGTGGAGTAAAAGCCTGGTGAGAAAAAACACTCTCATACTAAATGATGTTATGTCTTTTTTAGCAATCCTGCTTATTTGTAGCAATAAGAGACATTTTCATTTAAATACCCTTTTATCATTACAAATAAAAATGATGTCACTATATATATACTGCTGTTGATTCTCAGTCTTCAGTCTTTTCCTTTCTTTTTCTTTTTAAGAGTCCATGTTGTTTTCACTCAAACAAACCATGATTAATCTGCCCATCAAACACGTCTGTCGCCCCCCGAGGCAAACGCTGTTGTGATTTTGGGCGTTAGAAAAGTAAATGGAATTGAATTGTGTCTGTTGAGAAGAGGAGATAAAACAAGTCCCAGATTACATTGTATAGGGAAAGTGTGTAGTGTTGGCTGGCCAGGCTCGTGGACCGGTAAATTAGAAGAAAAAAGTTCCCAAACCATAAAGTACGCTCGAGAATTTTAGATATTATTATATCAACTATTGAAATGTAATCGTCATGTTTTGCCTTTGACCTGGCCCACCACATTTTTCCTGTATTCCACAATAATATATACAATAACATGTAAATTGCATACACCAATATTCACAGATTAAAGCAATGACATGTAACAGGGTCATTGGAGCAGCATTAACATATGTATCACTTTGCACCTCAGCTGCAGCACTGCTCACTGGCCCCGCCTTTCAAACATCACCTACTTATTGTTTCCATACGAAACCAATATAAATATAAATAATAATAATACATATAATAAATATATGAATATTATATATATATATAAACAGCCTTGGGGCTTTTCTGTGTGAACTCTGGATATAAGTAACTTTATTTGGGTTTCCTCTACCTCTAAAAACGTGTGAGTCAGCTGGACCAGGACTAACCTTCATCACATGTATGTCATCCTGATGTAACTCATGTATAATAACAAGAACTTTACCTTACATCATAGACAACAGATTGACACATTTTTAACTTGAATGCAAGCAAAAGGCATAAAACATCAGAAAACTGAAGAAAGTCGTTTTCAGAGATAACAATGACTTTGGTGTGTGTGTGATTTTTTTTTCATTTGATTCAATTTAATATTCAACACAATGAATAAGACAAACAGTCACTTTTGGCCTCTATTCTCACCAATCACTTGATAAATTATATTATCTAATGAACTGAAGCCAACTCAATCTACAGTTTCGAATATGTTTTCACAGTGGATAGAAAGAGTTCCCCCACCCCACATTACAAACTCTTTATAAAAACTGGATTATGCCGCGTGAGTTGAGTCTATTGAGGACTGTCCCACTGTCCTGGATCCATTCTTCAGTATCCCCTCCTTCCCCGCGGGTCCAGGGGTCAACACTGGACTCTTAGGCTCCCCGTTTCCATTGCACTCCTCCACCTGCGGCTCCAGAAATGCCACTCTCTTCCCATTGGCTCGTCTCTGCCCGGCCTCCACCTCCCTGGGATCCGAACAGACGACTATGGCCCGCCCACCGCAGCCCCACCCATTTCTTCCACACCGACACGGCGTCAGGTAGAGATAGAGCAACACCAGGATGATGCTGACCACGCACGAGGCCAGTGTAGTGAAGGCCGTGTTGAAGTGTTCGCCGCTGCGCTCGGTTTTCTCTCCGGAAGTGGTTAGACTTGCGTTTCCAACCGTAATAGTCACTTCCGGTGTCTCGCCCGGTTCGAGACGGCGCCCGCGGGAGACCACGCAGCTGTACGTCCCCGAGTCCTCCACCCGGGCGGAGTGGATCTCGAGCGTGCCGTGGGGGAGAACAGTGAAGCGCTGAGTTGGGTCTGGAAAAGCATCGGGAAATAAGATTATGTTATTTCATTTCAAATCTAAATGAGTCTATACAATGTTATGCAATGTTTAGACAAACGCTGAAAACAAACAAATGCAAGGTTCTTTTTTCAGACCAGGCTCGTTTTTCATACCTTTCATACCTTCATCACCTTTTAAACAAATCATCAGAAGATCAAATTAACCTCATTGGACTTTTCTGAATGTTGCAGCCTTGCAGCTTTTTTACTTTGCATTGATTCTCGGGTTTTAAAAGCGCCTACAAATACTTATTTTTAGTTCAGATGTACTCCTACTTGGACTGGTCTCAAGCCTCAGTAAATGGATCAAGAAAGGGCAACTTCTGGTACTTTCTGTAACTGCACACCAGCATGTGTTCTTGAGGGAAAGATGAAAACATTACTTTGAAGTTGTAAATGTTAAAACAATGTGGACTGAATAAACTATGATTAGAGAGAATAATGATGTACACTATTAGAACAGGGTATATGCTGTAAAATATGAACATTCAGTCCAAGTTTGATTATCCAAAATAACAAAAATCAGAGGTTCATCTGCATCTCTCTGGGACAAGTTTGTTTTCCCTATTTGGCAGTTTGGATTCTGCTCATGGTGTCAGGTTATATGAGTGTCACAAAACAGCACGAAGAACTAATCTGTAATTCTTTGTGGTCCGCTCAGTTACTGCTGTTCCAATTTTTAGGCTCAACAGACGACAAACTGTGCCTCTTTTCATGTGATTTTGTTCAGTGCAACAGACCCACATCCACGTTTACAATGTTCTGTGACACCCATCGATGCGTAATGACACATTCTGCAGAAGGCAAAAAGGCATTAAAAAAACAATTTCACTTCAAATATACAGCTATTTTTAGCGTGTCAGTTTCAGCTCAGTGGTTAAAACTTTTATTCACCATCATAAAACAAGTTGTCGATTTTCCCCTTGCCTCAGCCGGTGAACCTACCTTTGCTTGAATTATACTCAGATGAATTCAACACTGTGTGGGGTGTGACCCAGTAGACCAGCGCCCCCTTCTGGACAGTAGAGAACCCTGGACACGGCACTGAAATCTCGTCCCCGGGTTCCAGCTGGTACTCAAAAACCTCTTCTTCTCCTTCTTGGATAGTCGGCTTTTCTTGGAGACCACACTCAACATCTCCTTCATCTTTGCACGCTGACCCGAAATCTACGACTGGTCGAAACTGCTTCCAAGTCCAGAACTCCATCAACGCTTGTACGGGGCAATCACAATCTAAAGGGTTGTTTTGCAAATAAATCTCACTATTGCCTCGAAGAGAGAGCACATTTTGGACTGGCAGATGTGTCAAGCGATTAGATGACAAATCTAGAAAAGTCAAATTCAAAGGTCCATTTTGCTCTTCATAAAGTTCTAAAGGAAATTGTGTCAGCAAATTCCCGGAAAGGTATAGTCTTTGCAAACTTGACAAGCTTTTAAATGTGTCTTTTTCGATGTGGGAAACCTGGTTCCCAAAGAGAAGCAGTTCTTGGAGCGCTTTTAAGCCAGTAAACATGCTTGAGTTCAACATTGCAAGCTGATTGGACGAGAGATCTAAATGGCTAATGTAAGGCGCTTCAGCAAATGCGTTTTCCTGAATTTCAGAGATAAAATTCCAGTTTAGGGTCAAAGTTGTCAGACGATGAAGCGTTTGGGACGTCCAGGAAGTAGACAAGACCTTGATGACGTTGTGGCTCAAATCTAAGCGTGAGGAGTAGCCGGGGAGTTGGAACGGTGGTGAAGATAGATTTCGGCTGCTACAGGAGATGATGTCGCTGGCACAGAGGCATGGAGAGGGGCAGAGGGCGACAGAGTAAAGGGGAGCCAGGAACAGAGGCAGAACGAGGGCTAAGACGTTTGAGGTCCAGGGAGTCCGTCCAGAGAGTGTTGGGGGCATCCTGGATCTCCCCGGGATGTCCGCTCAGAACAGGGAGGCGCACATCAGAGCACCACAGGAGTCTCCGCTGGCAACTGACAACAAGAGGAATAAGGTTAATTCTGAGGTTAAATTATACTATTACTGCAATGACCATTTTGTCCTTTGCATTGGACCCATCTTTAAGTATTTCTGGGTGAATCTGTCAGGAGCTGTGGAGGGTGATTACACACAATTCACCATGTTCACGCACACACTGGGGCCAGGTGGGTTAAGTGTCTTGCCAAAGAACACAATGACGAGCTTGATCTGCGAAAACACCGACTTGTGGGCCGGTGAATCTGAGTGCTCAGCCAAGGATTTCGAGAGCGGGATTCGAGAGAAGGTCGAGCACTCTGTCAACTGAGCCGCTGACGCCCTTATTGCTGGACAATAGTGCATTTTGTATTAATTTACCAGCCTATAATTAACTAACACAACATCTAACAATCCAGTATTCATCCTCATTTTGCAATTGAATAAACTCTTGCAAATATTTGTGGATTTTATAGTGTAAAACAATATACAATCCCATGAAAATTGTTGAAGTCTAAACCTAAATCCTGGGTATGTGATCCTGCTGGAGCTTTATACCGACCATGTTTTCAGGAATAGAGCCAGCAGCCACCCAGCCACAGGAAAACAGGAATATGTGAAAATTGTACACAGAAAGGAGTAACAGTGAGTGGATCTTTATTAGCTCAGACTCATTGTGTCCATGTTCTACTCCGCTGCTCATCACTCCCAAAGGAGATCCCCTCAGCTCTCGATTTACCTGCTCCAATAATTCAATCACGGTCAGAAACAAATCCTGATGAGATCAATGTATTTATGCTTCTCTTACTCCAGGATTTTGTAATTAAGAGAAGCATTGAATACAAAGAGTTTCCGAAAAAGAAAAAATAAAGGAAAAAGACTGACAGCAGTGAAGGTTTTAGGATAAAGCGTGTTTTTTGTTTGCTTTGAGTTGAGAATAATTCATGAATTAATAATGCAATCCAACCACGGGGAACATTTAGTCTTTTCATACTTGGGTATCTGTGAGGTCATCTATCAAGTATTCCATGTCTTTTACATTTTTAAGTCCCCAAGACAAACTTGCCATATGGGCCCCTTCCACTGCACCGGCTCCATAAAAACAGACTGGCCCTTCAGGGCTCCTGGAATGAGGCTAAAGGCCATTCAGATCTTTTCACTCCTGAATTGTTGCTACCAAAACACACTGTTATGTAATTGCATTCATTATTTATTAATTATATTGGCATATTTAAATCATGTTGTAATTATTTAATTAATTTGAATTGATTAGAATAAGACATTATGATGTAACGTTTAATAATAGGGACATGTTTGACCTAATACAAAAGTTGTAAAAGCAACAATAAAACGGCTGGAAGTGGTATTATAGTGGTAATATAGATATGTATTAAATATTGAACACTTAACCAACTAAGAGTTTATGCTAGGCTATTTTACACATAGTGGTCACACTTAGCATTTGGTTTGTCAATACAAATAGGCATTAAAAATGATATTATTGGTGAGTAAACGTGTTGCACACACAGTACAAACAGTATGGGCAGAAATTGAATTAAGCACAAAAGAGGGGGGGAAATATCAAAGAATAGATAAAGTGCAGTAGCTTATAACGCGGCATCTGAGCAACATAAATTAGACTACGAGAAAGCAGCTCACCTTTTAGCGTATTTTCACTCCCTCGTGTGAAATCCTGTGCGTAAAAATCCTGCTTTTGGCTTGTTTCTTTTCTCCTGCTGTGAGTGCGCATCGTGGCGTGAGCAGGTGCACTCGCTTCTGAGAAGAGAGGGATGGAGACGACCGCTGCTGAAAGACTGGAGAGGAGGGAGGGAGAAGAGGGAGGGAGAGATAGAGGGGAGGGACGGATAGAGGGGAGGGAGGGATAGAGGGGAGGGAGAGATAGAGCGGAGGGAGGGATAGAGGGGAGGGAGGGATAGAGGGGAGGGAGAGATAGAGGGGAGGGAGGGATAGATGGAGAGGAGGGAGAGATAGAGAGGAGGGAGAGATAGAGAGGAGGGAGAGATAGAGAGGAGGGAGAGATAGAGGGGAGGGAGAGATAGAGGGGAGGGAGGGATGGGAGAGGAGGGAGAGATGGGAGAGGAGGGAGGGATGGAGAGGAGGGAGATATAGAGAGGAGGGAGAGATAGAGAGGAGGGAGAGATAGAGGGGAGGGAGAGATAGACTGGAGGGAGAGATGGGAGAGGAGGGAGAGATGGGAGAGGAGGGAGAGATAGAGAGGAGGGAGGGATGGGAGAGGAGGGAGAGATAGAGAGAAGGGAGAGGAGGGAGAGGAGGGAGAGATAGAGAGGAGGGAGAGATGGAGAGAAGGGAGAGATAGAGAGGAGGGAGAGATGGAAAGGAGAGAGTGGAGAGAGAGAGATGAAGAGGAGGGGAGGTGAGAGAAGAAGGAGAGGAGGAAGACAAAGGAGACGAGGGAGAGATGGAGAGGAGGGAGGGATGGAGGGGAGGGAGAGGAGGGAGAGATGGAGAGATGGAGAAGTGGGTGATGAGGAGAGGAGGGAGAAGAGGTAGATGAGGAGAGGCGTTAGATGAGGGAGAGTAGGGGAGGAGAGAGGAAGGAGAAGAGGGAGAAAAGGAGAGAGAGGCATTCATTCTCATTTGATTTCAGACAGACCTGGTTCTGTCACTGAGATGATGTACAATGTCTGACTCTCTCTTGGTCGTATTCACTGTATTTATGACAAATGTGTTTATCTTTGACATATGATGAAATTACATGAATTATTACAACACACATCCATGACTTACACAATCATCCACGTCACTGGGTCATCCACGCTCTGGTTTTATTCTTCTCTTCAAATCACACCTTTTAGCGACAGATTTGAAAACGAATAAATGTCAAGTTAAAACGTAACAACCAAAACAATCATCAGATGTGTAAAGCTTGAACTACAGTTACATAATGTGTTCGACCCCCAACACAACGTTTTTTTTTTTTTTTAGGATCTACTTTTGGGGGCAGAAAATTCATAAGATGTTAAGCCCCACAAGAGGTTTACCCATAATCCCTGGTCCGTTTCAGCGGCGGGATCATGTGTTGTGTGGTACTCTGGGCCGTCCCAAACCTCTCACATGAACGTGTTTACTGCAGTGTGGGCTTGAAGGCTGAAGTGTTCAAAGTGTTTCTCCCAATCACACCACCGAGGTCCCGAGCCCCGAGGCGGCTGCTCTGGCCCCGCTGCAGTCTGGTCTAGGACGGTTTTAGCGGTGAAGATTTGGAGGACAAAATGTGTCAGTTAAAGAAGTCTAAAATGTAGAAATCATCTGATAATCACAGAAAAAATGGAACCAACTCGCGGTAAAATGACACAAAATCTTGCTTGAAAGAACGTGTTAAACTAATGTAGACCTACACATACCAAAGCTCAAATCAACGTTCATATTCCAACGTTATTTTAGATTTCCTTTTTTGCCCTGATAGAACGTATGAAACACCTTGATGCATTTGGAAAACAATTTGTACATTGAGCCTTGCATTTGTTGCTTTGTTACAAGTTACAGGTCAAATCTTTTGCGTGTAATTTATAGTAATTCATTAGTTCAACACAAACACACCATATTGTCCTGGCCCGGCCCCTCAGCCAAATTGTAGAACCCAATGTGGCCCTCGAGTCAAAAAGTTTGGTATCCACTGACCTTGACTAATGATGTTCAGAGTGGACTTAACGTCACATTTGACACATGATCCACATAAACAGTGTGTTGTCCATTTGTTTTCCATCGTGTCTCATTTCCATTGACGTGAACCGTGTTGAGTTATAGACCACATTACAGTGCTTAGTTTATATTTGATCAGCTTTGTTTATGCCATGCAAACTGCCTTATGTGCATATGCTCTGTGCCGCCAGCCTCTGTGGCATGTGATCTGACAATATGCTGAATGTCCTCACAGCTCTTCTCCCCTTTTTAGTGCTGCCCTATAGCCAGTCAAGTTTATGACCCTAAAAACAATACTAGTGCATGATTGTTACATTATTGAAAATACTATTTCCATGATTAATATTCCCAAAAGTAACCTCCACAAATGTTGAATGTGGTAATCTGCACATTCACTACAATCATTTGAATTATTGATGCACCCTGCAGAAGTCAGAGGTCAAAACAGAGCTTTATCAAGGGATTTTTTCCATTAAATAAGCCATGTTTAAATAAAGGCTCATCTGATATTTGTACATCCTGACACACTAAAATGTGTATTTTTTTTGCAATAATTTGACTTATCTCCATTTCCAACACTATAGGTCTGTAAAATAGACCTTGCAACAGCACCTTTTCCCTACACGTATAAGAACTGTTCAGTCTTGTTCTGTTTTGTCCATCCACAGCTCTGCCAGAGGCTCAAATAAAAACGTCACAAAATCAATCTCATGTTATTTTTTTTTGGTATGAGTCCATTTCATTATCTTAAAGGGGAGTGTAAATGAGGTGTGCCGCCGTAATCCTGATATTAATCTTATGACTGGAGTCCTAATGGCAGTGTTCCCATGCAGAGCGACCCGACACACCGGGTTAACGGAGCCCTCAAGGTTCACGGCTATGTCCAGACAAAACACACTCTAGTTTCTAATTTTCATTTCACTGGTTTTCATTACACAAAATACTGGTTCATTACACAAAATACTGGTGCAATCTTATCTCCAACAGAGAAAGTTCAATTTATCTAAATGAAAAAAACAACTGCGCACAAATGTCAGTAAATACTTCTGGATAAGCCTGTGTTATGTACCTTTATATGTTTTGGTTGTTTGCATGACATAAAGATTTACCAACTAAAACTATACATTTATCAGATATTGAAAGGGGAAAAAAAGCTGATGATGGGCACATGACTCCAGGCGAACACTTCTGAGGTAATGTAATCAGTGAAAACACAGTGTATTCAAAGCCTTTATAATCATTTGAATGTAAATGTGCCATTGTTCCTGCATATAATTGACTGAAAACAACACTTAAGATGTAAGAACCTTTGTGTCTCTCTTTTTGCTCTTCGCCATAATGCTCATGAGCTGTGTCAATATGGCTTCTATTTGTTTTGTTTTTTCAAATATCAGGCACTTAATAACACGCATACAGCACAAGGTCATTTCATTCCCTGTAAACACACAGCGCCAGAGGAATCGGTTGCTTCTTTCATCACTAGTGTGCAAGAAAAACTGCAGCTCCAACTCAAATGTATGCATTTAATGGAACTACTAGTACTTTCATTCATTCATTCATTCATTTTCTACCGCTTGTTCCCTTTTGGGGTCGCGGGTGACTGGAGCCTACTACTAGTACTTATTTACAGTAAAGTACATGGAGAAGGAACATTTTCATCCGTTGCACTAGCTGCTTTTTCTTTTCCTGATACTATGACCACATGTACAGGGATCATTATGTGTGCTCCTCATTGTATAATTGATCACTTACACAGACAAAAAAAAGACACCACTTGGATTCAATTAAAAAGGTCCTCTCATTCTACTGGAGAACTGCTGCATGGCTGATGATCCTTCAGCTGCAACAAAGTATTCACTGATGCTGTGAGGAAAGACAAATCCTGTGGTCATGGAACAGATGTCAGTTTGAGAAGGGATGAATCGTATTTTCCGCAATATAAGGCGCGCTGGATTATAACGCACACTGTCAATTAATGGTCTATTTTTGATAATTTTTCATATATAAGGCGCACCAGACTATAAGGCGCATTAAGTAAAACAAAACGTGCACCACACAAAATTGCTTCGAGTTCAGTAAGCACAACCAGAATGAATCCATATATAAGGCACGCTGGATTATAAAGCCGTTTTTTGGAGAAAGTTAAAGGCTTTTAAGTGCGCCTTATAGTGCGGAAAATACGGTACTATACGGCGAGCTGGAGAAGACTTTGCGCAGTCTCTCACATCATCAATACAACATCAACTGGTGAAAAATAACGCAACCCTGGACGTGAATAGATATTTTAATATTGTGGATGTTTATCGAAATCAAAGCAAAAGACGGTCCTTCCAAATATAAGAGCTTTTTATCTGCGGCGACATTTTTTTGGACAGGCAGTGTATATGAACATAAACACATTCAGTATACAATAGGAACTAGTCTTAGTGGTTCATTCAGCGCGGAGCAAAGAGAATTTGTCCTTGCTTTACCTTTTGTCAATCATTAACGCTGAGTGCTGAAAAACAACCCAGTGATATGGCAACCACCTGCAGCCGTCATGTGACCTGTGTCCTGCATCTCTCTGTGTGTCCTCAAACAAGTGGCTTTAGTCTGAGCCCTCCCACGAAAAATGTCTGAAATAAACTATTATGTTGAGCATTGAATAACGGGAAACACACAGATACTGGTCTTTTTTGCTCTCTTTAGCGCACATTCACTCTAGCAGACGCATCAAAAATAGGACTAAACTGGAACTTAACCCAGAAGTAAACCTGACTGGGCTGGAGAGGAGAAAAACGGGCGCAAACCAAGTCAGGACTAAATTGGTCTGTGGTTTTCAAACTCTGGTGTGTCATGTATTTAGTGTAAGAAGAAAAGAGAGAGAGAGAGAGAGAGAGAGAGAGAGAGAGAGAGAGAGAGAGAATTCCACAAGGCCTAATAAGGCAAATTTTCATCATTATATTTGACTTATGTTGTTCTTTGTTCAACTCACAAGTATATGTTTATCTACTGTTATACAACATGAGAATTAAGTGCTTTTGGGAGTTTCCTCTGAATATTATGTAACTATCTCCAGCCTTTGTGAATGTGTAGTGCATCCGACAGAACTGGATCTGAGCCAGAAAACAATGAATATGTTTAAGTAAAAAGGAACTCATGTTGAGGCATAGTTTACATGTTTACAATGATTCACATTCGTAGTATTGAAAATATTGACTAAGGATTTGAAGATTTATATAGAGGAGTTTGGTTCTGCCACTGTTTGTTTTTTTACTTAAAGGCATTAAGATTCTCCACCTGCTGTAGAAACACAAGTTTGTGGCGTGTTTGTTATGGTGAAATGGCGCTCTCTAGTGGTTGTACTGTGCCATTAAAGTGCTTAGCTTTTGTTTTCAAACAATGACAGACAAAATAATGGTTTGTCTGCTTGTCTTTTATTGACTGATGGTTGCAGTAGTTTCTATTCATGTTGGTTGAATCAACAGTTGTTGTTAAGCCTTGTGACCGAAGAATTATAAAAAATGTGTAAATATATAACTGCCATACAAAATAAGTTGAATTGAATAAAGTAAAATTGACAGCCATGATTTGATATCCACATTATTTATTCTGGTTATCCAGTCCAGCAAATCATTGTTTCTTTTGGGAAATGATTTACATAAATATGGCATTTAGTGTAAGTTTTTTTTGTTTTTTAATCAAACATTTTGAGAGAGTTTAATTGCTAAAACAGATAGTTCAGTTTCGAATATGTGTCATAAAGGTAAAAAAAAAAAAAAAAAAAATGTATATTTGTTGGTGGTATTTGCTCAAGAAGGGATAGAATAATAGTTTTAACATTGAAAAAGTTTTGGCTTTAGAAAATTCTGCTTGACAAAAAGTAACAAAAAAATCAAATGGCAGTTGCTGTTTTTGCAAATCATCTTTTCACAAATCATGGTCAGTTTCCATTGAAACATTTACATCCACCCTTACCAAAAATAAGTATACTTATACACATTATTAGGTATACTTGAGTACACTTAAGTATACTTCTTATAGTATATCAAGTTTACCAATGCAAGTGTACTATAGTTTACATAGAAGTATACTCCTTGGGACTATATTGGCCCACTTTTAAGTTTGTATAAGTACACTTCTAAGTATACTCTAAGTATTTTAAGAGTACACTTCTTGTACAAAGCTTTTGTTTTTGTTTTTACTCAAACCACTGTTAAAAGACTGAACATGAATGATTTGCGGGGCCCAATTCCCCCCAAAAAATACTGTGCACATTTTTTTTGGAAACCCACAAATATTGAGAGAATTCATATTACTGCAAAGGCTCATAGCCGTCCATCTGTAACTATGACTATTCTTTGTCTGAATAATATTGAATTTCTATTTTATTGATTTGTGTGTTTTCCTTTCTCAGGTAAACAAAGATGCTGATGAGGAGCCCCTGTATCCTGATGATGAGCCCCTGTATCCTGATGATGAGCCCCTGTATACTGATGAGGAGCCCCTGTATCCTAATGATGAGCCCCTGTATCCTGATGATGAGCCCCTGTATACTGATGATGAGCCCCTGTATACTGATGAGGAGCCCCTGTATACTGATGAGGAGCCCCTGTATCCTGATGATGAGCCCCTGTATCCTGATGATGAGCCCCTGTATACAGATGAGGAGCCCCTGTATCCTGATGAGGAGCCCCTGTATCCTGATGATGAGCCCCTGTATCCTGATGATGAGCCCCTGTATCCTGATGATGAGCCCCTGTATACAGATGAGGAGCCCCTGTATCCTGATGAGGAGCCCCTGCATCCTGATGATGAGCCCCTGTATCCTGATGATGAGCCCCTGTATCCTGATGAGGAGCCCCTGTATCCTGATGAGGAGCCCCTGTATCCTGATGATGAGCCCCTGTATCCTGATGATGAGCCCCTGTATACTGATGAGGAGCCCCTGTATCCTGATGATGAGCCCCTGTATCCTGATGATGAGCCCCTGTATACAGATGAGGAGCCCCTGTATCCTGATGAGGAGCCCCTGTATACTGATGATGAGCCCCTGTATCCTGATGAGGAGCCCCTGTATCCTGATGAGGAGCCCCTGTATCCTGATGATGAGCCCCTGTATCCTGATGATGAGCCCCTGTATACAGATGAGGAGCCCCTGTATCCTGATGAGGAGCCCCTGTATACTGATGATGAGCCCCTGTATCCTGATGAGGAGCCCCTGTATCCTGATGATGAGCCCCTGTATCCTGATGAGGAGCCCCTGTATCCTGATGATGAGCCCCTGTATCCTGATGAGGAGCCCCTGTATCCTGATGATGAGCCCCTGTATCCTGATGAGGAGCCCCTGTATCCTGATGAGGAGCCCCTGTATACTGATGATGAGCCCCTGTATCCTGATGATGAGCCCCTGTATCCTGATGAGGAGCCCCTGTATCCTGATGAGGAGCCCCTGTATCCTGATGATGAGCCCCTGTATCCTGATGAGGAGCCCCTGTATCCTGATGATGAGCCCCTGTATCCTGATGAGGAGCCCCTGTATCCTGATGATGAGCCCCTGTATCCTGATGAGGAGCCCCTGTATCCTGATGATGAGCCCCTGTATCCTGATGAGGAGCCCCTGTATCCTGATGATGAGCCCCTGTATCCTGATGAGGAGCCCCTGTATCCTGATGATGAGCCCCTGTATCCTGATGAGGAGCCCCTGTATCCTGATGATGAGCCCCTGTATCCTGATGAGGAGCCCCTGTATCCTGATGATGAGCCCATGTATCCTGATGATGAGCCCCTGTATCCTGATGATGAGCCCCTGTATCCTGATGATGAGCCCCTGTATACTGATGATGAGCCCCTGTATCCTGATGAGGAGCCCCTGTATCCTGATGATGAGCCCCTGTATACTGATGATGAGCCCCTGTATCCTGATGAGGAGCCCCTGTATCCTGATGATGAGCCCCTGTATCCTGATGAGGAGCCCCTGTATCCTGATGAGGAGCCCCTGTATCCTGATGATGAGCCCCTGTATCCTGATGATGAGCCCCTGTATACTGATGAGGAGCCCCTGTATCCTAATGATGAGCCCCTGTATCCTGATGATGAGCCCCTGTATACTGATGATGAGCCCCTGTATACTGATGAGGAGCCCCTGTATACTGATGAGGAGCCCCTGTATCCTGATGATGAGCCCCTGTATCCTGATGATGAGCCCCTGTATCCTGATGATGAGCCCCTGTATACAGATGAGGAGCCCCTGTATCCTGATGAGGAGCCCCTGTATCCTGATGATGAGCCCCTGTATCCTGATGATGAGCCCCTGTATCCTGATGATGAGCCCCTGTATACAGATGAGGAGCCCCTGTATCCTGATGAGGAGCCCCTGCATCCTGATGATGAGCCCCTGTATCCTGATGATGAGCCCCTGTATCCTGATGAGGAGCCCCTGTATCCTGATGAGGAGCCCCTGTATCCTGATGATGAGCCCCTGTATCCTGATGATGAGCCCCTGTATACTGATGAGGAGCCCCTGTATCCTGATGATGAGCCCCTGTATCCTGATGATGAGCCCCTGTATACAGATGAGGAGCCCCTGTATCCTGATGAGGAGCCCCTGTATACTGATGATGAGCCCCTGTATCCTGATGAGGAGCCCCTGTATCCTGATGAGGAGCCCCTGTATCCTGATGATGAGCCCCTGTATCCTGATGATGAGCCCCTGTATACAGATGAGGAGCCCCTGTATCCTGATGAGGAGCCCCTGTATACTGATGATGAGCCCCTGTATCCTGATGAGGAGCCCCTGTATCCTGATGATGAGCCCCTGTATCCTGATGAGGAGCCCCTGTATCCTGATGATGAGCCCCTGTATCCTGATGAGGAGCCCCTGTATCCTGATGATGAGCCCCTGTATCCTGATGAGGAGCCCCTGTATCCTGATGAGGAGCCCCTGTATACTGATGATGAGCCCCTGTATCCTGATGATGAGCCCCTGTATCCTGATGATGAGCCCCTGTATCCTGATGATGAGCCCCTGTATACAGATGAGGAGCCCCTGTATCCTGATGAGGAGCCCCTGTATACTGATGATGAGCCCCTGTATCCTGATGAGGAGCCCCTGTATCCTGATGATGAGCCCCTGTATCCTGATGAGGAGCCCCTGTATCCTGATGATGAGCCCCTGTATACTGATGAGGAGCCCCTGTATACTGATGATGAGCCCCTGTATCCTGATGAGGAGCCCCTGTATCCTGATGATGAGCCCCTGTATACTGATGATGAGCCCCTGTATCCTGATGAGGAGCCCCTGTATCCTGATGATGAGCCCCTGTATCCTGATGAGGAGCCCCTGTATCCTGATGAGGAGCCCCTGTATCCTGATGATGAGCCCCTGTATCCTGATGATGAGCCCCTGTATACTGATGAGGAGCCCCTGTATCCTAATGATGAGCCCCTGTATCCTGATGATGAGCCCCTGTATACTGATGATGAGCCCCTGTATACTGATGAGGAGCCCCTGTATACTGATGAGGAGCCCCTGTATCCTGATGATGAGCCCCTGTATCCTGATGATGAGCCCCTGTATCCTGATGATGAGCCCCTGTATACAGATGAGGAGCCCCTGTATCCTGATGAGGAGCCCCTGTATCCTGATGATGAGCCCCTGTATCCTGATGATGAGCCCCTGTATCCTGATGATGAGCCCCTGTATACAGATGAGGAGCCCCTGTATCCTGATGAGGAGCCCCTGCATCCTGATGATGAGCCCCTGTATCCTGATGATGAGCCCCTGTATCCTGATGAGGAGCCCCTGTATCCTGATGAGGAGCCCCTGTATCCTGATGATGAGCCCCTGTATCCTGATGATGAGCCCCTGTATACTGATGAGGAGCCCCTGTATCCTGATGATGAGCCCCTGTATCCTGATGATGAGCCCCTGTATACAGATGAGGAGCCCCTGTATCCTGATGAGGAGCCCCTGTATACTGATGATGAGCCCCTGTATCCTGATGAGGAGCCCCTGTATCCTGATGAGGAGCCCCTGTATCCTGATGATGAGCCCCTGTATCCTGATGATGAGCCCCTGTATACAGATGAGGAGCCCCTGTATCCTGATGAGGAGCCCCTGTATACTGATGATGAGCCCCTGTATCCTGATGAGGAGCCCCTGTATCCTGATGATGAGCCCCTGTATCCTGATGAGGAGCCCCTGTATCCTGATGATGAGCCCCTGTATCCTGATGAGGAGCCCCTGTATCCTGATGATGAGCCCCTGTATCCTGATGAGGAGCCCCTGTATCCTGATGAGGAGCCCCTGTATACTGATGATGAGCCCCTGTATCCTGATGATGAGCCCCTGTATCCTGATGATGAGCCCCTGTATCCTGATGATGAGCCCCTGTATACAGATGAGGAGCCCCTGTATCCTGATGAGGAGCCCCTGTATACTGATGATGAGCCCCTGTATCCTGATGAGGAGCCCCTGTATCCTGATGATGAGCCCCTGTATCCTGATGAGGAGCCCCTGTATCCTCATGAGGAGCCCCTGTATACTGATGAGGAGCCCCTGTATCCTCATGAGGAGCCCCTGTATCCTGATGAGGAGCCCCTGTATCCTCATGAGGAGCCCCTGTATACTGATGAGGAGCCCCTGTATCCTCATGAGGAGCCCCTGTATACTGATGAGGAGCCCCTGTATCCTGGTGCTCCACTTTCAAGAGCAGCAGAGTCTTATGTTTTACTGGTCAAGCACTGACCCATCTGCTGGAAAGGTTCAACATCATATTCCCAGGGTTGATCCCATCTTTCCCATCCATTTCAAAATGCATTTGGAAGCTCATCAACATCTGAAGTTCACCTTTATTGTGAACGCTGTTTAAAATACTAAATACTAAAATACTAGAGCTAACTGTCGCGATGTGACTCGTGTAGCACACTCTTTGCCTTTACAAACTTGAAAAAAGGTTTCTTGTCTTCCCCATGTGAGTCCAGATTAAGCAGATTTTGCATGACCACAGTTCCTGTTTAATACTCAAAGTGTGGGAGTGCCTGTCTTACTCAAAGTGTGGGAGTGCCTGGGATTGTCGCTGACATACAGTCAGAATGACCAAAAGCTGGGTGGCAG
Organism: Eucyclogobius newberryi; assembly: GCF_026437365.1. Lineage (NCBI taxonomy): Eukaryota > Metazoa > Chordata > Actinopteri > Gobiiformes > Gobiidae > Eucyclogobius > Eucyclogobius newberryi. The sequence continues at coordinate 29,822,658 of NW_027315834.1, read as the reverse complement.
TGGAGTTCTCGGAAACGATGACTTGACGTTAAATTGGAATTGTGACAGTGCACCAGTGTTTAAGAGTTCAACATGTAGCATTTGGCCTTTTTTAAATCAAGTTATTGAACTTTTGAATAATGGATTTTTTTTTATTTTTATCAATGGCTAGGTTATCTTTAAACTTAAGTGTGAACATCAAAATCCAGGATGTTGTCAATGTACCAAACAATGCTGTGTTTTAGTTGAGGAGCTAGCAAAATCTGGCAAGCCTTTATTTAAAGATTCACATTTAAATGTAGAGGTTTTATTTATACAAGATGTGAATGTGCCATAATATGTGCCATTCACCCTCATATGATATTGAAGAAATGTGTGGTTATTGAAACTGTTGATAAACTGTACACTTTGCCAAATCCAGATGAACGGGACTGATAACTGTCATGTGTAACATGTGTGATCCTGTGTTAATGAATACTATAACCAGTCTTTAATGTATAGAACACCACATAAGTCAAGGTGAATATTTTTTGCCAATAAATATCAGGAGAATTTTTTTTCTGTCTGGTTCATCTACACAGTGTGCATGACAAATGAGGCTCACAGCATAGTGACTTAAACTGAATTGCAGATCACAACAAATAGAAGACTGAATCAAAATATATGAATACTTTATACCACACCTATAACTGTATACTCAAGTACACGTAGAGTTTACTCTGATTTTCATGCATTTTCATTAGTATACTTATATGAGTATACTTAAAACGAACTTTGTTAAAGGCGCAATGGACGATTTTTCGGCGATTTGAGAACTCAGACGGAAGTGCACATGCCACTCCCCCGTGTGCACATGCCACTCCCCCGTGTGCACATGCCACTCCCCCGTGCGGACCGATACAACACACACGTGCGTTTGTTTATTGGCGCAACGGAGCGCATCGCATCTCTCGTCTCCCGTGGATTTCTGTCCACTTCTGCGTCAGCTCCAACTGTCTTTCTCCGTCTTCATTTTGCCCCGTACACTGAGGGAACTATATTATGATAGATCCATGCGCTTAGGCACGCGGAAACGTGAGGACGAACCGCACGCAGCTGCTGGTGAGCAATAGGTGCGTTTTATGATTGATACGTGGCAGGACTAATGATTTATCCACGCCACGAGAAAATATGATAAAAAAAATTGCTGAAAAAAATCGTCCATACCACCTTTAAGTATAAGTCTAAATAGTATTTAGAGAGTAAACTAAAAGTAACTATAAAATGTTTTGTTCAAAATAAGTATACATAAAAAACACTTATATATACTACTTTTTGGTAAGAGCACGTTGGCTATTCTCCAATGCTTTAAACATAGATGTAAAAGAGTTTAAAAGACCAGCTCCCAAACGCACACCTCATTTCACAGCTAGAGGCACTGAACTGAAAGGATTTCTTCCCCATCTCAGTCTGGACTACAGCTGGAATTATGTTTTTGTGTCATTTGTGACAGTAAGTATGAGTTAAGACGATCAAGTAAGGATTTATAAATGAACATGCGCCAAAACCAACCTAACCTCTCCCCTGCTCTGCACACGTCCTGCTGGGTTCACCCCATGTCAAGTCCTTTTAGTGTGTCCTCTTGATGACAGCTTGTCTATGATTGGAAAAGTCTCACATCTCAAGTGAAAACCATGTACAGAAGTGTTTAAACGTGTTTGAGTGACAGAGGTTTGACTTGGACTTTTGCTGTTGATGGATGAGAGACACAGCTGAGGACCGACATGTTCAGAATGTGCTAGAACAGGCACAATGACCCAGTAACCTGAAGAGGTGGCTTACATTTATCTTACGTACCCTTACCCTTAAGTCACCATACACACACATCTGTACTGCATAATTACTGTTGTGCCTTTCTCACTACTTTGAGTGTAATTGTTTGTATTTTTGTTCCAGTCGGTGGAAAAAGTGCTCAATTTTGTTTCTAAAGTAAAAGTCACATCACAACATTTTGAATAAAAGGATTCAGGTACAGAATTAAATTGTACAGGTATATTAAAGAGTAAAGATAAGATAAGATAACCTTTATTTGTCCCACAATGGGGAAATGAACCCTAACCCAGTGTTACAACACAGATTAGGCACAGAAGTATAATAATAAAAACAGATAACTTAGAAATAACTCTTAAAATCTTAATACTAACACTCTTATTTACCACTGTTATATGGACAAAGATATTGCACCAGGGTTGATTGACATTATTAGTCTCATGTAGTTATGTGTACAGGATGTGACAATCCCTCAATCCACAACTTTTTCCTTTACAATCCAGTTAAAAATGTAAACAAAAGTACTACTTGCTCTCAAAAGTAGTGAAGTAAAAGTGAGTAAACAATATAGTGTACATGAGAAAAGGTTCTAATTGCATACAAATACCAGAATTGCACTTTGTGATATGTCAATCATACTACACAGCTACATAGCAAGACGGTCCTGGGTTCAACTCCTGGGTGGAGTGTGTGGAATTTGCATGACAGAGATATGAACCATAAACCAGGTCAACAAATCTGCCAACAGCCAATTCTATCATAGAATTCTGACATTATCAGAATCAGAATCAGAAAAAGTTTTTTTGCCATCGCCAATGAACTGGATAAAACAACCTATATGAAATCAAAAAGGGCATGCATTAAAGAAAAACAATTTAAATCTACTATAGGATAACAATAAAAATAGGCTTACTATGTACACACATTTTACAGTACAATTTATAGTTGTAGTGAAGAAAATTATTATTCCAGCTCAGTTGTAATTTCATGTGAATCCATAAATCCAAGATTAGTGACACATTTAAAAAAGAAAAAGATCAGGATCCTTCTCCAACGATGATAATCTTGTAGCATTTTGATCTTGTGAGATCTGGTGGCACAAGATCCTGTCCCATCCCAAATTGTCATCACAATTAAAAATGGGATGTAAGTTATGTGTTTTAGTATTTTTAATAAAAAACATAGGTCAGGACAGTGCATGTTAATGAACATACGTGATATACATGCTTTAAACAACGCCGGATTATAGCCATAGGAAACTTTCCATGCGTTGTTCCACATTCACTCTCACAACATTCTCATTCATACACCAGTGTACTATTGTACATGTTTTAGTGGTAGGGGACACAGTAGATCAGACTACTGTAACGGCCTGCTCACTGGCCTCTCCAAACCAGCTGTAAAACATCTGCAGTACATCCAGAACGCTGCTGCTCGGGTCCTGACTAGAACCAGGAAGTACTGCTGCTCGGGTATTGACTAGAACCAGGAAGTACTGCTGCTCGGGTCCTGACTAGAACCAGGAAGTACTGCTGCTCGGGTCCTGACTAGAACCAGGAAGTACTGCTGCTCGGGTCCTGACTAGAACCAGGAAGTACTGCTGCTCGGGTCCTGACTAGAACCAGGAAGTACTGCTGCTCGGGTCCTGACAAGAACCAGGAAGTACGATCACATTAGTCCTGTTCTCAGGTCTCTGCACTGGCTCCTGTGGCTCAGAGAATAGAGACACAGGAACAAGAACACATTTTCTTTCAAATTAAATGAAAATGAAAATGAAAAGTGATGAAAAAAGCCTAGTTTGAAAAGTACTTCTTAACCTCTGTCAAAACATAAAATAAACATCCTCAAGGCCCAAAGGTGGGCAAAAAAATACTTAAATATCTAATTGAAGAAAATAAAACTACAATTAATACCTCTTTTTACTCATTTCGTAATTTTTGTGATGTGTTTTTCTGGTGCAAGAAATAAAATTGTTGTAATCAAGTTACATAGATTCTCTCCCAGTTGAGCAATGCTGCGGCTGAATGGTTGTAGAAGAGCATTAGAAAACCTGCTTAAAACGTGTTCAACTGATTCAAAACATCACAAGTTTTTGGTTAATAAATGAAATGAAATAATAGATAAAAAAACTCAAACTTCTCTTTGTACGTCCCAAAGGTGTTAGTAGCATGTTTCAGTCTGGTATTTGTGTAGCTGTATGAGGTGTGTGTTTGTGTGTGGGCCTTCAGATCTGCTGTTGACTCACGTGGTGATCGTCCTGACAACTGTGCAGGTTCAGAGGTCGGCTCGGGTTATGCGTCATTGCTTTCACCACTGGATGGATATAAGTCAAACCCCCAGACCCTTGTAAACAGATATTACCCATAATGCCCCAGGCGACAGGGGTGACTTAGTTGAACACAAGGCGACTTCACGTCCTTGGATTTAGAAATTTCAGCTGTTTAAACAAGTTCTATTGCTCTGAAAGTCAAAACGTTCAGGGTTTTCAGTTTATTTAAGAGTCATTATGAGTACTTTTGACCACAGAAAAGATATAAAGTCCAATTCACTCCAAAATTATGTCAGAAAACAAGCTATACAAATATGTAGAGACCAAAAATCAGCATCACATCATCAAGATTAGAATTTGACTCAAAATCTGTGTGAATTACTTGCTACTAGATTTTAAAGTGTACTATTTTTTTTTTTTTACTGAAGTAGATTGATTGCTGTGATAATTTTACTTTTATCTGAATCTTTCCTTCTGTATCTGTACTTTTACTTAAGCAACAAAAGGGAGTACTTCTTCCACCGCTGATGAAAATATCTACATGTAATTTCAAGAAGAGGAAATTGTCTGAGGTGACTAACGGTTCTGCTACAGAGGGGAAGGAGCAATGACAGTTGTTGAAACAGGAGATGATTTGGGTGAGGGATTAATCATTTATATCCAAGGTTTAAGAGGTGATTGGTTAAGAAGTAGCAAGCCGTGATTGGCTGACAACAGCGGACAGATGACACAAGGATTTATGTTCCAAAACCCTGACCTTAACCAAATGAACAGTTCCTAAACCTAACATAACCTTACCCTGATTGTGAAATACATGATCAAAAAACTAAACTCCCTAATAAAGGGATATAGTCTTCCTGGTTATTACCTATGAGAACATTTTGGATTGAGAAAATAGCTAATTCCAGGGCTGACTAAAATGGATCATAGTTTATAAAACATTTAAATATATAAAGTATGTATTTTTCTTTTCTTTCTTTTTTCTTTTTTTAAAATCTACTTGATTTGATATTGAATCACCAAATAATGAATATGATTAACAAAATGTGTCTTTCATATTTTACACACTATCGGCATGTTTATGTTGTGTGTGAGTGTGTGAGTTATGTTCATCTGCAGCATTTATAATCTCCCACCCAATGTCCTGCTCAATGAGGCAGATCCATTCCACTTGGGCTGTAGGTTTAAGAGGTCAAAGGTCCAAAAATGCAGCACTGCTGTGGAGACAGGAGGGAATGGGAAGATGGGGAGTCTGGTGGAGGGAATAGGAAGATGGGGAGTCTGGTGGAGGAATGGGAAGATGGGGAGTCTGGTGGAGGGAATGGGAAGATGGGGAGTCTGGTGGAGGGAATGGGAAGATGTGGAGTCTGGTGGAGGGAATGGGAAGATGGGGAATGGGAAGATGGAGAGTCTGGTGGAGGAATGGGAAGATGGGGAGTCTGGTGGAGGGAATGGGAAGATGGGGAGTCTGGTGGAGGGAATGGGAAGATGTGGAGTCTGGTGGAGGGAATGGGAAGATGGGGAATGGGAAGATGGAGAGTATGGTGGAGGGAATGGGAAGATGGGGAATGGGAAGATGGAGAGTATGGTGGAGGGAATGGGAAGATGGGGAGTCTGGTGGAGGGAATGGGAAGATGGGGAGTCTGGTGGAGGAATGGGAAGATGGGGAGTCTGGTGGAGGGAATGGGAAGATGGGGAGTCTGGTGGAGGGAATGGGAAGATGTGGAGTCTGGTGGAGGGAATGGGAAGATGGGGAATGGGAAGATGGAGAGTATGGTGGAGGGAATGGGAAGATGGGGAGTCTGGTGGAGGGAATGGGAAGATGGGGAGTCTGGTGGAGGGAATGGGAAGATGGGGAGTCTGGTGGAGGGAATGGGAAGATGGGGAGTCTGGTGGAGGGAATGGGAAGATGTGGAGTCTGGTGGAGGGAATGGGAAGATGGGGAATGGGAAGATGGAGAGTATGGTGGAGGGAATGGGAAGATGGGGAGTTTGGTGGAGGGAATGGGAAGATGGGGAGTCTGGTGGAGGGAATGGGAAGATGGGGAGTCTGGTGGAGGGAATGGGAAGATGGGGAGTCTGGTGGAGGGAATGGGAAGATGGGGAATGGGAAGATGGGGAGTCTGGTGGAGGGAATGGGAAGATGGGGAGTCTGGTGGAGGGAATGGGAAGATGGGGAGTCTGGTGGAGGGAATGGGAAGATGGGGAGTCTGGTGGAGGGAGCTTAGTCTCAGAGTTGGCCCCATTTTTGGAACACAGATCTTGAGAAGCGTGTCATGTGCTGTGTCGGCAGAACAATGACATTCCTGCTTCTCTTCAGCTCTGCTCCTCCTCAACACACAAAACATGGATAAGGATAGCTGTCAAATATATTTATAACGGCATAACAGCTTTCAGTGGGAACTTGTGTAGTAACGTTGTTCTGTAAAATATGCACAAAGTTGTCTTAAATATAGATTATGAAAGCACTTACAGTAGGCTAGTGTATTATTTTCTCACCATTTGCTTTTGTGCTTAAGTAAGAATGTTCAAGGTGCACAGTGTAACTTTCAGAGGAAGTTCCAAATGGAACCAGATTTACTTTGCCTAGAATGTTCCACTGTGTGGCATCACACTTGTCTATCTTACATTTATTAAATTACAGGTGTTTTTATTGTTGAAACATACATACAGGTGGCATAGTGGCAGATGTGGATAGCACTCTTGCCTCACAGCAAGCAAGGTCACGGATTCGACTTCCAGGCCGCCCGGACCTTTCTGTGTGGCGTTTGCATGTTTCTCCCCATGTCTCCGGTCACTCCTGTGCACAATAGGTGAAATCCTCCATCTACGGTCGTCCGGACCAAGCCAAGCTCAAGATCTGGAGATGGGTCCCTGCTCCTGACAGGTGGCCCCAGCGGCATTGAAGGATGGGTCAATGCAGAGGACAAATTTTCCTTAACATTGAACAGCATTTATTACTGTGAATGTAGTTGCCTCTCCATAGATCTGATCTCACTTGGTTTAATGGCATCACCAGTTAGGAGCATTTCAGTCAAATCAATAACATCTACATAAGTATATAACATCTAAAAAGCTAAAGCTTTCAACATCCCCTTTTCAAACCAGGCAGTTTATCTGTACATATACTTGCTGGAAATGTGTGTTGTAAACTATGTCATATGCAGGTTTGAAATACATAACTAACTAAGTACATGGAGACAAGAAGAAAAGCTGATTCAAGATGCTGCTCCTGAAAACACCTTCTCAGCCCCATGCTGCTTTGTTGGACTCTTCAACATCTTCTAACGCTAAACCCTGCAATAAGATCAGCACGCTGCGGACGACTCTAAGCGATCCCAAGAGCGAGAGGTGATCCACATCTGAGCAAGTTACATCTCCAGGACCTCGTCCGAGCTCAGCCTTTCATTGGACACATAAGACGGATCCAAAAGTTGCTGAAACCTGCAGTATCTGGCATTATAAGTATTTTAGGTTTCCCCTGGATTAATTCGAGAATTAATAAAATTTTACTTCAACACGAGCGTTTTCTTGTTGAGCCCAGGCATAGCCTGTGTAATCAAATGTATACTTATGCTTTGATGTTTTTGTTTTTTTAATCTTTTGATATTTGTGGAGTTTTATAGTTAGTCGAGCACTCAAAATGAAACTGGTGCCCCGAAAATAATTCTCAACATTAATTACCTACACATAGTCAAATGTAATAATCTTTCAAAGAAGAGAGGAAGCTTAACGGTACATAAGTGGTAACCTAATATACCCTATAATATACTACGGCTGCACAGATTGTATTCCTTCTTCATTGTTGCAGAGTTTAAGCTGTTAGCTGTATCTGCATATGAACATAGTACGAGCAGTAGCAACAGCAGCAGTAGTACCTTTGTCATATTAATGTGTGAAAACGGCTCTGATCCCGCTGTTCAGCCCCAGCCTCGCTCCCTCTGAACTGTGCAGACAAAAACGCTGCCTGAATCACCCTCAAAAGAGCCCAATCTCCTTTGATAAGACACGGTTGTTCAGTAACTCAGAGGCCTCTCCATGTGTTCAGCTGCCAATGGAAAAGTACAGGCTGGAGCGGACACCACCCACATATTCTCATGCTCTCAGTCGCTCAAGAGGCGAGCAAAGGATTCACAGCAGTTAGCTCAACTCAATTTGTGCAAACAGGTTGTGCACTTTAACACAATTACAGGTTTGTGGAGGGGTGACAATGGAGAGGTGCACGTAGTGAGTGACAAAACCAAGGCAAGGTGTATATATAAGACAACCTTTGGTGTTTTAAATAATGCTGTGTAAGTATATTATTTCTAATATTAAGATTTCTCATTGGTCCGACATTATTGGAAAAGAACCTATGAAAAACTGGGTCGATGGCAGTACAGTTGACAAGCTGATGATGATTATTCTCACTCATGTTAAAAAACATTTGGTAACTCTTTCAGTTTGTCTCTGTAGGAAAAAATATACATCCGCAAAACAATTATATTTGTATTCAATTATAATGCTGTAAACTGTGAACCCCTGTGTTTCTAAATGTGCTCTCGAAGACATTTGGCTCAACTCTTAAGGAGAGGGGTGAGGGATAAATATAGCCATGTTTTATTTTGTCCACATTTTCAATATGATCTATGCCAGTGGTTCCAAAACTTGTCACACCAAGTAGGCAAGGCAAGGCAAGGCAAGTTTATTTGTAGAGCACATGTCATACACAAGGCAATTCAAAGTGCTTCACAGCAGGAAAAATGCATTCAAATCACAAAGAAATTACAGAAACAGAAATACAATAAAATTAACTAAATTAAAAATTATCAATCCAACTGATTTTCTAAACTAATAAAATCACAAACAAAAGAGAAGAGTGCAAAGAAAAAATCCTTTCAGTCATATGCGCAGCTAAACAAAACTGTTTTTAGAACATCTTCAGGAAGACTGTTCCAGATTTTAGCTGCATAAAACTGAAACGCAGATTCCCCATGTTTAGTCCTGACTCTGGCACCAGCAAGAGGCCGGTCCCTGAGGTCCTCAGAGTCCGAGATGGTTCATATGGCACTAACATATCCAAGATGTACTTTTGTGCTAGGCCATGGAGAGACTTGTACACAAGCAGAGCTGCTTTAAAGTCTATTCTCTGAGCCACAGGAGCCAGAGCAGAGACCTGAGCACAGGACTAATGTGATGGTACTTCCTGGTTCTAGTCAGGACCCGAGCAGCAGCGTTCTGGATGTACTGCAGCTGTTTTACAGCTCGTTTGGAGAGGCCAGTGAGCAGGCCGTTACAGTAGTCTAATCTACTGGAGACAAACGCATGGATAAGTCTCTCTAAATCTGGTTTTGACACTATATTTTTGATTTTGGCAATGTTTTTTAGATGGTAAAAAGCTGATGATGTTAATGATTTGACGTGGCTATTAAAGTTCAAGTCTGAGTACCAAGAAAATATTTGGTAGGTCTAAAACTAAACTAAGAATAAACCAGGTCTCAAATTTGGCTGCATCATTGCTACAATAGTTGTAACCAAGAAACCAAAAAGTGGAAGTGGCTACCAGAAGGAGCTCGCTAGTGTACCACAGTTTGAGAACCACTGATCTTAGCTTATAAGGTATGGGTGTACAGGCCTTCCACTATACTCAACATACAACATACTCTTGACATACTCTTATATACATCTACAATATTTCACTTTAGTTTAATAAAGATATAGTGTGTGTGTGTGCGTGCGTGCGCGTGCGTGCGTGTGTGCGTGTGTGTGTGTGCGTGTGTGTGTGCGTGTGTGTGTGTGTGTGTGTGTGCGTGCATGCGTGTGTTTAGCATGAACATATTTGTTTAATTTTTACATTTTCAAGAAGACAGAAAAGAAGGTGGGGTTTTGAACAGTTTTAGTACACTTTGGTGTCCACTTTGGTTAAGTCCTCACCAAAGTGCTCAAATCAGAATTATACTGTCATTTAAGTTAGTTAAATATATTATTTTCACCTGAACACCTGAAACAGAAGAAACAATGTTTTTTTGAACATAATTTGAATGATTTTTTGATAATATTTTTGCGATGACATAAAAGCTCCACATTGACCCACTAAAATTCAATACATGAAGTCTACAGAGCATGTATGTGGGAATGTCAGAGCGAAAGAGTAGTATGTAAATGTTAGCAGAATAAAAGACTGTATGTACAGCACAAAAACTCTTTCCATCTGAATGACAAGGCTCTGACTGACAGTGTCACTTTGTTTCTCTGGACACCTTCACTTTAACTTGATTTTTTCTATTTCTGATAATGTTCACAGAAGTTACACAGTTTCACAATAAGTAAGGATTAGGGTTAGAAAGGGTCAGAGTTTTTCTTGTGACTATCTAAATGTGTGCTGCTACTCCCTTTCAACAGAATATCTCAATGGGACTTTCCTGGACTATGAAGGTTTAAAAATAGTGTTTTTTTTTAATTCACACCTGTTTGGAAATCCTGTCGCAATCAGATGATTCACAAACACCAGAAGAACAAACACAGCGTCTTTTAGCCATCAAACACCAAGTACACGCAGTTTGTGGAAAAACTGCACAATTTTGCCAAACCTTCCTTTGAAGTGTTATACAAAAATGTAATTTTTGTCATTTTTCTGTCATTCTACAGCTTTGTTCTCACATAACAAAACCACTTATCAAGTTGTCATAAACAATTAGCACCAAGCTGCGCGCTAACGGACAAAAACATGCTGTTGATGAGAAAGTCACGTGTTCTCCTTTTGTTTTGCTGCTGGACTGTTGGAGCATGTTTGCTTTGCCCCAGTGGTCTGTCCCCTTTGAGGAAAGCTGCTTTTGGGCTCTCATAGTGGCACAGGGGGTGTCCAAGAGGGCCTCAATCCGGACTGTGCGGCCACCTCAGGCAGCTCCCCCAGACCCAGTAATGAGCAAACCTGGCAAAAACACATTGAATAACACATTACATAAGAAATTAATTGCTGAAGTGAAGGGGGGGAACGGGCTAATGATGTCGTGGCCTCTGGTATTGTCTAGTGGGGCAGAGGAGAGGAACCACTGACCATGTGCCACGGGGCAACTTACATAGAGGCAGTAGTTTAACCTCACAAAGTAACTTAACAGCATTAACAAGTACCTTAATCACAACAGCAATACATCAACTGGTGGCAGACAGATCATGTACCAGCTCGAAGACGGGCCATCCTTTCATGTCCTCGTGTAGCCTACATTCTGAGGTTTGAGCCCAATGCTAATCAACCATCATACATGATCTAAACATATCTCTGGAGGCTCCAAAACACAGGGTGAAAACTAAAGTAAACTTTCAAGTCAGATACGATTATCCTTCATTGTCTTCAAATGGAGGAATTCATCTTGGCTCAGGGGCACAATGAAAATGATCACAGATGGATCAGAGATAACGCAATACTCAGAGCATCCATTCCTCTGACTGAGAAAGAAAAGCATGCATTACATATACAGTACGATCTGTCATATTCACATCCACATTGTTTTTTGTTTTTTACCACAAGCAATTACAAAATCCCAACAATTTAAAGCAGCCTGTATTGAGGGTATTATATTATATGGTTTGTCGTTCCCACCAATGAAGGATTTTATCAAAGAAAAGTCTGTCAGTGTTGCTGGATCCGGAATGACTCCAGCCACTGTCAGAGGCGACTGTTAACTCACATTCAGGTGAACCTCCCTCTCCCAAAAGTCCTGTCCACGTGATCATTTCTATCCTTAAAGATGTTTCAAAGTCGGACATGTGCAGAATGAATTTGATCTGATCAAGTTCCTGTTTAAAATGCAAATAGGAATCTGTCAGTGCATTAGGAGTTAGTGCTATAAGGGGATGCAATATAAGGGGATGTGCAATACAGATGAATTGGGGTTGTTGCTTATTTATTGTTGAATGTTTGCACTAACATGATACTATCCTTGTTTGCCTGTTTTTGTCCAGCTGTACACAGTTAGTGTGGAAAGTGGGCGACCTTCTGGCTCTGAAAGCTCACGGTTATTGCTTGACACTTGAAGGTGTAAATGGGATCTATCTTGTATTGTTTTTTTTTTTTTCTTTTCCAAAAAGATACTTGGTTTGGTGGAGTTGCCTGCTAATCTCAATGTATTTGTGGAAGATTCTAGGTGAAACAATGACATCTCAATACAGAAAACAAGGTTTCATACCATCTACATACACTTTCATACATCAAATTTAATGTATTTATAGTTTTGGTTGCAGGGAACGGTATAACAAAGGTCCATCATCTAAGACGGGTCAAATGTAAAATGTAAAAGTAATCCATGTCCACATTTGATTCATCCGACAGCAGGAACTGTGTGCCTCTGAAACATGTGTAGGCCCTGAACTCTTCACCTGGTCCAGATTCCTTTGTTGCTAGTAGAGCATGCAGTATACGGAGAACTGTATGTACTTTCCAGGCGCCCGATGTATTTTCAGATACGCAAAAGTATTCCAGCCTTTGTGGATCTCTACTGGAGAATGAAGATAAGTTGTATAGCATTGTGTCCACTGTTGCCATGTTACTGAGAGCAAGGGCAGTCATTTACAAAAATAAAAAAAAATTGCATTTCAGAACACAATATTTTAAAAAAAATTGTGTTTGTAAATGACCACATTTCATATCAATCTGATTTATTAGACAAGCCAAACTATTGTATATTGTTTAATATTCATGCAGTTTCAGTTTCCTGTTGTGTTCCATATTGAGGAAAATAGAATAATTAGTTATTAATTGTTAATTCCTATGGCATTTGTCCTACTTTTCCATCACTCGGAAAGCCATGGGAAGTTCTTTTACTATTCCAGCTTGAAAGAAAGAGTGGTGCAGAAAGGTTAAGGTAATGGTACACTTTATTGTCCCCACAAGAACATTTGCCCTCTGCATTTGCCCCATCCTTAACCCATCTCCAGATCTTCAGCTTGGCTTGGTCAGGACGACCATAAAGAGAAGATTCTACCTGTTCCAAGTGTGTTTTGAGTTGATGGGGGAAACCATTGTGCTCCGAGGAAACCCACCCAGACACAGGGAGAAACATACAAACTCTGCACAGAAAGATCTGATCCATTCCACGATTCACAAAGGGTATGGTCCTGAGTTGAGTTGAGTTTTTTTTCTCCAGTTTTGTCTATCAATCTAAAACATAATGCAGGTGACACTGAAGAATGCCGCTGGAATGCCAGCTGCCAAAGGATTGTGGTTGTGCATTTTGTTTTTGTGTTCTTGGGCCAGACATTTCACCCCCTTTTCTTCTTGTGTCCGTGTGTGCTGGTGTATGAATGAGAGTGTGTTCCTGAAAGTGAATGTAAGACAGTGGGTGGAAATTGGCTACAATCCGGCATGTTCATAAACATGCTCTGTCCCGACCAATTAAACATAAGAATGAGCCAAAAGCAGACGACACATGTTCCAGTTGCACAGGGACAGGACTGTATCTTGCCTTACCGTTGTCAATTATTTCCTGAATGTTTTCTGAAACACCTCCCCAGGCATAAGACATAAAAAAGATAAACTATTGAACATTTTGTGCAGTTCAAGTTGCACCTGCATAACATCTATGTGACAAACAACCCTCGGTCCTGCAGGCTGTGGTGATGATGCCATGTTGTTGAAGCTGAAAACACAGACCCTTCACCTCTTCACTCTGTTTGTGCAGATGCAAGTTTGATCACTGCAGGAACAACACGCAATCTATAGTCTTACACTAATAAATGAACTGGATCATATAAAAATAAGGTTACATTCAAAGACGAGAGAAGACGCAATCTGTAATGAATAATAATGCAAGCTCAAGCTCCAGATATAGTTCAATATTTAACAGTGGTCATTCACAAAAAGAGAAGGGGTAACAACCTTCCAGGAACAAGAGCATTTGTTGGAGTACGCACCACAAAGAAAGATTTCTGTGCATTATGGGGTGAGATTATGGAACGGTTCAAGCAGCCTCCAAAGATTCAATACTTCATGAAACTAGAGTCACGCAATAGTGAAGGGGACTTCAACCTGTTGTTTGGGGCAGCAGTAGCTCAGTGGAAGAGTGCTCGTCTGCTCCCGCTCCTGATATAAAAACATCCTTGGTAAAGCGGAGAGTTGGCGGTGCGATCGGCTCCTTGGGCAAGACACTTCACCCGGCCGTCTCCAGTGTCTGTGCACTCTGGTGTGTGAATAGGTGAGTGGTTCCTTGATGTAAAGTGCTTTGAAGGTAGAAAAGTGCTATATAAATGTGACCATTTCAACAGGGTGCATATCATCACTCAAACTTATGGTTGTTGTTGTTGTTGTTGTTGTTGTTGTTGTTGTATATGAAAAAGTACTCACGTAAGAGTGATTTTACGAATGCTTTTAATGTGGTTTATTAGCATTTTGGAATCCGAAATAAAGGGACACTTGGACTATTGTTCAAAAGAAAGCTTGGCATTGGGTGAAGTTCAAAATAACTATTCCTTTTGAGATATGCTGAAATGTATTGATCTGTTGTTGTTGTTGTTAGTTTTTTTTACCTGTACTTTGCAATGTACATATTCACATAAATTCATTAAATTTGCTACTAAATAAAATTCAACAACATCATCTGAAAGTTGTTCATATTTTCAACCTATTCCTGGTACTTCTGGTATATCACTAATGATGCTCTCAATATAAATATAATGGTTAATAATCATTAAAAAAAAAACTGGCAACAAGAAAGAACAGATGAACATACTGTGATGAGTGTTTTGGTCATGTATTCATACAGTAAAGACTATGTCAGAAACTACACATAGGTTGATGTTATGGTAACACGATAGGAGTTACCTCACCTGAATATCTATGTGCTGAGTGTGTCTTACATAAGCGCTGTGTGTCAAACGAGGGCAGCACTTTGTTTTATATATTTACTTAAACCACATGAACCAAGTCTACACTCTCACTGTTTAAGAAAGACAACTCTCAGGTGATGTTTCCAGCAGGTTTCCATAGCAGCATATGCAGGGGAACGATTGGTCAAAAGTATTTATATATTTTGTTCATGTTTAGGTTTATCTGCGCGCACATCTTTTTTTTTTACATAATTTCTAGTGTGGAGGCCTCTTTATGCTATGGTTATATGCAAATATATCAATACCCGCCCTCATTACATAACAGCATTTTGACTGAATGTTAACCTGCTCCTGGGTTGCGTGCAGTGCTGCGTGAAAAAAAACAATAAGTATAACAACAAAGCAAAAAACAATAAGTATACGATACGTAGACATAAATTATCCAAACATTTTGATGATTATAATCTAGGCCAAAAAATAAAATGCCTTGGAAATTTAAGCACGCACACATAGATATTATTTAGCATTAAACAGTTTCGATCCCCTGCTTTGTCTTTAATTCATCAGAAGGTTCGAGTCTATATGCACTCAAATGTGGACCTGTGTAATACCACTTAATAGTCCAAAAGTTAAGAGTTTTAACCTGGTTTTGCTGGTTTCATCACACACGCCACATGCTGCAACAAGACATCACAGTCTTGTTGCAGCAAAAAAAAAAAAAAACACCTACAAAACACCTACATGGTCATTATTCATTCACAATTCATCATCAGGTCAAACTCGAGTGGTAATAAGATATGTTACTTTAACATACATGAAGTCTGTAGCAGGAAGCAGAGACAACTTTAATACTGCACATGGAATAATCACAGCTTCATTAACATCTAGGGCTGTCAATCACTAGTACATATGCATTTGAAGAGTATTATTTCACCAAAGTTCCTTAAATACAGAAACATCTGTAGGTGCGACTACGTTACCTCACTCACCTTTCTCCCACTTTTGCTCCTGACTTCTGCATTTCACTCAAAGACTCCATTGAGCCAATTGGGTCATTTGGCTCCGGGGGGCTCCTGTACATGATTGGGACAGTGTCATGCCTGTACATGCAACTGCAGTGAATGTCATGGTCATGTTTAAAGTGTGCCGAAACAAAGCCTACATTTTGACACGCCAGGTCTAAACCAAACATTTCAAACTGATTAACAAAGAAAACACAAACTCAAAGTAAGAAATATTAGCTAGAACTGAAAAACACACGTTCAAACCAGTAATTAAAACTCTGCAGTAACTTGAAGGTGGATTGCATAACATTCTGGTGAGGGGAATCACCCTGTATACATGTAAAGATATTTGGTTGCTTTGCCTGGAATGTTCCACAGCATGGCATTAAATATATCTATCATTTATACAGATTGTTGTCTTCATGATCTATAGGTTTAATAAATTACTGTGGAACATTCTAGGCCCGGCAATAATAATTCCTTGGAGACAAGCATACAGATGGCGGACTCTCCAACAAAAGTCACGCAGTGCATACTATTATTAGTATTCTGCAGGTATTGTGTGAAAAGGGCATGGAGAGTTGTTGAGTTGTGGCTAAGAAAACTAGTCCAATCCAAACAGATTTCTCCAAATGCATGTAAACCTGAGAAGTACGACTGAGGAGTCTTGATTTGAATCTCAAATATTCCAATAACACATCTGCAGAAGTCTGTGTGTAGTAGTACTCCCGCTACATGTAATGGATAAGTCCACTAAAGACCATGAGCAGACTAGACATTTCGTGTTTGACAAAAGTGCAATTATTTGTTGAATCGCTTTTATTTTTTCCCCAGCAATTATAGCAGCAGAGTTTCTGTTCTAATGCTAAAGTACAAGACGACTCTGAATGTCTCTCAGCCCTCGCTCGTACCTATTCAGTTCTTTAACCTGTTGTAACCTCTTGTAAAAGAGAAGTCTGACAGATTGTTGTGCAAAGACGTATTGAGCTGAGTCGTTGTGCACGCAAACGTATGCAACGAGCGAGCAAATGATTGGGAATCAATCTTCTGACGTTGAAGCTGAAACAGAGCTGAGCATAGGTGTTGCCCTCAAATCTTAAACCTCAGTCTTCTGGTTGACTTTTTGCTGCTCTATAACTGTGAACAGCTCACATAAAGAAAGTGTTCCTCATGTACCTTTTAGAGACTCACAGTTAGATCATTGTAATGCCTGTCAGCTGAAACATGTCTACTACCCTCATGTGAGAGGTTTTATTCACTTTGAGATGTGTTCGAACATGTGACCGGTCCGTCATGTACAGTCGGACTCACACGACGCCCCCTGCAGCGACGGGTGCACTGTGGATGTGAGTCTTATACAACGGGTACATTCGCAGACGCTTGTCCCAGCTGCTGTCACTTCCTGCATGACCGGAGGATGATTGTGTTCCTGTAAGTGTTCCTTTTACGACATCGCTCTAATTTAGATGGAATTGATGAGATAACGGCAAGCCAGGATTGTTGCCACATTACACTAAACTTACAAATGCTCTAAAACCTCTCAATGATTACAAAACTAACTTTGGGTTCATGCAAAGAATGTTATCCAAAAAGTGTTTTCACTCTGTTGAAATCAAGATGTCACTGCAGACTAAAAAAAGTGTCCCTCTACATTTGACCCATTCTTCAATGTTCCTTCAGTGCTACTTACCATTTTGCTGTGGATGGTTTAACCTTCCAGGAAAGAGGTGGTGAATTTTTAATTAGAGAGGTTTTACTGTGGGTTCCATCCTGCCACTTCCTCCCACTGACCAAAGACATGCACGTGCTGAAATGGTGATGCTGTAAAGACTGTTGAGAAAATGGTTTGTCTCTGGACCCCTAAGGACAGACCCCAGTGCCCCAAAATATGGCAAGATGAACCATTTTGTTGTTTGTTTTTTCCATAATAGCAAAGGGCCCTAATTGGTGATTTAAAAGTACATTTCCAATTGGGTCATTCTAATCAGTTTATTTGACCAGCTTGACCTTTGCACTCCATGAGACCATGTAAGTTATTAATACGGCAGTTTCTCTGATCCATGTTATTAATGGGGATGTACCCATTTCTATTTTATGTAATAAAGTAAAGTTGGTTTTGCCCCAGTACAAATTTATAGTGAAAGTAGCTCTTGGGCAAAAGTGAGTATGCTGTGTGCTTTCTGCCTCTAATTCTAATGTGTATTTATCCTCCACAAACCAATAAGTATCGCTGGTGCACTGGTAGCAGGCTAGAGACAGCACTTTTCAATTACAGTAAATGTATTTATGTAACGCCCAAAATCACAACTGCAGTTGCCTCAAGGAGCGACAGTGAAAAACAAATTAAACAATGTTCATAGATTAAACAATGTTCATAGGGACTTGGCAGTGTCCCAGCATCCCGTGTCCTTAAACAAATGCCCTGGAGAAACCTGGAGGAGTTCCACAATAAATGAGAGATCCGACTCCCTCAGACGGACTTTTAAACTTACAGTACACTTCAGACTTTGGCAGTATTCCACTGAGATATTTTGGTGTTGTCCCCTGAGAGTCTTGTGATCATTATTAGGCTAAAATAGATTTCATGCGGCTTTACAAAAATAAACCGCTGCTGAAGCTTAAAATAAACACGTTTGTGTGTTCAAGTGTAAGTTTAGATAAAATATCTCCCTAGTGTCTCCAGACATAGTCCCAAGTATTATGAAGATGAGAAACTTATCAGGGCAGCAGAATGATGTTTGCACTAAAAAGATTAGATTATAATCATTTGATTTCCAGTGGATCGTTCTGGTCTGCTTCTCTGCACATGATGTATAAAACAAAACAATTCTATGTAATAAAAAAACAGATATTCAGCTTGATTTATGATTTCAGAAAGTATTTTACCATACAAGTCAGATTTAGCATATAGATTTTATTTTATGGAGAGAATCAAAGCACAACCGAACCCAGAGCCCAGCACCATCTTGCTTTTTAGGTGGGTAAATTTCCCTCTGACAGTGCCAGTTCAAGATATATATGTATTATTATGTATTAGTACATAATTTAGTATAGCCTAACTGTAGGTTTAGCAGCATTATTGCATTTCAGTGCTGTACAAGTCCATGAATGAAGGGTATGAACATTCTTAACACAGCACTATGTAAAAGTGTTAAGACTTGTGCAAATACCAACCTCTCTTTTATACTCTAATTGTTAAAAGGAGGAGGTGTGGTTTGGGAAGTGATGACCTGGCGTTTGTTATTCTGGCTGTCTCTGAATCTACTGGGTAATTTTCCTCAGACAGAGTAGAGCAAGCCAAGAAAGCGTTCGGCAGATTTCACTCCAGATCCATAAAAAAAGACAGCTCCTGGATTGGTTCAGGACTGAGCTGGAACTTGACGTAGCCAAGGCTTTGTGAGCGGCCAGCTTCAGCTCTGCAGCCTTCTATTTTCACCTTTATGAAATATTCAACACACACAGACTATAAATATAGGCCAGGAAGAACACTCAGGTTGGAGTTAAAGTGAACAAGACGGAAGATATTTAGTCACTGAACTATAGCAGCTTCAAAACTACACATCTGTATGAAAATGTAAGTGACCATGACAGTAAAAACACACATCATAACACACACATTTAAATTCAATCTAACAGTGAGGCTCTGTTGAGCTGCTGAGCAATTTCATTTTTGAATCCAATTATATTTAGCATTTATTTGACAAGATGGTAAGGACAATTCTAACAAAAACAGCTAGATTCAATACATTCTAATTCTTTTTTTGACTAATTTTACTTGAGTATTTATTCCCAGTAGATATTTTTGTGTGTGAAAAATGTCTAAAGTCTTTTCACAAAACCCATGCCCCACCTGCAAACTACTCTTCACCTGTACACTGTGTGATAATGTGAATCGCCTGTAGTCTCATTGGGACTGTTGGCAGCACAGAACTGCGCCTTTAAAACATCATTACTGCAAACTGGGAGCTTTCCCTTTTTCCCTCAATGTGGTGGGAATCGGGAATGTAAACAAACGACGAGAATGAAACAGTCAAACCAAGTAAAATAAACCTCGAATTCAGACATTTCCAAGTTGGTAAACCAAATAAACTCTACCTGATGATACATAGAATAGGACAGAACCTCAAACACATTAGAGAGCTCATAAACAGGAAACGATACAGCGCCTTTTGCTAATGGCATCCCTGGAAAATGTTTTGTAGGTTTGGGATTTTTGGACCAAAGTCATTTTTTGAGCCACTGAATCATCCTCCTGACAGAGCCGCTCATGTATTTCTTATTAAATGTTGAGAAGTCATTTTCCTTGTCATGCGTTATGAAATCTGGATATAAGAGTAGTGTTTTATTTCATCATCAAATTTGTGGCTTCTGCAAGAATCTGTAAGTTTAGCTGTGTATTTAATAGCAGTTTAGAAAGTGCTGGAGTCTCACAGACAAGCTTCAGAAAACAGCGTAGACTCCTCTGGAATGGCAGTTGTGACACAGGGGTCACATCCTGGGGTCAAACCCTACAGAGAACCAGGCTCAGTTGCAACTGAATGGGTGCAAATGGGTGCAAAGACAGGACTTTCAAATCAAATCAAATCAATTTATTTTTGTAAGGCCCAAAATCACAACAACAGTCACCTCTGAGGGCCGTTTCATTAAGCCTCATTATTTTACACTCCTCAAATTAGGGAGCAAACACATCCATGCACCTCATTTAGCCTTACGTTGAACAAATGCTTAAGAAGACCTGACCTGGACCGGCTGCAGAGAGTTAGAGAGACATCATCTGAGAGAGTAACTGTGTGGCACCTATAGCCACTAAAGCAGAGTCGAGGGTCCAAACTGTGTAAAAAAAAAAGTCTTACAGGGCAAGTCGACTTCAAAGAGGGAAGCACACACAGCTTTTCAGTAGAAACAGGTCTGGTGCAGTTATCCACATCATCTCAAACACAAATGAGCTCTTCCTGTCGGATCATGTAGAAACACATTTTATCTTAATTCAAGCAAATCTAGAAATATCAGCCTAATACTATTTTTTGAATTTTGTTTACGTGGAATATTATTCCAAACACAACAATCTAAATGATCTATTAACTCTTCTAAATTATCCTCAATTAAACTATTACAAATCACGAATAAGACCTATAGCCCTAAGACAAATGCCCCAAACGTGTGGCATCAGTGGCAGCTTCTTATGGCTCTTCTCGTGGGGAGGCCCGGGAGGACCAGGAGCCCCCAAGCAGCGCGCACTGGTGTAACACGATGCTCATCACATGACCATGGAAATTTCCACTCTGCCGCTTGTTAAATGGGAAGGGTCTCCAAGTCTGCTTTTCACTCGTGCGCCTCCTCCTCCGCCTGCAGCAGCTGTCCGCCAACATCACGCGTCGGGTAAGCGCCACTCTCTCTGCAGCCTGTACTTGTGTGTGCTTTCTTTCTTTCATAAAGCAAGTTTGTGTGTGTTTCCGATCACGTCCAGCACGTCAGATTGCGTGAAAGCGCGCAGTTTTAATTGATGGATTTGGCCCTTGTTTTGGCAAAGACCCCTGCGCCGCGCGCCTCAGGATTTGACCAGCGCTCACATTCACCTGTAGGAGTCAAACGCAGCAGATCATTTCCATCACGGCTTATGCACTTTTGAGTATCTGCAGGGCAATCTGTGCAGCCGCAGCTTGTCGTGTGCAGAACGCTTCCTGAAGGGTGTTGCCACAAGTCAATGTATAGCTGCGTTAAAGCGCCAAACACGCGTCTTCTCCTCAGACCCGCGCGTCTCTCTCTCTTCACCGCATCTTTTATAAACGCGTCTGTGCGTTTCCTCCCCCGGTGGGCAGCGCACGCATGCTGATCCGTTTGGACAGATTGTGCGTGAACGCCCTGACGCATGGCACGGGGCTTGTGTTTTGTTTTCCACGCGTGCCGCCGCCGCCGCCGCCGCTCCACGTTTTTGGTGCGCGGCGCGGCTGCGGAGCACAAAGGCGTCGCGCGCGCATCGTTTCAGCGCGAGGCTCGTTTATAAACTGCGACCGTTAACGCGTGTTTCTCGGGCCTTTGTGGTGTTTGGGGGGCCCCGTGTATGAATATGTAAATGTATGCATGTGAGTGATTTATGTAAGAGGACGTCGAGGCGAAGGGGGGGGGGGGGGGGGGCACGCAGCAGTGTGTGAGGGGCCAGAGGGGCCCGAGGCAGAGCTGCAGTGTTGTGAATGCACTGTGGAGTCGTAAATCACTCAATAATAATGCTGGTGGGAGTTGGTGTTGGTCAGTTTGATGTGGAAACGTGATGTGGAGTGTTTTTGTGTACAGTAGCCTATAAGTGAGGCAGTTTGTTGTTTTGCAGATTTACTAATTCACTGGCAAAATAACAGAAAAATGTTTAGGTGTGTGTTCCTTGCTTTTGTCATTTTTACTGTGGATGTTAGTTACTTTTTCTTTTTCTTTTTTTACATCTCTGCGTTCTACTCCACCACATTTTTAAGTGGACTGAAAAGGAAAAATCACTTTTCATATTGCTTGAGGGTTTGTTCATGGCTTTGAGCAAACTAAAACATACAAAACAAATAAAAAAAAAAAAAATTAAACATAAAATTCACAAGAAAGCGGTTAGCGCTCTTGCCTCCCAAGAAGGAGATCATGGGTTCGATTCCCGGACCAGACCAACATCACATGATCTCTCTGGGTGGAGCATGTTCTCATCTTCAATGTGAGAGTGAACTGTCTGTAATGTCTATGTCTCTGTGTTGGCCCTGCGACAAGTTGGCCACTGTCCAGGGTGTACCCCGCCTAAGGCCCAAAGTCACTGGGATAGGCTCCAGTCACCCGCAACCCCAAAAGGGAACAAGCGGTAGAAAATGGATTCAAATTGACCTTTGTTGACCAAATTTTGGCGTAAAAGCTGCCACATTTAGCGCTTTGTCAAACATATGTTGTGATGAAATACTTTTTACTCTCATTTTAAACTTTTTCTTTTTTCTTACACGCTTACTTGATCTTTTTTTTCTTCTTCTGTGTCTGTACTTGGAGCAATGTCGCAGAGCAGTGCTGTTGGAGAGAGTAATTGAGTTTTAAATGTATAATATTACTTGTTAGCTTGCAGAAAAAAGACAAAAAAACTTAATGCACCGCTTGCTTGCACATGTAATAGTTAATACATTGTTATAATGCTGTTTTAATATATAAGACATCCACAATATCAGTTGATTTACTCATATCTATTTCGTTATACAACTAAATCAATGCTGCTTCTCCACTGTCCACGGTGAGGTAAAATACATGGATGTTCATATCACTCCTCTTGACCATAATGTATTAGTCGTAACTGTACATGTGTGTTGTACTTTCGCAGAGTAG
Organism: Eucyclogobius newberryi; assembly: GCF_026437365.1. Lineage (NCBI taxonomy): Eukaryota > Metazoa > Chordata > Actinopteri > Gobiiformes > Gobiidae > Eucyclogobius > Eucyclogobius newberryi. The sequence continues at coordinate 29,799,463 of NW_027315834.1, read as the reverse complement.
AACGATACCCGAGTACGTCAGAGTTGAGGAAGTACATTTGCCACATAACAGGATGCTGTGTGTTTGTGTATGTGGGCAACAACAGAAGTATCCAGAATTTGTCTTGTCTTAATGTCCCAACCCGACTATTAGATATACAGTAATATTATTAAACAGTTTGGTTTATCACACATTTCTATTGGACAGATTTTTGACAGCTCTTTGTACTGACAAGTAGGGTTGTGGGGAAAAAATATAGAAAAGATATATACGCAGATACTAATACGATACTAGACTGTATATTCTCATTTCAATGTAAGGTAAGATAAGATCATCCTTTATTGTCCACACATGGGGAAATTTCATTGTTGCAACGCAGGTAGATACAGAGGAAAAGGACAGATAACAGAAATGTGAAGAGAAATCACACATTTGTATTTTAGTATAGTCTTATTTTAGCTTAGTCTATATTTATATTCATCATTTTATGCTGCTTCTTTACGCCGCATCACGTTTGTTAATTCAATTGCAATATACATTTTCTGATCGTGATTATGGTCTTGATCTGTATCAGAATTAATGATCATGGACAATTCATGGAACTACTGGTAATAGTGAAATTACTATGATTTTGGCTTGAAAATAACATTCATCCGTATTACTTATTATCATTGTGGTAACGAGTTTGGTGTTCATTATCCTTTGTATGGAAATCTAGTCAAATATTTTAGTATCAAGGCTATTGACGAGATGGATCATGATTTTGCAACTTTTATTAATTAATGACATGTACATTTTGTCCTACATTTTAAGAGAACTTGCCCGGGCCTGCCAGTCACTTACAGATTGAAAGTTTGCGTTGGCAGTTGTGACATTTGTCCTCCTCCTTGAAGCTCTCTCCAGGTGCAGCTTCCCCCCCCTTTTCTCATCCTCATGCATCCAATTATATGTTGAAATTGTTATATGTACTATGAACGCAGTGTATTTCCTTCATGTTTTACTATTGTCTTATTGTATTACTGTAAATAGGCCGGTACTTAAGGCTCTGGGACATCCCGCTGTATTTATTTCTGGAATAGTTTTAGGTTACGCTCCCGGTTTCTCCCTATTTTTAGTCACTCTAAAACTGTCCAAAAGATGTCTAGATGGCCTTCTTGCACAGCGGAGATCAAGAATCATAGTTTCATTCTGACATTTTGAGCTTTCCTAAGACGGAAGCTGCAGCGGGTTGATTTTAAAAGGCGCACTGCGGAACTTTTCAGGCCGAGTGTCCGTCACTTACTTCTACCGCGTCGCCTGAAGAATGCATGTTATCAAGGCGATAAAATCAACATCTACGAAATCCGTTTGTTGCCATACTGTGGAACAATACAGTCAAAGCAATGCAAATCTCCACGGGGATGAGCAGGTCTCTGGCTGTCCTCCAGATGGCGTTACACAACTCATTTAGCCTTTATTAACTGGATTTATTAACTGATTAAAGTAAACGAAACGGCCAAACGTCCAAATAATTGCAACAAGTAAATTCATGAGCTAACTGTTTTGTATTGTGCATTTACTGTGACGTTTTTATGACACATTTACTTCCCCTGGTTGATTGCTTGTGCCGCTTTGCGCTCCGTACAAACCACAAGCAGCAGATGAGACGCTTTGGACCCAAAACAAAGGCTGCATTGAGTTTGCAAAACATATCTCCAGCTCTGGCTCCAAATGGTGGAGGAATTTCCATCATCACTCTCCTGACGCTGAGGCCTAAAAACACGGCTGGCCCCACAGCACATGCCCGATAGGACTCTTTACTTCTACAGGTTACATAACAGTCTTTGAGGCCTCGCCACTGTACTGCGCACCACCGACAGTTTGAATAGTGTCGACTTTGAGTGTATATCCACTCTCTCTGGGCCGCATGTTGATTGATTATGTCTAAGCTCTCTGCTGCTATAGATTCCACTGAACATGCATGGACAGGAGCAGGAAAAGAAGTCCTGGCACTGGGACGGTTAAAGAAATGCTGTGCAAAAGTAGCTTACCCTGTGCAAAAACATCATATCGACAGAAATTTGGCACATTTTGATATGCAACGACTATCCATCCATCCATCCATCCATCTTCTGCCGCTTTATCCGGGGCCGGGTCGCGGGGGCAGCAGTCTGAGCAGGGACTCCCAGACTTCCTTCTCCCCAGACACTTCCTCTAACTCCTCCGGGGGGATCCCGAGGCGTTCCCAGGCCAGCCGAGAGACATAGTCTCTCCAGCGTGTCCTGGGTCTTCCCCGGGGCCTCTTCCCGGTGGGACATGCCTGAAACACCTCCCGAGGGAGGCGCCCAGGAGGCATCCGGAACAGATGCCCGAGCCACCTCAGCTGGCTCCTCTCGACGTGGAGGAGCAGCGGCTATACTCCGAGCTCCCCCCGTGTGGCCGAGCTCCTCACCTTATCTCTAAGGGAGCGCCCAGCCACCCGGCGGAGGAAACTCATTTCGACCGCTTGTATCCGCGATCTTGTTCTTTCGGTCACTACCCAAAGCTCATGACCATAGGTGAGGGTAGGAACGTAGACCGACCGGTAAATAGAGAGCTTTGCCTTTCGGCTCAGCTCCCTCTTCACCACAACGGTCCGATGCAGCGACTGCATCACTGCAGCCGCTGCACCGATCCGCCTGTCGATCTCACGCTCCATCCTTCCCTCACTCGTGAACAAGACCCCGAGATACTTGAACTCCTCCACTTGGGGCAAGGACACCCCACCCACCTGGAGAGGGCAAGCCACCTTTTTCCGGTCGAGAACCATGGCCTCGGATTTGGAGGTGCTGATTCTCATCCCAGCCGCTTCACACTCGGCTGCAAACCGTCCCAGTGCATGTTGCAGGTCCGGGTTTGATGGAGCCATCAGGACAACATCGTCTGCAAACAGCAGAGATGAGATCCTGTGGTCCCCAAACCGGACACCCTCCGACCCCTGACTGCGCCTAGAAATTCTGTCCATAAAAATTATGAACAGAACCGGTGACACAGGGCAGCCCTGGCGGAGTCCAACATGCACTGGGAACAGGTCTGACTTACTGCCGGCAATGCAAACACAGCTCCTGCTCCGGTCATACAGGGACCGGACAGCCCTGAGCAAAGGGCCCCGGACCCCGTACTCCCGGAGCACCCCCCAAAGGACACCCCGAGGGACACGGTCAAAAGCCTTCTCCAGATCCACAAAGCACATGTGGACTGGTTGGGCAAACTCCCATGAACCCTCGAGCACCCGATGGAGGGTATAGAGCTGGTCCAGTGTTCCACGACCGGGACGAAAACCACTCTGCTCCTCCTGAATCCGAGGTTCGACTATCGGTCGGATTCTCCTCTCCAGTACCTTGGAATAGACCTTACCCGGGAGGCTGAGGAGTGTGATCCCTCTGTAGTTGGAACACACCCTCCGGTCCCCCTTCTTGAACAGAGGGACCACCACCCCGGTCTGCCAGTCCAGAGGCACGGTCCCCGAACGCCACGCGATGTTGCAGAGACGTGTCAACCAAGACAGTCCTACAACATCCAGATACTTTAGGTACTCAGGGCGGATCTCATCCACCCCCGGAGCCCTGCCACCGAGGAGTTTGCGGACAACCTCAGTGACTTCAGCTTGGGTGATGGATGAGCCAGCCTCCGAGTCCCCGGTCTCTACTTCCTCTTCAGAAGACGTGACTGAGGGATTAAGGAGATCCTCAAAGCATTCCTTCCACCGTCCGACGACATCCCCAGTCGAGGTCAGCAGGCCTCCACCCGCACCGTAAACGGTGTTTGTGAGACACTGCTTCCCCTTCCTGAGGCGCCGGACGGTTTGCCAGAATTTCTTTGGTGCCGACCGATAGTCCTCCTCCATGGCCTCCCCGAACTCCTCCCAGGCCCGGGTTTTTGCCTCTGCGACAGCACGAGCCGCGGCTCGCTTGGCCTGCCGATACCCGTCGATGACCTCCGGAGACCTACAAGCCAGAGTGGCCTGATAGGCCTCCTTCTTTAGTCTGACGGCATCCCTTACTTCCGGTGTCCACCACCGGGTTCGGGGGTTGCCGCCACGACAGGCACCGGAGACCTTGCGACCACAGCTCCGAGCAGCCGCATCAACAATGGAGGCGGAGAACATGGTCCACTCGGACTCAATGTCCCCAGCCTCCCCCGGGACATGGGAGAAGCTCTCCCGGAGGTGCGAGTTGAATACCCTACTGACAGAGGGCTCCACTAGACGTTCCCAACAGACCCTCACAATGCGCTTGGGTCTGCCAAGTCTGTCCGGCTTCCTCCTCCGCCAGCGGATCCAACTCACCACCAGGTGGTGATCGGTTGACAACTCTGCCCCTCTCTTCACCCGAGTGTCCAAGACACGCGGCCGGAGGTCTGATGACACGACAACTAAGTCGATCATTGACCTCCGGCCTAGGGTGTCCTGGTGCCACGTGCACTGATGGACACCCTTGTGCTTGAACATGGTGTTCGTTATGGACAATCCGTGGCTAGCACAGAAGTCCAATAACTGAACACCGCTCGGGTTCAGATCGGGGAAGCCGTTCTTCCCGATCACCCCTCTCCAGGTGTCACTGTCATTGCCCACGTGGGCGTTGAAGTCCCCCAGTAGAACAACGGAGTCCCCGGTCGGTGCACTGTCCAGTACCCCTCCCAAGGACTCCAAGAAGGCCGGGTACTCTGCACTGCTGTTCGGCCCGTAGGCCGCCACAACAGTGAGAGACCTGTCCCCCACCCGAAGGCGGAGGCTCTTTCCCCTCCAGCGAGGTGACATTCCATGTCCCCAGAGTTAGTCTCTTTGTCTGGAGATCTGGTCGCCGAGGCCCCTGCCGTCGACTGCCGCCCAGATCTCTCTGCATCGGCCCCTTATGGATCCTCCTGCGGGTGGTGGGCCCACGGGAGGGCGGCCCCACGTCGCTCTTTCGGGCTGTGCCCGGCCGGGCCCCGTGGGGTAAGACCCGGCCACCAGGCGCTCGCCATGGAGCACCCATCCCAGGCCTGGCTCCAGGATGGGGCCCCGGTGACGCCGATCCGGGCGACGTGAACTGCCTTGATTGTGTCGTCGTCATAAGAGGCTTCTGAACCGATCTTTGTCTGACCCGTCACCTAGGACCTGTTTGCCTTGGGAGACCCTACCAGGGGCATGAAGCCCCCGACAACATAGCTCCCGGGATCATTCGGGCACTCAAACCCCTCCACCACGTTAAGGTGTCGGTTCAAGGAGGAGATGCAACGACTAAGATTTTTAATGAATTGATGAATCTCATGCAACGACTAAGATTCATCAATTCATTAAAACAGATTGCAGTATTTTGCTTATTCTTACTTCTGGGACATTTTCCACTGTCTTAAAGCCTTAAAGTTGCACTGTGTTTGCACTGTTTTGCCCGGAATGTTTCAGACTAAAGCATTAAACATACATCTCTATGAAAGCAGGCGACGCCATCAGGCCGAACACTCAGTCGGAAAGAATGTGTTTAAAGGTATTTTGTTTTAGCAGCAAAACGCCTGTAACTGAATAAATGCAAGACAGAGATGTTTAATGTCGTACTGTGGAACTTCCCAGGCAAAGCAATACGATCTCCATGGAGACAAGGAGCTGGCGGATCCCCATCTAGAGAAGTGAGTCCGTCTTTAAAGGCAGGACAGGTTAAAGTTACCAAGATGTGAGCAAATCAGGTCAAATATGTGACATCATGCACTGGAAACCTGCACAGCCTGTTCTGGCTCTATGACTAGATTATATAAAATAAGTTTGGAGGTACATGTTCTGAAGCCACTTGATGACCTAGAAGCATATTTTAACCACAGTTGCATAAGAAACATCAATCATTTTTCAAATAAAGAACAAGACAAGCTGCAAGGGCCCCTGGTGTTTGCTGAAGGTTCACTGCCAGTCAGCATATAGCCACGCATGTCATTACGTGGTTAACCTGTTTTGTGTGCATAAGGAACATATACATTTATTTCTCTTCGTGGCTCCTTGTGGCATAAAGTGCTTCTAGTAACGTCTCGCTGGTTACCTGCGGCATGTGTGACTTGTTTGGTAAGAGTTATATCACTCTTAGATTCCCACAGACGGATAGAACAGACAAAAAGATATTACCGGTATGTTAAAAATGAGAAATGAAACCAAACGCATTTGAACTTGTGATTGAGTAAAGCCACAATTGAACTGAAGTACTAAACGTATAATGCATTTACCTGTATATCATATTTCTCATGTGAAAAGATGTAAAGTATAAACTAACACACCTTGAGTAGCCTCACTGTAAAGATCTTGCAGCTTTTAAACCAATAAAGATAGAGGTATACAAGATTTTTTTTAAGATAAGATAATATAAGATGCAAAAAACTAAAGAAACAGAGCACAATTGAAATGTATTGATGCAAACAAATAATACTTTGCAAGAAACCAATAATAATAAATGAAGATTTTTGGTACTTTTTAACAGTCTATCATGTTTAAACCCCCAAATGGTTCGTCCTTTCACAATTTTGAGGCCACGCTGGGACAGATAAGACCGTCTGTCTTTCATGGGAACGTGGCTGTGGCTCCTGCCCTCTGATTGGCTTCTGTCAGCTGTGATTTGCACACGGCTGATGTAACTCCTGCCTCGTATTAGCACAGCAGAAGTAGAAGCAGCAGCAGAAGCAGAAGCAGACATGGCTATCACTGACACGAGCGTTCTCAGCAGGGGCCGCTCTCCTGAACCAGACTAACACATCGTACTGAGATATTCGCCCTAGTGTCAGGGCTGTATTTACACAATTGAACAGTGGAAGTGCGTGGACTGGAGAGACTAAAAGAGTAGGTCTGCTGCCGTCATCTGGTCGACACATGGTCATGCTTCTAAGATATGAGTTTTTTCTAGTTTATGAGCAAACTGCAAACTTAAATGCACTTTATTTGAGCAAAAGATAACAGTATTTGTATCTGGAACGCATTGTGCAACATCAATAATCCATAATTCAATTCCAAAAGTGGTTTATTTATGTGAAATATTATCTATAATGATAAAATGATTAATATATCGGTCAATGAAGGTAACTTTTACGTTGCAACATTACTTTATTACAGCTGTTATTTTACATTTACATCAATAACTTTATCTCATTTGATGTAATAGTTATGAATTTTCTGCTTAAAGTAAATTCATCCGTAGAGAAATTCAAAAGCCGTTAAACATTTTGATAACTTTGTCGACAACGTTCAGCCTCATAAATAGAATAAATGCGGCTGTGACTGTGTTGAGCTTTGCATCTCTTTGGAGGGAAATTCCCCTTCCGTCTCTTGGCCTGTGCATGCTGCGGTTCAGAGGTCGTGGCGGGGGTCGTCTCCATTGAGGTCCATGCAAACACAGGGAGGTTTACCGACACTCCTCCGCACGCTTTATTCCACTTTTACAACCCGCTCGGGCTGTTCTCTGCGGGCCGCTTCCTCATCGTTCAGCCTGTGCAAACAAGGCAATTTGTGACTTTACAACGGGAAAACTACAAGTGTGTTTGCTTTTAAGTCAACCTCAAATGCATTTGTGTAGGGAATTTAAACACAGACCAAAGAAATTAGTCAATAGAGGCCAAGGAATCCAGAATAGAGGTGATGACGCGAGAGGGATCCAGTCCAAATGAGCTACTTTAGTTCATTTGTGATCAATTTAAAGTGTTAATTGTCTTTAAAGATGAGAAGAATATTAATACAAATAAAACAAAGATGGACTTTATTTCATTTTACTTCATACTGGTTGCCATAAGTGGAAAATGACACAACAATTAACCTTTATGTTGGATGCAGGTTCTATGCCAATATAGTCAAATCAAGTAATAAAAAAAGAAAACAAACTGCATTTATAAAGAAAACTTTCAAGATAAGATGTTGAGAATTGCTTCGAGTTTTCTTTTAACTCTTGCAACGCTAAGAAAACCCTTTACTATTTCAAATGTTACACACTAAATACATCTTCAGTGCGTTCACATTGTTCCTTAATGCACATTTCTATGCGGTGTGTGGCAACATTTTGGAGACGCACCACCTTCTGCGTAACAGGTCACGCAGTTCATTGACACGATCTCATTTCAGTCCAGAGTAGAAGAACGAACTCCGGGTTCACGGTCTGTCGCCCGTATGTGACGTTCTTGGCCAGGGAAAAGTTGCAAACGATGCAAAATGAACTCAAAAACGTCTGATCCTTGATGGCACAGGAGAACCTACATCTGCTGCGTTACCGTGGAGACCCACATTTCCACAGGGCTTACGTAATGCAGTGTTCGGGGCCCCAAAGACGCGCCCTCTCATTAACCCCGGTATAAAAGTGGCTTTGTTTCATGGGAGCTGGTTGTGACTGTCATCTGAGTTATTAATTTGACTGTTAAATGCTTATTATGAACTGTCATGGTTAGATAATGATACGTGACTCTACTAGTTATTCCCTTGAACATTGTGTGCTCACAGTTTAATTTGTCCTGTATTTTAGATTTCTTTTGTATGCTGCATTTAATGAAACCTCAATAGCAATTAATGAGTAGACGATCCTACAAAAATAATAAGAACTCTTTAGTGTGCATGTAGGTATGTCGAATAAAAACACACACCTTTAAATGTTGTGAAGAAGAACACAAAACGTGAACGGACCATAAAAGTAGCTGCAAATGTGCTGAAAATATGAAAGATTTTTGAGTTGATTTTGTCCTGAAGGAAATTGGTTTGGACACACAGGCTGCAGCATAGAACAAATAAGACATAAGACAGACAGAACGTGACATAGACGCTGGAATAAAACGCAATAAACAATCACCGCTCTGCTGGAATGAAGAAGAAGGGCCACTGATAAAGGGAGGAATGAGTATTTATATCTTTTGTTGGGGCCATATAGCGGCGTCCGGCTTGCAGCAGCTCAAAAGGAGGTGAGTAAGTTTGTAGTTAGATAAGAGTCTCCTCAAATATCAGCCGTAATGATAGTTGTCCTTATATACTCTATTCAGCTCTAAATTTGTTTTATGTACAGATTACCCAACTGCACACATACAGTAAATCTCATCTTTCAACAACAGCGTGATAAAATATGATCATTATTCTCCGTTCGACTCCAAAAAACTCAAGGTTACTTGACGTAACCCCGGTTCTTTGATAACAGAGTGAGGTGTTTCACTATAAAGAACCCTCAGATAAGCCGACAAGTTGATTTCCAATTTGTGGCCGTTTGTGCATCTTTTTGAATGCATTTGAATGATACTAAACATGTTTAAAGCATATCTCAGACCTCTACTGCGAAAAACACACCAAAAAAGACATAAAGGTTGACCATTGTACTAACGGCGGACCCTCCCTGCAGTGGTCCTTGGGCTGCCCACGTCCGGACACACCTCTGCTCGGCTCAGTCAAGGCCACGTCCTCCAGTCCGACTCAATTACACAATATTACACTAAGTCAGGGGCTGTCCAGTTACTTCACCGTCAGGGAAATACACTCCGATCAATGCGAGCTGATAAGTAACGATTGAGCGTTCGCAGAGTTAGGACACACACTGCGGTGGACGGGGACAGCGGCCTTTATCTGCTCCACGTGCGGGACAGTGCCGAGAAGGAATCGTCCGTTTGTTGTTGGAATGCTTAGTTTATGTTAGGGGTTATCTCCTCAGCCTTTATCTTATCAAAGGTTGGCTTTAAGAACACGTTTTACAATTTGTTTAAGTCGATGGTGGCACAATTCTCATGTTATCTCTTATGATTGGTGCTATATTCATCTTTAAAACTCTTTATCCGATATCCGTGTTCATAAAACATTACATTACATTATACGATGCGTTTTTACAGAACCACAACACAATAACAACATTTTTACCAGGCCTATAAAAATCTAAAGTCAGGGAAATATTTCATACATATTCACCCTATTAAAATGTGTTTTAGCTCAAAATAAATGTATCTTTGTCCTTAGTCTTAGAATGCACAATTGTAAAAGGTTTTTATTGTTTTAGCCTTAGACATAGTGGAATCTATCAGGTCAAATAAATATCAACTAAACTAAACTAAATGTAGTAGTTCTAAACCAATTCTGAGCCAGGTCTACCACCAAGACAGTCTAATCCAGTAACGAAACAGAACTAAACCTGGAGAAATAGATAAAGCTAAATCCAGTTTTAAAGACGCAGGGAAAGATCCATTAGTACGTGAACGCATGCAAAAGGAGGCTATAAATTGCACTAGACATTACTGAGCTCGAAGACATAATTACAAACTGTAGATCTTTTTCCCAAGAAGATTTGAGTGTGTTCGTGGCAGATGTGCAGACGTGCTGTGACATGAAACACTTGTGCTTTTCAGATCTGCACTCACGGTCTCACAAACAACTCTTTAAACTCTGGACTATGGACTGCATTTATATCATACCCTTTGATTGACTGACCAACATTGTGAGGACATTTACACCAAACATGGAATTCATTTATTTTATTACTTAGTATTCTTTGTATCTTCTTCTTACCATCAGTGATGCTGACAAAAAAGGGAATTAGGGAAGATTATTCAGCTTAGTGATAATTATTATTCAGCTCACAAAACTCATAAGGACCAGATAGAACATGATAAATTAATAAAGTCATTTAATTTCAATTTATCTCTACTCTAAGTGTTTTTTTTTTTTATGTGGCTGTGATTTAATTTACCTTATAATTCTGAAAGTTGGAGTTCATCAAGTTCATAATAATCTTCAGGAATGTTAATTTATTCGACACAGGAAGTGAAAGAAAATGAAGGATTTCACAGTTGTTTGGTCAAAGAGTTAACAATCATTTCTTCTCACAATAATCAATGATACTTAGTTAATCCTAAACACGTGGCATCAATACTGCAGGTACTGACAAACAGACGCCTTAAAATCTACTTATGAGTAATATTTTTCACGATTTTTTTTTAACAACAGCCAGTTCTGTAATGAATGAGTCACAAATGTTTGGCTGAGTCTCGGTGGTTCAGTTCATTTCAAGTGGTCATGCTTCTGAAATGAAGCACAAGCCTCGCACTGTTTCCCTGTGACTAAGCACCGGGCCCTGTAAACACTCCCTTTCATCGGGCTTTTTACAAACACCGCCACATATGACGTCTTTAAAGGGACTACTGTACGCTCTTTGTCACCTCTAGAACAACGTCTAAAAACAAGACCAAAATAAAACGCTGTCAACAGGAAAATCATGTGCGTTTGGAAGGCCTGGCCGGGTCCTAAAGCGTCCTATAGTGCGAAGTACGTTGAAACGAATTGTTCTTTCCGTACACACAGCTGCACGTGGTCATAAAGCGAGGAGCGGTGGGCTGATCTTTGGGGAATAACGTTTGAAATCTGCTGCGATCATGTGTTGTCAATAGGAGACTGAACGAGGGACAAACAAGTCATTAGCTCGTTTCTGCAAGTCCTGATATGCTCCTGCGTCATGTGATGGACAATTGCACTGAATAACATGGCGGTCAGACATTAACTACGGGACATAAACAACGTATTGACCTTTTGCTACGGTAACCTTCATATTACGGACGTTCGCAGTGTTTGTCAAGGTCAGACTGGTAGTATACGTACTACTTCTGAGCTGAAGTTAATTCATTTGGAATCTGGATTTGTGTTTATTCATGTATTTTAGTTTGAGTGAAGTCGTTTGGGGCTTAGTTTATTTACCGCTTTTATTCCCAAACAGAGCCCAGCAATGGAAGTCCGGTCAGGTTTCAGAAGTCGCATAGACAGGTCATACTTTGATGGACTTTTAATTAACCCTTACTTCATTATTCCTTAGTTTAGACCTGGTTTAGTCCCGCTGTAGGTTCACAATAGTTTACTTAAAGTGTGAAAGTTGTGTCGTTTAAAAGTGTGATCTTCAGGTCCGTCGTCATGTGACTCGAGACTCATCAACAAACCGTGTGTGGCATTCGGCTTAGTCCAGTCAGAGGTCGTGGCTGAATTTAGCGGCAGTTGATTCCGCCCGTTCTTTGGGGTCTCGTGTCTGTATGTTACATTGGGATGAGGAGGCGGAGTTAAACTTTATGAACTCAGGGGACATTCAGACGTCAACGCTTTGGATGGTTTGTTCTCGGAGCAAAGGTTAACGACCCTGTGATGCCGGAGTGAACTCCTCACATGTCTCTGAAGAGGACTTTTACATGTTTGGGTCCGACTGTCCACCACTGACACTGGCCTGTTCTTTTAAGGGAGGCAAATCCACATGTTCTGGACTGTCTCATATGCTCATGATTTGTGATTGGCTGAGAGGTGAGAGGTCTAAAAAAAAGTTACACCCACAGCTGTTTCTTATTTTATTTTAAATTTTTTTGAGGTTTAACTCCACTATCTATTTGTTCAGTATGAAATTAAATCAAACTTAAACGATTGTTGTTATGCACTATTCGATATATGATTCATTAAATACGTGTTAAACCAACATTTAAAGTACAGTTTGTTCTAATTCATAAAGTTAATGATTTTTAAAGTACTTTGAAATACCAATGCTTCCCATTTGCTGCTTGAGTTCACTCCGTTTGCGTAAAGCATGTTTCCTCATCGTTCATGGTCGTTAGTGCAACAGTATTTTGTAAGCTTTGACTAAACAAGAGCAACGTGGTGCAGGAGCGCTCCAGATATTTATTGGCCTATTATTTATTAGGCTTTTTCTTGTCACACATGTAAAGAACTCAAAGTAGTCTTGTTTTCACTCACTTGAGGTCAACAATGATAAAGACCGTATTAAAACAAGGCCTGGATTGAATAAATGACCCTGTTAATTATTTCATGTTTCATTTATGATTAGTAAATGATTATTTCACATTTAGCAAAGATCAGAACGTTTACAAATGATTTCCATGCCTTCTTATGAAATGGAACACATAAAAAGTCAGCGTGACATTTAAACCTAAACTATTAGTAGTATTATTAGTATTAGTTTGATTTTAATGCAGCCTAAAACATCTTAAACACGATGATGGGTTATTACGGACAATTGTAACCACTATAACTTTACTAAACTTTACTTTGGACCCATTTCTTTCTCTTTGTGACATAACTGGCTTTAGACCAGTGCGTTTGGACACTTCCCTCTTGTCCATCTCCTGTTGTTTTGGACCCAGCCCTGACTTAACATCCTGCACGCTTTACGCTTTACTGTACTGCAGCCCCCCCCTCCCGCGGCCCCCCACCACAGTTCTCCTCTTGGGCTGTTGCTGGATTAAGTCAAGGATGGGTCTGTGGTACAAAGACCCCCGATGCAGAGTCCAAAGCCCGGGGAGCAGTTTGAAGAATGCCCCTGTAGCTTCATACATCCTTTTATTGAAGAGCACAGGAATTCCTCTGCTATTCTTTTCTCTCGTCCTTTCCATTCATCCAAACAGCACTAAATGTCTTTTGTAAGTGTTTCCCGTTAGAGAGTAAGCTAAGTGTTGTCATGTTTGAAAGTCTGCTTTGAAATGATGTCAAAAGAGCATTTCATTGTTTCATTTATGGAACGCTTTTAAATTTAGAAGCGTTTCTGTTGTTCAACTGTGTGACCTTTTTTTATTTAGATTTTTTTTTACACCAGTTAAAACAATAAAAAATAGACTTTATATCCAGGTAATGTTAGCCAGCGTTGATTTATATCTCACTATTTTATTTAATAAGGAAGTCCCGTTTACACAAGTACGAGACACATTGCAATACGAGAAATGAATTAGACATTTGAATATACTGTACATGAGTAATATATATATGAAATTAATGGTTGGACGAACACAAAACCTGTGCACACTTGTTTACTGGAAATTTTGTATATTTTTGAAACATTTGAACACAATCTGAGCAAATTCTAAAGCAAGTACAGGCTCACTTCGATCGAAACGGTTGAAAATCTCCACATTTCATCACGCTAAACGCATTAACGCTGGAAATGGACTCACCGCGGCCCTTTCACGTCACTCCCAAACGCTCTGAACTTTACCAAAATTTGAATGTGAACTTGCGTGTTGGATAACGCCTGCTTTAGCGTGCACAGAAGCCCACTTGTTGGTCACATGCCGCTTGTTTGTGGAGTCGTTTGGACAGCGTTAACTCCATGACGAGATAATGGCTCATCCCCGACGCGGACAGCGACCTTGAGAGGAACCACATCTCCCAACGGCGCGCTCCCATTGGTCCATCCGTGGCACGTCCTACACCCAAACTATCGCGAAGGGGGCGATCCACGCAAACAGATGACAGGAAGGGACTTTGATGGATCGGGGCCAGTTTATTTTTGGTCACGTTTTTTGGGGGTTTTTCGATGACCGAACTCACATTTCTATTGTACGATAATGTAGCCGTGAATACGTTGGTTTGGTCAGCTGACTGGTCATGTGATCACACCTCCGCTGGAGTATTTAACCGCGACGCCGCATCAATCAGAATCACGTTTGTTTGTTTGCCGATGCAGTGTTGCAACCGCACGTTTTGGTATTTTTAGTTTGTATTTGTCGAGGCGTGTCACAACGAATCAATAAATATGCTGTTAAAATTGTGATTTTTAGTAAGCGTCAATTGATTTTTGCTTTTTCTATTCCATGTTAGGGAGTTAGGTTACCCGTGCCAAAGTGGGGCGGGGTCTCCATTCCTATTGGTCGAGAGAAACTCTACCTTCTTCTTTTAAATGCCGCTCCATGTCACCTGAGTTGCCATTCCAGTCTATTCAGTTTAAGCTTTCTGCCTTTTCTGCTTTCTATCATTCTGGCTAATTTACTACTCTGATATTTGCCTATTTAATTAAGAAAAGGAAAATTATTTGGAGGAAACATAACTTCTCTGAGTGAGTATATGTTTCATAAAAGTCGCAGTCGTGTCAATGGAAAAGTTACTGGTAAAGTCGCTTGCTTTAAAGAGTCTCGTTTTTTTGTGGATAAAATGCAGTAGTCTCGTGCCAATTCAAGCAAGCGTTTAGCGTTGCATTTGCGTTTTTATTTTAACTCTAAATTGCACATTCAGTTCTGCAGGTTTGGCTGATGCAAGAGTTTGCTTGGGTGGAGGCGACAGCAATAAACTCTTGTTGAAACTAGAATCATGCTCTGTTCAGCTACAATTTGCTTTTGTTTGCATGCTCAACCGACTGGATTTGCAAGGCTTTTGTAGTGTAAACGCACAAATAGTTGATTCTAAAAAATGATTAGAAAAGGCAACGCAGAATCCAGTGCAATTATTTACTGAAGTAGTTAAAAGGAATTTGGAATCTCAGTTGTTATATCATCGAGTAACTGTGATCATGCCTGAAAAGCACTTTAATGATTTAACAAAGAGAATATGCACCTTTTATAAAGTGAAGCTGAGTATTTTAAGTAACATTTTCTGGAAAAATTATGAGATTTGATTTATATTGTATTATTTTCACTGATGTATATTCATGCTTCTTCAATGCTAAGACTAAAACCACATGATCATAGCACAGCTGTACTTAACATTGACGAGCACCACTTACTATAATTACTGCAATTACTACTACTACATCACACCAACAAACCTCTCCATTAGCCAATAGCCCCGTAAATAAAACAATACAAGTTTGTATTAGTTGTAACAAGTGTTATTAGTTGTTTCATTGTTTTCTCGCTTCCTACTGTTGATTGTATTTTTGCAGTTGTCACGAGGAAACATTCTGACTGAAAGTAATAACTATAAAACCTGTTTGCTTTATCTGCAGTTGTTGCCAATATTCTCTTGCAAATATATTTTATTGAACTGCAGTGCCAGTGGTCTCTTTCTGTATAAGTGATACTTGGATGTGTTTCTGATGCAGATTTGGGGCTCTTCAGTCTCGAAGGCAAAGCTGAAAGAGGCACTAAAGATCTGAATATTTAAAAACTGTATTAGCCTTTATTACCACATGGCAGATTCAAATCCTCACAACAGCCTTATTGCTGAAGATCTGATCTGATTTTGTGATAGAATGATAGATAAAACAGTTTGATTACTATAGATTAATCAATGCTTCTCATTGGATGAAAGTGGCCTTGTTATACAAAAACTGCCACAGAGAATTTGCATACACAGCATGATGTTTTAGATGTGGATGTTATATGGAAAGCCGTTTTGAAGATATGCAATATGTGAATATCAAGTATATTGTTTATGATTTTAAAAAGAGACATTTCACATTTGTCTGATCATTAAACCTGAACTAAGACGTTTAAATGTTTTAACACGTTTCTGTTAGATTGACATGATATCATCAGACAGATCATTATTTGGATGCTTAATTTTTGTCATTTTTTTCTCGGGTCTCTTGTGTGCATAGATCACCTTGAACCATTGAAGTGTGACAGGTTTAGTCTTTTGGCAGAGTAAAATTGTCCGTCCCTCGCGCCTGGGAGACCGGCCAAAGATGATCGGTACTGAAGTGCTTCCATAGTGTTAAATAAAATAAATCCCCTTGGCACAAAACGAGAAGCTGCTGAAGCGCCTGGAATAAAAATGTTGCACCCCTGAAAACAGGAGAAATAATCACGAGAGTGATTTGTACTTGTTTCCCTCTTGCAGGGGTTTAATGCAATCAAAGTTAACACACGTGTACAACATTTCAAATGTCCGACCTTGGAACAACAACATTTACCAAATAATTTCACATAATATACAGAAAATAGCAAAATAATCTTCCACCACATTATCTGTACTGGCCCAAAATGGCGGAGCGCAGGTTCATGGGCACAGAAAACGTGGTGTCTCAACTTTCAAAGTACACATATAAAAACTTAACTTAACTTACTCAAAATAACTTATTTCAATCAAAACGTCTTATTTACAGGTGACAAGAAAATGACAATCTGTAACATTTACCTGAAAACAGGAGAAATAATCACGAGAGTGATTTGTACTTGTTTCCCTCTTGGAGGGGTTTAATGCAATGAGGAGAAACGGCACGGAAATCCCCTAGTGGCGGGTAAAAGACATAAGCAATGGATCAAGAACACAGGATTCAGGCATTCTGGCTGATAACCGATCATATGACCGAAATGACCTGAAAACAAAACAATACTTTTCTAACATGACACATAACATTTATTTAAGTTAAGGCTTCTGTGAATTCACATTTATTGTAAACCAGTTTTCAACCATTGTCTTTTAACGCATGAAATCACTTAATGAAATACACAGCTGTATAAAAGAAAACTATACTTATCTAACCTATCACAAAAACAGGTTATGATATGATGCTAGGATCAGGTTCTAGTGCGCGGTGAAGTGCAGGGCAGGAGGATCTGACCACACGAGATTGGAGACGGCGAGAAAAGAAGAAACATAAATATGAAAGTCAAGCTCTCATTTTGAAAGCTGAACCGTTTTTTAATCATATAATCAACAGAATATAAACTGCATTTGTGTGATGGATGGAACACTAAAAGTAACTATAGTGATATTGACAATATGTTTTGGAGCATTCAGAGGCCAGTTGGCATTTTGGGCATCACAAAAATAAATTGAGTTGAATTTAAAACATTACTTTAAGCAAATTAGTTAAGGTTTAATTGTGAAATGTCTGTCAAAGTAATGCATAACATCAATAAATTATTCACATTTTGCATATCTTCAAATCAACATTCACAATATTGTCTAAATTTACATATATTTCCCGTCTCTTTCCAGGGGTTTCAGAGTGATATGAAATTAGGACCGTTGCCATAGCGATTAACAAGTTACAACAACAACATATCATATCTTTTGAATGTGCCAAAATCCTCAAAATCATGCAACCCATGAATTCGTGATGAGAACTTTTTGATACCTACAATCATTATCTTACCACAGAATAAAACAGACAAAGAAATGAACAAATTAATGCAAATAAATACGGTTAAATACTATTTATTTGAAACCTAGTGCTCTTTCCGGAGTCGCTGGACATCTAAGCATGGTTTTAAAGGTGGCAGTGTTTGATACAGACATTCTTCTTCTGTCATTACGTTTTTTTTATTATAATTAGGCCCGAGCGCCACAAGCTGGCGAGAGGCCTATTAATCTCGTAAGGCCGTGCGAAGCACGGCTGCGAAAGTGCGCACGTAGTGCGCACGAAATCAAGCGCGAAGCGCTCGCCCACTTCCAAACACTCACTAACGCACTCCTCCACTCATGCACGCCCCGTGCATACTAATTAGTTGTAGGAAAATGGAACATTACCGTTGTAAACGGGCGAAGCCCGTGCAAAAGTTCGCACTAAACGAGCACTTTACATTGGGATGAGGGTTAGGGTCGTCATCCCCATATAAAGCACTCATTTGCGCTAAGTAGCTCACGAATACGTTCCCCATCTCTTGCATGTTCCGTGCATATAAGCATGTAATGCAAAAATTGAACATTATTACTGTATAGAGGGCCAAAAACACAAAGTGGGCGGAGCCCACTCAAAATTATCGAAAGTACCCGTCAGTGACCAGGGACCCACACCATGAGGTAGGAAAGCGCGAGCGCTTTCCGAAAATGTATAGTTTATGATATTTGAAAAATGGGAAACATTGTTTTCGCATCGGAATATTATTCTTTCTTTCTTTCTTTCTTCTTCTTCTTCTTCTTCTTCTCGGGACCAACCCCCCTATTTTTCACCCAGTGAACATTGACGAAAAGTCACAAAAATTTGCACACCTCTAAAAATCGTGCCTCTCTACATTCTGGCTATTTCCCTTTTCTAAAATAAAAAAAATTGGCGCGTCAGCGCCACCAAATGTACCAAAAATGCATTGAGAGATGGGAAATGACCCAAAAAAAATCTGATCGTAGAATCATGAAATTTGGCGCAGAGGTAGATGGTGACAAGAGAAGTAAAAAATATTATTACGGCAACGCCGTCCCCCGAACCAAATGTCGGCCATATTGCTTCAAAAATGGCTAAACATGACTTCGGAGTTTTTCCAAACGTCGTACTTTTACGAACTCCTCCCAGGGCGTTGGCCCTAAAAAGCTGAAATTTGGTGAAAATGCTACTGAGGAGTGGGACATCAAAAGTTATCCAAATTACATTGATACCTCTCACGGTCTCTGTGCGGCGAAGCCGCAAACTGTAACTAAAATTTCAGAAATCTCCCATATTTAAAATTTCTGCCGTTTGCGCAGATAAAGTCCGAATTGCGTCAAATTAGAATCAGTTGTTAAACTCTTTGCCCTAAACCTACTTGAAGTGAAATAAATTCATTTGGCGCCACAGCGCCCCCTACAGATTTTATATGGAGGTTAAATGTTTAGTTTTGCGAAATTATATGAAATTTGACACACAACTCAATTTTAGCATCCCCATCAAAAAAGTCAATGAGACCCATGTCATAATTGTTATGGCGTTGCCGTAACGATGACCGAAACCTCCCATGTTATTCCAATGGGGCCAGAACATGTTTACACTTTAGACTTTCACAAACTCCTCCCAGGGCGTCAGCCCTATTAACCTGAAATTTGGTGAGACTCATCTTCAGGACCATCAAAAGTTATCCACATTTTCATTCAAAGAGTCACGGTGTCTGTGCGGCAAAGCCGCACATTTTGCCAAGAATTCAAAATAAAATTGCTTTTTGATGGTAAAACAAAGGGGAGAACATGTGACAGCGTCACAGATTCAGCAGTAGGCGTGATAAAAGGACAATTGGGGCGCGTTAGCGCCCCCTCCTCTTGTGGCGTGGCGGCGGTGTGGCGGCGGCGTGGCGAGGGCCGATCATTGCCGCTTGCGGCTATATTTACTTATTATTTTGTATTAATGGCAACTACCACTGACCTGGAGGCAGTCAGAGTGTGTTATATTCATGTCAGGACGTTACTGGCATTTGGGACAGGCAAAGATAATAATGTTTTATGACTTTTTGCTGCTGTATCACTATTATTATCTTCCCATAATACATGTTACTGGTGTTATCATTATCCTGCACTATCAGTACTAGACTTGTGCCATTTACAAAGTGATTTTACCTTACATACTTATGAATGGACAAAAATCAAAGCTGTAAATATAAAACAGAATAAACATTTACAAAAGCAAGAATATTGAACATTTCTGAAAGCCATATAATTTTGTATGCTTTGTAATTTTACAGGTTAATTTTTATCATTTTCCATTTGCAGTCGGTAAAAATGTAGGCCTAAGCTCTGTTACTGAGAAACAAACACACATACAGTATAATAGTCGTGTTTCAAGGTAATAGACTTCTTCCTCATACCTAAAGTCAAAGAGCTGATCCAGGAATACCATTAAAACTGACACCTTTTGGCTAAAATATGTTCTTCTTCAAGGCCGACAGATAAGAATGAGACGAAACACACTTCTGCAGCCGTCAGAAGACCACAGCCTTGTTTAGATTGAACTGAAACACACTTTAAAAAGACCAGGGTTTAACCGAGTTTATAGAAATAATTTGCCACGTATATTATTTAGATTCGATATCAGGTTTCATCCAGACGAAATCAAACTCTCAAAGATCCAAGCAGAGTTAATCAATCTGCCCCAAGAAATCATTTGACAAAAACATACATTTGGACAAAACCAAGTCAAAAACAGGAATTTCTCAGCGTAAACTAAACCAGGCAAAAAAAAAAAAAAAAAGCAAATCTAATCATGATTTCCTTTTGATTGGCAGGTGATCGACTTGTTCCTGGTTTGTGGATCTGCTGCTTTTCTGCCCTGTGACTGTTGAAGTTTGCCGTCATGCCAAGCGTCGTGGACCGCATGGAGCTGAGCAAAGTGTCCACTCATGACGACGACAGTCAGGACAGCCTGGACGACCCCTACCCCGACCCCATCGACGCCGACAAGTCCACTATCAGCAGGTAAGCGCACCGGAAATACGGCCTGCAAATGCTGTACGTGCCGTAGTAAAAGTGCAGCAGGTAGAACGAAATCCTTGACTCATTTAGACGTAAAAGTGTTCGGAAAAGTACTTTAGTTTAGGTGCCATTTGCAGTTAAAAACCACAGTGCAAAAAAACAACGGCAACTTAATTAAACTACCATCACAGAAAATAGTACCTTTAACCAAAATAGGATTTAATTGTATTGCTTCAGTTTCAGTGTCTAATTAGTGAGCTGAAGTCTATAAGGAGGAATACACATAATTCAGGTTTTTTAAGATACTTTAAGCAGCTTACCTCTGTCTGGTGACGGTGTTTTGGCCTTTAAAACACGCAGGAGCTCTTCTTGGCTTATGAATCAGCCAATATAGCAGAGTTTTGAGGTATTAAGGGGTGGAGTGAGTAAATTAAGCTCCAAAATCTGAATACACTTTATTTTTATGCAAGTGACTGATTTGTTTCTGCAGGACTGCATGGACACAACACAATAAAATACAACACAAGGTATAATAAGTGCTCAATTTGATCTTGTAGTCCTAAAACAACAAAACCAGTCAATCCAACCAAAGCAAAACCATAAAATAGCCATAAGTAAATAACACAAATTTTAAAACAAACCACAGAAGACCACAAAACTCAGAGAATTGAATAAAAGCAGACTTAAAAACCCTTTCATGGTTTTATTCCCGGCTGTTTCGATCATATCCAAATGGCTAAAAGACTTAATAATACATTTAACATTTGGGTATTTTCCACTGAAGCTCTGACTCAGATCATTTTGACTCTAAACAGTGAAACTAGCACAAAACATTCCCTCTGATCATCAGATAATGTATAGTGCACGGGACGACACTATTTACACCACAAACATGGACCAATAACTCATGTCATTATGGTCATGAGTTCTGCCAGTACGACAACTACTTCTACTAATACTCCAAAAAATGAACTGTATTAATTATAGTGTGTGATTGGTTGATCAGTCACAATTAGTAATGAGTTTGTGAACATGAATGTGATGAGAAACACTTTATTATTATGCATTTGATATGGAGGTGTTTTTGCACATTAGTCCATGTAATCCCCAGTCCCAGTTTAGTCAGAGGAACCTCCTTTGTTCACATCCACACAGCGACAGGTGCATTAATAATGCAATAAATTAATTTACAATATTTGAAAGTTTATGATATATATATATATACATATTTTCATGTTTTTTATCAGCTCTTGTATTTTTTTTTGTATTTGACCATACTGTACTGACTTACACCGACTGACCCTTATTCCCATTATTCCCATTATTCCCATTGCAGCAGTCAGTATCTCGACGACAACGACGATGCAGAGAGCCAGAAGTTTCTATCCAATGGAATGATGAAGAAGAAGAAGTACGAGGAGTACCATGAAGAATATGTGAGTTTATGTGTTGCTTTCAAGTACATTATGCGAGGAAGAAAAGAGCACAGATCAAAGCGTGTGGACTGATAAAATCATGATGCCATGACGACCGGGTCAGTTTCCTCTGTGACGTGTGTAGAACAGAGGCAACGTTGCATAATTATCAATATTCTGGGTTTTAGTTGGTTTAATTTATGAAGCAAATTTATGAAGTTGCATCATTGTTTTGTTCTTTTTTACGTTTCGTTTTTAAGTGTCAGAGAAAGTGAAAATACATCAACAACTTCTTTACTGTTGCAAATGGGGAATATTATAGATGATATTTCCAAGTTGCATTATATCAACTGATGAATGATGAATTAGTACGCACACACGCACACACACACACACACACACACACACACACACACACACACACACGTTCTACTATTTGGAATAAACTAAATATGAGGAATTAATTATAGAAAGGACTAAAAACATGTCAATTAAAAGGAGTGTATTCATTGCCATTAGTAGCTGAGTTAGCGAAACAAATCAAAACAAGTGTGATTTACGAGCTTAAACGTCTAAACTTATTGATGTCGTTTGACTTTTGACTCTTTGTTGTGGCGCTAACGCACATATTGACACAGTAACTTACCCGGATCACTTTGTTCTTGTGTGGAACAGCATCCAGGGCACACGTCCTTCGGGATGTCCGTCTTCAACCTCAGCAACGCCATCATGGGCAGCGGCATTCTGGGACTTTCCTACGCTATGGCCAACACGGGCATCATACTCTTCACGTGAGTTTGTGTACATGAATGTGATGAGAAGCACTTGTACACTTTATTATTATGCATTTGATATGGAGAGCGGTGTTTTTAGTCCATGTAATCCCCAGTCCCTGTTTAGTCAGAGGAACCTCCTTTGTTCACATCCACACAGAGACAGGTGCATTAATAATACAATCAATTAATGTACAATATTTGAAAGTTTATGATTTATATGTATATTTTCATGTTTTTCATCAGTTCTTGTATTTTTTTTTTTTGTATTTTTCTGGCATTTTCCTTTATACAAACGATACATACATATATTAAAAACCTTCACAATATCATCTACATTTTGATACATTGCACCTCTACAGTGTATTACAGGACAAGTACAAGGACAAGGACAAGTATTTATTTTTGTTATTATTATTATTATTAGTTGTTATATTTAATTTGAGCTGTGGCCTCTGCCCTTTCATTTGTTCGTCCTGTCACGTCAGTCTGCCCAATCCGAGCATGTGCCCATTCCACATCCAGCTTTGAGCTCCTCCCCAGTTATGACTGTAGCCCCGCCCCCACACGCCTCCACACGCCTCCTCGCTCCGGGGCCCCCGCCTGCACCGCCAGTGTTACTGACGCTGACCTATAAATACCACACTCCGATATCCGCTTGGGATAGAATGACACGTGGAAATATACCAGGCAAAGTGGGTGTCGTCAGCGGGTCACGTTACAGTATGAGAAGCCTTAGTTTGATTTGCCGTTTGTGCTCATTTATAGCTTTTGTGTGCATTAAATATCTGCTTCTGTGCATCGATTCGTCGACTAAAAGGTGGTGACGTCTGGCGCTGGCAAAAGAGCCAAAAACAATGAAGTATTTCTAAGATAAACCCGTGTAATCGATCCAAAGTGCCACAGGATTTCACACAGTTACTCACAATTCACTGCCAAATCTCAATATATCTCATTCCATTCTTTTCCTTTCTACTGTTGTGAATATAACGACGAAGGGTCTACAGTGCTAGTAGCAGTATTTGTACCATGTAACTGTATTTAAACTACTTCCACTTCTGGGAATCATAAATCAAATGCATAGACAGCTGCAGCCTGTCAAATCTGCACCGGTTTGCCCGTTATTTATAATACAAGGGCTGGAATAACTCTGGACTTACACGTTTTCTCTCCGCGTAAAATGAGTTTCCGTAATTTGAAACATCTTTGGTTGTCGTGATAAGATGTGCTCTAATCTAACCGTTTCCTTCTGTCTGCAGTATTCTGTTGATTGGAGTGTCCATCCTCTCGCTCTACTCCGTGCACCTCCTGCTCATGACCTCGAAAGAAGGAGGTCCGTATTAAAGCTGTCTTTGTTTTTAGTATTTCTTGCAGTTATCATGTTTGAACTCTCTTCTATCGTCTGTCTCTTAAGGTTCGCTAATCTACGAGAAGTTAGGGGAGAGAGCTTTCGGATGGCCGGGCAAAATGGCAGCTTTTGGCTCCATTACACTGCAGAATATTGGAGGTGAGAAGCTCTTTAGTGAAGGGGTCAAATATGAACAGTGTGAACGAGACAGTGTGTCATTGGGACAATGTAAGGCAAGGCAATAATGTATATAATAGGTATTTGTAGAGCACAATTCATACACAATGCAATTCAAAGTGATTCTCACAACAGGAAAAATGCATTAAAATCACAAAGAAATGACAGAAATCAAGAGTGCAAAGAAAAATCCTTTCATTTGAACATTGTCAGGGTAGAAGCCTGTCTCAGATTCCAGAAGTAGTAACATTTTAACCAGAAGGGCCAAATCTAGAAAGTATTTATGTTTAAAGATGTTTATCCTTAACTTATGGGGTCCACAAAGTTCTCTGGGAAATGAATCCTGATCATTATTTCGTTATCCTTTGTGTCCTCCTTCTAGTAATATCTCTTTATTGAAAGGAGACATCTTTATTCAGGTATCTAGTATTGAACTAAAACATAAGTTGATCATCATTTTGCATTTTGTTAATTTTGAACCTGAATCACCAAAAATGCAATTTTGACCAAACCAATGATGAGGAAATACTGTTGTAACGAGGTTAAAAGCTCATTCAAGTTGATTTTTAGCGTTATATGTCCCATTTAAACACATTTTTGTGTGTCTTTTAGCCATGTCAAGCTACCTTTTCATCGTGAAATATGAGTTACCTGAAGTCATTCGAGCATTTTTAGGATTGGAGGAGATTTCCGGGTAAATCTCTGCTTTATTAGTACTTTTGAGCAGATTCAACACCAGATTAACTTTTATTATCTTTATCTTTCCACAGTGAATGGTACATGAACGGAAACTACCTGGTGGTGTTTGTCTCGATCGGCATCATTCTCCCGTTGTCCATGCTGAAGAACCTCGGTAAGACCATCCGGGTTCATTTTGCAGTATTTTGCTGATGAAAACGTAAAGACACAAATTGGAAAAGTAATAATTAACGATCAAAATGTACAGCTATCTTTGTCTATAAATAAAAATGAGTTAATAACTGAGAGGCCTATACCAGATCATCTATTAATCGAGCATCAAATGTTTGAGTAGTTATGAATCTGTGGGAAAAAGGTTCATTAAACAGTGTAATAAATGTTGTATCATGAATCTGAACAAAATTTCCATAACATTTCTTCAACAAAAACTGAAACTAAGACTATCAGACATGCTCTAAAATGTGTTTTAATAAATGCTGATCCAATTTTTAAGAGCTGAATCACATCCTTTCTCCTCTGGCCAATCATCTGTAAGCTACAAGTAATGCTACACTCAGTCACCTTACTCAGCCTCGCCAAGTAACTGGAGACTTCTGTTCAGCCCATGAAGACCGTGACTTATGCTCGCTGCAATATTATGTCATTGCCACAATTTGTGCACAGTTAGTGACAAAAACGGGACATTCATTTGCTTTAAACTCACTAGTTTATCCGACACACCCTTACGTTTCAAATGGTTTGCAAATCAAACAAGCGGCTGCTGTGCGTCACTGCCGAACACGCACTTCTCTGTACGTCTCTGTTGTGCGTCGATGCCGGCGTACAGGGGAACATGCACTTCTCTGCACGTCTCTGTTGTGCGTCGATGCCGAACATGCACTTCTCTGCACGTCTCTGTTGTGCGTCGATGCCGAACATGCACTTCTCTGTACGTCTCTGTTGTGCGTCAATGCCGAACATGCACTTCTCTGCACGTCTCTGTTGTGCGTCAATGCCGAACATGCACTTCTCTGCACGTCTCTGTTGTGCATCGATGCCGAACATGCACTTCTCTGTACGTCTCTGTTGTGCGTCAATGCCGAACATGCACTTCTCTGTACGTCTCTGTTGTGCGTCAATGCCGAACACGCACTTCTCTGCACGTCTCTGTTGTGCGTCAATGCCGAACACGCACTTCTCTGCACGTCTCTGTTGTGCGTCGATGCCGGCGTAC
Organism: Eucyclogobius newberryi; assembly: GCF_026437365.1. Lineage (NCBI taxonomy): Eukaryota > Metazoa > Chordata > Actinopteri > Gobiiformes > Gobiidae > Eucyclogobius > Eucyclogobius newberryi. The sequence continues at coordinate 29,773,089 of NW_027315834.1, read as the reverse complement.
GGGGGAACACGCACGTCTCTGTACATCTCTGTTCGTGGAGAAGCGGCGTTACCTCTAATAACCTCAATATCAGCTGATGAACATGCGGCGGTTGAGTTTCTGCGAACACGCCTGCGTTTTGTTGCACTATTTTGAGATATGGGTCATGACCGCGAACAGGAGCTGTCATAGATCCCAGTGCGACGTTAATCGAGAGGGCAGCAGCAGCAGAGAGGAAAAGTACCAGGATTTGACTCGTATGATCATTGTGGTCTTGTTGTGTGTGTGCTGCAGGTTACTTGGGCTACACCAGTGGATTCTCGTTGGCCTGTATGGTGTTCTTCCTGGGAGTGGTGAGTGGAAATATCAGAAGTGTTTTACATGAGCATCAGATAAGGAGTAAGAGACAGTTACATAATGACACTTTTATGTGGTGAATGTGGCCTTACTGCACACTTTTTCCAATCAGGATGGTCAGTGTGATTTGTGTTGCAAAAAGTACAAATATAAGTTGGTAATCATGAAAAGGCGATTGTTCCCCGTTGAAATTCTACTCGAAATCAAAAATAATCTTGAAAAACGAAGCACTTTACATTATCTGAGTGGACATACAATAACACATATGCAGAACTACTCCATGACAGTTTGATGAATGTCTCTCCAAACTCGTTGTATTCTGTCAAGTGCATTTCAGTCAGAGGTGGGTTGTAGTTAAGATTACTATACCAAGATTTACTTTGAGTATTTTGATCAAATTGTACCGCTCAGAGTAGTTTTCAGATTTACTCCTACTTGAATAACATATTTTACAGTTAACGGTAATTTAAGTAAACGTTTTGGTCATTGTATAAGTCTACATTTGACAAAAAGGTAATCATATAAACAGATTTTCTTCAGATATTATTTAGTTTATACATTTTCCTTTGAAACATAATATTGTGTGCATTATTTAATGTGTTGTCCCTCTAACTACATTAATAAAGTATAAATCAGATGTTCATTCCAGACAGACAGACTGATTTCTTCGACCACCACATTGTTCGCTCTATTATGAAGTGACAATACTCTTACTCGAGTACTATGTCTGACTGCTCTCCCCACCTATGATTAAGGACACAATACAGCTGCTTAGAGAAACAATTTATGACATATATTCAGCATGGGTCTCTGTCTTCACTCTGTTGTCACTAAACGCAAGCTAAAACACAAAACCTAACCATGCATATGTCAAATCAAGATAAATAACAACGCATTTTTGTCGTTGTCTAGTTGATCTACAAGAAGACGCAGCTGCCGTGCCCTCTGCCGTTCTTCTACCACAACTCGGCCAACTTAAGCGCCAACATGTCGCTCATGCACAGTTACAACGGCACGGGCCAGATGGACTTCTCCAGATCGGACGTGTCTCCCGTTCTCAGCACCCCGGACGCCCACCACACCACCGGCGTGCAGGTCGAGCCGCACCCTGGCGACGAGGACATGTGCACGCCCAAATACTTCGTCTTCAACTCCCAGGTGAGGAATGCTTCAGAACGAATGAACATACTGTACTTTTGAAGTTTTCCGTGCAGGCATTGTGGGTAATTCAAACACGTCTCAAGCTGGAGAACAGTTGGGGCTCGTCTCCGTGGAGATACTATTTGGCAACAGATGAGAAGCGGAAGGAAAGATCAAGTGCAATCGGCTCTGAAAGGACACATATTATGCATTGTTTGTCATTGGCCTTTAAATATACTTTTAGAATCGTCCGTTTTGATATCTCACATTGTAAAACTTTAAAACTGTTGAAAATGACTTTGTATAGGGCAGGCGTTCGCTCGATTCGGCGTTAGCACGGCATCTACCGGCAGCAGAGGGGGAAAACAGCTAAAGCTAACTGAAGCTAGTTTGCCCCCTTTCTATGATGTGACAAAAGTGGGACATTTTGGAGTGTTTTATGAGGCTCGTTTGCTTCATTCAGACGCATTTGCACCTCTCTTTAAAACCAAGCTGTAAACGATCGTAGATGCATCCTGGTGTTAATACCACGCCTTGACTTATATAAGGAAGTAAAGTGTCACCACCAGAATATCAAGAAAATCTAAATGGCAGAACACTAATCCTTCTTTCAAAGCCTGAATGGTGAATGGTACGCACAGCAGCACGCACAGGCCATAAGACACTGTGGCAACATTGCTCGAAAGACATGAATGAGAATCTCCCACACACCGTTACCATAGGAATGTCAAGTGTTTGTCTTGACGTGTTTGACCGAGGTGTGCCCTTTAAGATGCCTTTTTCCTATAACTCGTGTCTGACCCATTCACTCATAGGAGTAAAAACATCTTCAATGAACTAAAGCTTAAATCAGGGCAATTGTGTGAAGTCAATGGACAAAATGTGGATAAAAAAGCATGAAACAGGTCTCAACATGTAATGCATCTGGCTTAATAAATCAGCACAAATAGGTACAAATCAGGTTTTAATTGCATCTAAATTAAAACATGACCAAGGCTATTTTATAATAATGCATCACTTTTGCATATTGCTGTCCTTTGCACAAAGTTAATTCATTATCAATCAGGATTTTAAAAGGAATTAAATAGGTCTAAACCAGGTCCACAACTGGCCACAACCAAGACTCTGACCACCAGGGGGCGCACCATATCACAGAGGTGTTGGTTTTCAGAGATGCCATGTACGTACCACTAAAATTTAAAAGCAAAACTTTAATTTAAACCAGGAAATAGCTGTGTTATTGTTAGCAGCAAATTATGATATTTTTGTGTTGCCGTGTGCTATTTGTGCCTTAAAGTTAGACTACACATTTCACTATTCACTATTCAATTCAGATGTTACTAAACATTTTATAGCAAATAGTGACAAACCTTTATGACATAACTCCTTTGGAATCAATTATTTTCCATTGATTCCAAAAGTACTGTAGCAAGCTCAGAATACTGCGGTTCAGAAAACCGGTTTTTCAATTATTGCGATTATTTTTAGCCTCGGTAGGTGGAGTCTTTGAAACTGTCCACTGTAGAAATGTGCCCAATCAAACTGGATAAACACGCTGAACGCCGTGAGCCAAAGGGAAGTGACTTTCTCAAAGTCTCAAGCCCCTGAGCGTTACCATGGAGCTCATCTCAGTAATAACTGATATAAAACCACAATGAGGGGCCAATAATCTTACATTTATATTATTTAATCCATCTTCATTTTTTAAAAATATCTGCTGTATTAAATTGTTGCCAGGTTAATTGTTAGAAAAACACAGGAATATTTGCAAGTTTAAACATTAGAAAATACAATATAAATGTTTACTTTCTTTTTGCCGATAATCGTGATTAATTGTAAACTTCATCTTCCAATAAGCAACAGTGATATGCTTTCTGGACCAGTAGCAAATCATTCAAATCAATTGGATATTTTCCATATATAAGTATATAAATATAAAATTATTAGAAATTAGAAATATTTGAGTGTGGCGCTCTGTTGCTAAGTAACAGTCATTCCTCCCATTGGGGACAAAATGGCCTCCTGTTGGTTCTAAATATTATGATTTCATCTTCTGTCTGAAGAGGTGTATGAAAAGAATGAAAACACTTTGGACTGAAAGGGATTTAAAGGATTTAACTAAATGCAATATGTATGTTGTCCTGCAATATAAGTGTACTCTAGTGTGAAGCTTGTGAAACAGACTGTAGTAAATAAATGTCTAAAGTATGATGTTCTCGTCTTGTTTCAGACGGCGTACACCGTTCCCATCCTGGCATTTGCTTTTGTGTGTCATCCAGAGGTGCTGCCCATCTACAGCGAGCTCAAAGAGTGAGTCTGCACAGAGTTTATTCTGCTAAAGCTAGAAAATAGTACAAGTCTCACCCTAACATAAGCTGTTATAAGTCCTTGGACAAGACAGTGAGTGAGTTTAAAATGAAAAACAAAGGAAAAACAAGCTTTATATTCAAAACTACCGTCTGTCCAGCTTAAGATGTATTAGAAAAATGTACACAGAAATGTTTTAGCAATTAAACCATCATCAATTAAACAGAAGAGATGTGGAACAACTACTAGTAAATCCATGTATCACTTTTAATGGTCATTGTGAGTATTTAGAGTATTAGAGTGTTAGTATTGAGCATCTTTTGATCATCTCTATTGGTTTAACATTACGCAAACTGTAAATTCCCAGAGATCTTGACAGTTATAATCCTGTTTTATCAGTATGTTTTCACCTTTAAGAATCTTCCACGTACTTAATGAGTACAATAAAAAACCATAAACAACTGCAGTACGTCGATGCCACTTCTCCCACTTCTCGATGTGTATTCATGCCACTTCCCTTTGAGCTTCCACACGATCCGCCTCCTCCATCTGCCCTTTTGTCTCTTTCTTTTCCAAATAAATAAAAACAAATGTTGCCGTTCGAACGCTAAAAAAAAGCCTGTCGTTTTCGCAGCCGCGGCAGGAAAAAGATGCAGAACGTCTCCAACTTGTCCATCCTGGCCATGCTCATCATGTACATGCTGTCGGCCCTGTTCGGATACCTCACCTTCTACGGTACGATCCTGGTCGGGAATGTTTCCGGACGCTTCCTCCTGCGTTTGACTTTGAATGACACGAATCCTCTGCTTCTCACAGATAACGTGGAGGCCGAGCTGCTCCACACGTTCACAAAGGTCTATAAGTTCGACACGATGCTGCTGTTGGTGCGTCTGGCCGTGCTGACCGCCGTCACCCTGACCGTGCCCATCGTGCTTTTCCCGGTGAGTGCAACAACAAATCAACAACAACAACAACAGCAACAGCAACAACAAAAGTGCAGTGTTCTTTATTTGTGGTGAAAATGGATGGGATTAGAATTGAGTGGAATGCAAGACAGAAGGTTTGGCAATGTAAGAGAATAAAGAGTGGATTAATTTACATTCACGGACAGAGCGTGTGTATTAACTAGTGGATAAGAAGATATTGAAATTATGAATTATTCTCAGCAGCAAATATGTATTCGTTCAACTTAAGCGTCCACACATTTTACGTAATGTTGTGGATTTGTGATGGTTTTATTTGTACAACTCAATATTTGAAACTAAACTAAATGCAATCATGAACTGCTTTCTTAATCACTTACTTTATTATTAATCTGGTATTGCGTTTATTGAAATCTATGTCATCTTGTGTGATTTTTTTGGGATGTTTTTTGTATATAAATGAATCCTGAACGCCAGGACAAATACTAATATTTATTTAATCTTTATTAGAGATACAGGAGCGGACACAGAATCCATAGATAAAAGAAGGGGAGAAAAATAAGAATATTGTTCATACCGACAGTTTGCCTGTCATTATTATATATTATTATATTATTATATTCTGAGTTTGGAGCTATCAGACAATGAGGATTTAATGATTTATGAACGTTTGCACAGCCTTCTCGAATCGTTATTGACTCTTAAGATATAATACAGTGACTTGATTGGATAGAGCTTACAGTAAAAGAACGCTGCATGTCTCTCCTTGCTCTTACGTCACTGCTGACAATAGTATGGAGTCATTAAATAAAACAGTTTCTAATTCAAACAAAGAGATTTAACGTCACACACAACCATGTGTCGACTTAAGGCCCAGAATAAAAAGAAAGTTGCAATTCACATACTTGCTTCTATTGTTCTATAAATGAGAATGTATCATCATATTATCAGTTTTAGTGGAGCACTTTTCTCACATACACTCAATAAAATAAAGGATAGGAAATAGGGCAACATTTTTTGAAGTATCCCAATAACGCCAGACAAATTATAGTATGACAATCCAAGAAATAAGTGTTAAAATGTCTGTAACATGAATCTCTAAAGTGCAGAAATATCATCTGATTCAGAAATAATGAAAGTTAACAATATAACTTTTTTTCATTTTTTATTTTTAATCTGCTTTTTTGTAGATTTTTTTAAAAACGAATCCATCTAAATGTTGATCAAACCCTTCAATAGGTTTCTCTTTCTTTCCAAATCGCTCGTCAAGGTTCTCGTTCCTGATTCTCATTCCATACTTTGAATTCCCAAAGCGGCAAAACTGCTTCATGTTTTAGAAGCCCAACATTTGTGGAGTACAAAAATAATAGATTGCTTATAGACTATTACACGCTCGCCTTCTTCTGCTGTTTGTCATTCCTGCAGATAGAGCTTCTTAAAACTGGTTGTGAACATAATTACATATTTACATCCTTCTTTGTTTAACTTCTTTTCATTTGTTCCTCATTTTATGGATTTATATTTAGGTCGGTGTAATCCCTCATTTGTCCAGGAGTGTTCTATTGTAGAAAAAAGATTCAGTTGTAGTCATCTGGACACTGTTTTTTAAAAAAACAAGACGTTTCGAATCCTCCAATGGGGCAGTGTCCAGATGACTATGACTGAATCTTTTTCTACAAGTTATATTTAGCCACTACTTCCTTTTTGTGGCTTTTAAACCGAAATATTGTCCTTTTAATAGCCACTTAGTATCCTGTTTTATCCTGTATTGTTCCTCTTTTGACCGTACACACGTGAATCTATTTTATTAATCCCAATTGTTTAGTTCAGAGGTAATTCTCTTTCAGAACATATTTTGGGAATTAAATATGAACGACATAGTAACTCAATTTCTAGAATGAATCTTCACTTAACAGTTTTTTAATTTAATAGTCGTATATATGTGATACACACAGACAGCTTCTTTTGGTTTGCCCGTTCTACATGATGATCTCACCGCTCATACATGCTCCTTGTGCCAACTTCATCGTGCTCAAACCTCTCCATGCCTGTTCGTCACTTCCTTTCACACTTTCAGAACAGTTTTATCATTTTATCGCCCTTTTCCCCCCCGGCAATGTTTGTACAAGAGCCCTCGTTTTGTGTAGCATTTAGCTCGTATGGTTATGTATCCTCACCTTCTCATTAGCCGAGCACAAAGTCTTAAGGCTTAAGTCCAGCCCTTCTGAATGTGTGGAGGTTCTGTTCTCCAGCAGTGGAGGTCAAAAGTGGCGCTGCAGGTGACACCACCTTCACTCTCGTCACACATAAATTCACACTTAAGTAAGTGCCTCCCGTGTTCCAAACCCCTTATATGGACAAGGGGGTATATTTAGCACGACCCTTATCTGACAGGGGCCCACAGAAAATGCCAGGATGTAATGCACTCTAAAATGTTCTTAAATAGAAGTGTGTTGTGTCTGAGAGAAAGGAGTGAGGTCATCTTGTTTTATGGGATTGTTTCAAATCTCTGTCTCTGGATATACTGACAAAAAGTGATGGACTTAGATTAACTAATGGTGAATAAGTATGAGTATTTGCTGAAAATATAAGTGATAGTAGTGTTTGCTGAAAGAGTACATGATAATAGTGTGCAGTAACAATGTAGTAAGACGTTTTCTAACAAATTAATGAATCACTTATTTAAGGTTTCTAAAAATTAAACCAAAACTAAGCCAGTCCTTTAGTCACACATTTTATATTCCTTCTTCATGTAGTTATAGAGATCTGCCACTAGGGGCGCCAGAGTCCAGACAGTGACAGACTGAGTGAGAATGATGCAGCAGTGACTGCTCGTGATACATGTCAATGACATAGCAAGACAACACTAACCTTTCTTATCAAATTGATTATTAATACAAACAAAGAACCTCCTGTGCAGCATGACGCACGCTTTTTTGACCTTTTGTGGCTATTTGACCGTTCAAACAATAAAATATACACATTATTTCAAGAGGGGTGGTTCCTTATGACCTCTGCTACACCGAGTGGTGCTTATTGTAATGTTTCCATTAATGCATAGGTTATATTAATTATGTCCCCTATATGGTCAAATTCCTTACATAAAATAGGGCTTGTCTTTAATTTAATTCTGATCCTTTTGATTGGTTTCAGTTTCCTGTTAATATGCACCATTTTGAGGGCTTTTAAACATATAATATTTAGTTTTAAACTGATAATTGCTGTGGCAGCTGTGTTACTATTCGATCACTCTGAAACCCTGAGACTCATTTACTATTCATGGGCTTCAGCTTCTTGTTTTATTCAACATTTGAAGATTTTTCCCATTCAAAAGATATTTCATGGCAACAGTCCATTTCTCATTGTTCTTAACGGCATGGATAGATTATTTTTCCTTTAAACGTTTGTCCTCCTTTGGCCTGATATTGCCCGTATGCTGGATTGATGCTTTTGTCCTTCGTGCGGTAAAAAATGGGAGCTGCAGTGGAACTTTACAGACTGCTACATCACAATGGAAAAAGCCAGACGTGGATGTGGAGCGAGAGATAAAAAAGGCGGAGCCAGTCCCAGGGCCGACCCGGGACTCTGGCACAAGGATATCTGTTTGAACAAAGATGTCGTATCAGCCAGGGCTCGTCAGGCTATTCACGGTCAAGGCAAAATGCACAAAGAATCACAATTTCCAACCAATACTTTTGAGTGATCTTAACAATTTTACTGCTGTTTTGATGAGCTCATTTTGAGTCATCCACATCGTGTCCTTATGCGATCTGTCTCCTCTCTTAGCGCGCCATTCCACAGAAACCATACACTACACCTCCACCGTCTCCTAAATGTAAATGTACATATCTCTAACCTTGAGGGGGGTAAAGAACTGAAGATAAGACAATTAAAACTTTCCCATGCTGCGTTGTGTTTTCATTGTGCCAAAATTGGAACAAATGTCATGAGAAAAACCATGAGATATAGTTGTAGATATACGTAGACGGCACAAACCACACTTTCATTCAATACTTACGTCTACTCAAACTTATCGAAGCACCGTAGATAAGCAAAATGTCCAACTTTTTGCTCTAACACAAATTGTCAATAGAGTAGGCTGTAAAATGCTAATGCTAAAGGTAAAAGTGACTCATTATTAACTGATTTTTTATAATTGATTACCTTCATACTTCATACTGAGAAGAAGACAAAAATCACAATATAATAATGGATAGAGGGATGAGGGGGAAGTTTAGTCAAGCTGTAATCTTGAAATTGCTTGAAAAAAGATTAGAGTGATTCTCATTCAATCCAACCTCCAAAAAAGTCCAACTACATGTAAAGTACTTTTTTATCTTGCTTTTTATGTGCTTTTATCATCACTTCTTCATTCAGATCGTTTGTTTTCATAAAGCTGAGAAGTAATGTTGCTCTATTAGACTAAATTAAAGATCTCCTAGTTATAGTGCATCGTCAATCATCGAACAACTGTGATATCTTAACACATGAATCCCTAGTGAAGATACAATACATCCTTCACTCCAGGCATTGAACACTTAACTCGCCAATACTAAAGCGTACTTAATCAAAACCTTCAACACAAGGCTGTAACCTTAAACGCACAAAGACATTTCTCCTGACGTCCTCTGTGACATTTACCTCTGTCCTGGACTCCCTTTTGCCCTTCATTTTGTTAAAGAGGGGCTCGACCTCCTGTGGGAGATTGCATTTGCGTGGTGTCGCGAGTGTGTGTGTGTGTGTGTGTGTCTGTTGTTAGCGGGTGCAGTCACGTGAAGACAGATGTGTAGAGGCCACACAGGGCTTTGGGAGGATACAGCACATAATGAAAGGCTTTGCACCGAGTCAGACATGGCCCAGTTCTCAGGCTCCGAGTAGCCAACCAGTCTATGCTAAACACACATCCCTTAACTTTTCCTGCGTCCCAAGGTTAAGGTGCTCTCCTTATTTGTCTGCAGTTGGAAGATTGGGCCTGTGCACTTGACCCATTCTGATCTATTCTTTAATGCAATGTCAGGAGGAGTGGGCGACCCGGGGCGAGAGGTCGAGTTCAGGGCCGGGAGAACCTGAAAGGATTATCCTCTGGAAGTTTTAGGCTCATTTCTGTAAGATTACTACATTAAATTGGCCTGTTTGGATGATGGTAAAACTTTGTGTTGTTGCGATAGTTACATTTCAAACTCAATAATAAGGAAAAGGCTCAGTACTCGATACCGATTTCGATACCACGATGGTACGATCATGGTAAATAATAGTACTGTCTTTATGTTACGATGTGATCTTGTACTAGTTCTGATGAAGCTTTAAAACCAGGAAAGTCACATTTTTGTTTATGTGATTTCTTTCCAGTGTCAAGACTTCTTGAAAAGAGTATCTTGTTTCAACACTAGTTTTAGTATTGATTCGTGGCTGATTTTTGATGCTTTTGACGACCCTAGGCTGCTTTGTGGTGTGTTTTTGAGAAGGTGAATTTAAAAACATGAATGCATCAGTCCCTGAGGCGAGTCCTGGAGGTTAGGCAAGTTACCCACAAGTGTTCTGACAGTTCTGACCATTGCATGTCGAGTCGCTAATGTTTTTCAAGTTGACATAATCAACCCTTTAAAAGTTTGCAAACAAAAACATTCTGAGAGATCACAAAATCAAGGTGGCATTTTGTTAAACTCGAGTACAATTTGGAGGCTAGAAAACTGTATCTCCATCTTTCGTCACAGAAAAGCCAACAAAAGTGACATTTCTACCTTGGAAATTCAAACGTGTTGCTTATTTTTTGTTATAAAGCCTTAAAAACATTACAGTTTTGACCAGATGTTGGTTAAAGATTAAAATTGTTGAATGGGTCTATATGTTGGCTCCATTCTGATGTCACAGAGTTGAAACGTTTGTGAGAGTTTGGCTGAAACCTTGACAGCGTGCAGTACTCCTGAGTGTCCACTGGGGGCGCTCACACGTAGACACATCCGGAGTTTGTATGGAAGGTTAGATATGACTGTGTGTAGATATTTCTGCTCTGCCTATGCAGCTGCTGAGTTTCACTTCACTGTGTATATTTCAGACATGTTTAAGGGAAGATGCCAGACAGTAGCTCTGAAAATCTACATATTGAGTTCCACTTTGAGTACGCAATCTATGAAAGAAGAGAAATGTGTTGCATCATATAAACATCTGACAGGTTAGAGTCCCAAATTAAGTGCTCGTGTCACATTTATTCTTTCAATTGCCTGTTTTTCTGATTTATGATGTTTTAGGTTGTTATTGTAGAAAAGTTTTATTCATTCATTTTTATTTCCTAATTTCCAATGGATAGAATTGACTTTACTGTAACTAAAATGGTGTAATTATTGATTGTTGCAACAAATCTAATAAGGATTGGCGATATTGACAAAAATGAATATCAAAATTGTTTGTGGGAGTGTCCTGATACCAATATTATTTCAATGTGCTAATTAGTTGAGGTTTAATTAACACATTTTTCATATTTATTTCATATTTTTAATCAGCATTTTTTATAGCATTTGTACAAGAGATGATATACTTCACATTTTGCATGTCTTTAAAACAACATTCACAATATTATCTAACTTCTGTATGTTTTATGTATTATAATTGTACGTATTTATCTAGTTTAGCACATCTGATCTGTTCGTTACTGTTGCTATGGTGGAATATGGTTGGCTCTTGTGGTGGCAAAAATCTCTAGATAAGACAAAGAAGCAAGTTGTTTCGTTTCAAAAGTAAACTGTTTAATCTTGTGGCTGAATCAGAAAGAAACTCGTGTGGACTCCATTCTCATAGAAGGCCGAGTCCACGCGTCTGTCTCTTGCCTGCTTCCCAAACTGTGTGTCTCCCAAATCCTCCCGTCCCACGTCTGTCCCCTTCCTTAAATCACCGATGGTCACATGACCACACACACACAGAAGTTCCCGGTCACTGGTCTCTCAGGTACAAAGGAACCAATGGGACATCAAAGAAACAGTGGTTTCAGGAAGGAGACAGTACATAACATTTGCATTCATTCAATTCACATGTCTTGCCTAGTGTGAAACATAACGTGGGACTTCCTAGCCACTCCAGGGAGTCCGGACATGTAAATTTCCAGGCCAAAAGGGGTTGTCAGGCTGTTAGAACTAAATCTGATTAGAAATAGAATTGAAAGTTAAAAAGTAAAGGGCCAGATTATATTTTTTCCACAACACTCTGCAGATGCTCGTACTGCGGCGGCGAGGACCGTCTTGTGTACATGATTTGAATCCGTCACAACACGGCCCTGCGTGCGGTGTCCCGGAGCTCACCTGGCTGCACCGGTTCAGTCCGGGTCAAACCGGGTCAAACCGGCTGGCTCCGGTCCACGTCCTGCCTCAGTGTGAGCTTCTGTTTGTATGTGTACGTCAGGGCCAGAGTCAAATATGTGCAAATACCACCCGGCGCACACCAAAGCGACTCCCCAGCTCGCAACTGCGCGCTGAAGAGTTTAAACCCTCCTCGCAAAATGTCCCACTCAAACTCCACTTTTCTATTCACTTATTACGCAACCTGGCACGGCGGACGAGTTGTGCACGTCTGCTCTGAGCGATGTTCTCTTAAATGTGGCCGTTATCCTTTAAGAGAGACCTTTGAAGGCGTTTGTTTGGCAGCGGCGGCGGTGGACATGGTCCCGGGACGCTGGGGTCTTTGGGTTCAGCCTGACAGCGCAGAAAATCCACTCGATGTGACTTTATGTGCGCCTCTGATCCCGCTGGTTCTGGGAGGGTTTTAAATCTAAAGGTAATAAGGGCAGGCATGTGATCCACCGGCACCAGCGAGGAATCCTCTAGAGCTCAGTATCAATCTGTGGTAAAGTTCAAATGTGCCGCGTTGTGTAGTTTTCAGTTTTATATCTCAGTGATTGTAAAGCCCGCGGAGGCTTTACAATATAAAGAGGGAGAACTGAAGACAGGTAAAACGTGCATGTATTTTAGCTTGGACTTTTGGGAAAACGAATTAAATACAATTATGGAGGGATTTTTAAGTCATTATCTTCATCCACCAACTCAATGTGCTCAATGTTAATCGCTCCACTTTTTACTACAATGTTAACTTATTTCCATGTATTTTTAAACAATATTACTGCTCTGATATTCGTTCAGTTGGAGAGAGCACATCTGAGCTATTGTAGTAGAAATACAGAGAAATGATTGGAATATATCTAAATGATTATTCCGCTATAGTTTAAGTTTTGTCGGCTAATTGTTTTAGCTTCAGTCCAGATTGTGACAAACCCTTGAAATGCTTATGACAGCTTTTTATCATTTTCAAATGTTGACTTTATGAAGTGTAAATAAACCTGTTGTCGATATAAATTATAGTTTTACACTAATCAGGTAACTATTTGTGGAGAAAAGTTGAAAAATCTGCAGAAGCATCACACTGGGGTACTCTTTCCACTAGGGTACTCATCACACTAGGGTACTCATTACACTAGGGTACTCATCACACTAGGGTACTCATTACACTAGGGTACTCATCACACTAGGGTACTCATCACACTAGGGTACTCATTACACTAGGGTACTCATCACACTAGGGTACTCATTACACTAGGGTACTCATTACACTAGGGTACTCTTTCCACTGGGGTACTCATCACTATAGGGTACTCATCACTCTAGGGTACTCTTTCCACTGGGGTACTCTTTCCACTAGGGTACTCATCACACTAGGGTACTCATCACACTAGGGTACTCATCACACTATGGTACTCATTACACTAGGGTACTCATCACTCTAGGGTACTCTTTCCACTGGGGTACTCATCACTATAGGGTACTCATCACACTGGGGTACTCATCACACTGGGGTACTCGTCACTCTAGGGTACTCTTTCCACGGGGGTATTCATCACTATAGGGTACTCATTATACTAGGGTACTCTTTCCACTGGGGTACTCTTTCCACTAGGGTACTCATCACACTAGGGTACTCATCACACTATGGTACTCATTACACTAGGGTACTCATCACTCTAGGGTACTCTTTCCACTGGGGTACTCATCACTATAGGGTACTCATCACACTGGGGTACTCATCACACTGGGGTACTCGTCACTCTAGGGTACTCATTACACTAGGGTACTCTTTCCACGGGGGTATTCATCACTATAGGGTACTCATTATACTAGGGTACTCTTTCCACTGGGGTACTCTTTCCACTAGGGTACTCATCACACTAGGGTACTCATCACACTATGGTACTCATTACACTAGGGTACTCATCACTCTAGGGTACTCTTTCCACTGGGGTACTCATCACTATAGGGTACTCATTATACTAGGGTACTCTTTCCCCGAAGGGTACTCAAGTTTTTGTACAACTTACACAGAAGAAACAACTTTTTTGACACTAAACATTAACTTAACAAAATAAAGGTGCTCTCATACATTTGTATTCGTCAAATAAGTAAATTGTGAGATTAGATGAGTTTTGACCCAGTGTTTTCTGGGTAATTTCCTAGTGTAAAGTTAAAATAATAAACCTAAACAAATACATTGAGTGGTCCAAACTGTCATGTGCACTTGAAGTTACGAGCAGCCTTTGTTAGTCACCTAAAGTGTAGCACAATGTCGTCTTTCCCGATACTTAATTCTGCTTCAGCTGTCAGTCCAGAGGAGCCGCTCATTGTTTGTTGTGACTGGTGCACCTGCCTCTTTCCTAATGCGCCTTTTTCGGCTGAAAGAGGAAGTCAAAATGGCAGGCGGGACTACGATGTCTCAACTACAGCGCCACACCTCACCCAAACATCCGGTCCCGCCTGTCGCCGCGGCTGATGCAACCGCGCCGCTCTGTTGCGCTGCAGGAGTTAATCCCGTGACGCTGCGAGGTGCCACAAAGCTCCGCCCCCGTTTGGTCCTCTCGTCTTGTGGTGGAGCTTTCACCTGATGCCTCCCACCTTTCCCCCAGTGAGGACTTAGGACGGCCACTGGCGTCTCGGAGCGCACAATGCAGCCAGTCAGCCGTGGCCTCGACGGAAAGATAAACTTCAGACTGGAGGCGACTGTGGGAACGAGACTGAGTCGACCTTTAATTATTTAACTTGTGAAAAGAGTCGTTTCTGATGTAAAACAAAGGAGAAGCTGCACGTGTCAGACCGCATACGATTCAACACAGTGTTCAATGGATTTCAGGCTAAAAAAGTGAATAAAGCTGGTGTTTTTTGAGTCAATTCCTAAAGTTTTCGATCCACTCACAGCGCACATGTTCTTCATTTACTGCTGCAGCCAATTTGCATTTTGTCTTGTATTACACGTGCCGTTATGCATCGTTCCTGGTTAGTTTTGCTGAAATTTACGCTGTGCATCGATTCTATTTTGCGCAAAACACAAACTTTAAAAACTAAAAAGGGAGACAACGTAAGGAAAGTGTAAAAGAATACCAAACCCTTGAATACAAATGTTTTGTTCCCCACATTCAGTCTTAAACATTACAATTGTTCTATGTGTTTGTGATGAAATGACCTGTGAACCCCGTGTTTTCGCCTCCAGATCCGATCGTCCATCACCGCTCTCCTCTTCAGCCAGCGCGAGTTCAGTTGGATCAGACATTTGCTCATCGCTGCCGGGATCCTGGTCTTCAACAACCTCCTGGTCATCTTCGTGCCCACCATCCGAGACATCTTCGGCTTCATCGGTCAGTCCTGCTCTTGTTTAAAGACCGCAACATATCCTAGACTATTTATGTCGTTATTAGTGATTATAAGTGTCTCGTTTCGTGGATTTTCCGGTGGTGTTCGAGACCTTCTAGTTCCGTGTTGATTTAGTACTAGTTTAGGGCAATTTTGTGTCCTGTTTTAGGCCTAGTTTAGTCCAGATTGAGAAAATTCACATATTTATTCACATATATATATACTTTTGTTGCATTTATGACACTTTTAGATGGATGTTCTGTGTGTTGCCAGACTGCATTTGAAGTTATCCCAATAATGCTTTCTAAAGTGTTTAAAATCCCACATGAAGGCAGTGTACAGTGTAGTTTAGGGCAGGTTTTGTGCAGTATTTGGAGGAACAGGTTTAGAGCTTAAAGTGCCTTTGTCAGCTGTGCAGTCGCGTGAGCCTTTTGTGACCAGCGGACCTCACGTTTTTGAGGAGAAATAGTACGAACTGTTTGTACCCGCTTTGACTCAAAGTCCTTCCGTGCCAAGATAATGTAATAAAAGGACTACACTTTCTATCATCACCAAAGCAGATTACGTTTTATTCAGATATTGGCTGTTTATCATCTGTCCCGTTGCGCTGATTCGGTGCTTTTGTCGTTCAGGGTCCTCCGCTGCCACCATGCTCATCTTCATTTTGCCCGCCGCTTTCTACCTGCGCCTGGTCAAGTCGATACCGTTGAGATCGCCGCAGAAAATCGGGGTGAGTACCTAGCTAATAAAAAGAAAAATAGCATCAAAAGCTCTGACTGTGACCGTGCACAATGAGTGGTCAGGTCATACTTTTTAGATGTTGCATGTTCCAGTCTTTAATCTCGGATGTCTTTGCTGCACTAAATAGTTATATCGCCCTTTAAACATCCAAAAGTCTGATTCTGTTCAGTTTGGCTTATATCTTTTATATAATATTCCATAGTATGGCATAAAATATATCATTCTGCATGGAGAATTTTCCAAAGTATCGTTTTTACTTTTTCCATAGAATTATGCAGATGACTTTCCCCCTGCACAAAGTTCCACACTGTGCATTTAAATAAAAGTTCAAATGTAATTGTATCATATTATATTATACTTTCACTGCATCAGAATATTTAGCTGCATTAAAATTGCATCATATTTCACAAAATTA
Source organism: Eucyclogobius newberryi (assembly GCF_026437365.1). Taxonomy (NCBI): domain Eukaryota; kingdom Metazoa; phylum Chordata; class Actinopteri; order Gobiiformes; family Gobiidae; genus Eucyclogobius; species Eucyclogobius newberryi. The sequence continues at coordinate 29,756,569 of NW_027315834.1, read as the reverse complement.
ATTATTTTTATTTTTTTCTACAAGCAGTAGATAGTTCTTCTGTTGCAGTTTTGCTACTTTACTTTCTACTACACCAATGCTACCAGTACGAGTGCTACACAGATTACTTACTATTAGCATGACTACATCTGTTTTACTCCAATTTCGTTACCGTCCTTATCCAATGTTATTATTACAATAACATTAATATTTCCCCATAGCTGTCATGCAAATTCTAAGATAAACATGCAAATCACTGTCTTTTAGCCAAAGTCAAACCAGGATGTTAATTGTAAAACCTTGTGCTTTAGTCCTTTTTCTCACTGTCTGTATCCTCTCCACAGGCGGCCGTCTTCCTCGTGGTGGGAGTCATCTTCATGATCGGCAGCTTGTCCCTCATCGTGCTCGACTGGGTGCACAACCCCCCGGGCTCCGGCGACAGTCACTAAAAACAAACTTATTTCACTGAAAACTCAAGCCGTGCAGCGAAAAACCAATCACCTCTTGTTTGTAGCGAGCCCTGCTATTCCCCAGGGGGAGGACGGCGGGCCATCTCTTTTCTACATTAAACATGGTTACAGTATTGACTCGCATGCTGCACTGGGAAGACATCCAAACATATCACTGGAGGGAAAAACGAACGTTCTTTTGTCGCTGCCAAGTTCAGGATGTGACACCGGTCAAACAGTCCCCGCGGCGAGGGACACGCCCGGCATCCAAACACGGCGCCTGCATCTGCAAGAAGAAGAAGGCAATCGTGACTGAACGAGATGATCAAAACCAGCTGTGAAGAGACAACGGGCGCCGCCAAACCATGTACCTCCTGTGCACTTGAAGACACTTGGAAACTATACAATGTAATGTCCACAGAGACACAAAGCACTTCTTAGCGTTAACATTAACTTTGAACGCATTGGCAAAGTGGGACAGCCAATCCCGAAACAATCACCTTCACGTTTGCGGCCGGTCAGTAAGATCATCCACATGTGTCCGTTTATTAGGCAGGAATCTTCTTTTATTAGAGATACCACCACACGGGAGTCAGTCAACATGAATGTACAGTGTGTTATACGTCTAGGCTTTTTAACTTAAACATGAACCATACTTTTACTGTAGATACCTGGTTTTAATTGGCTTTGCATTGCTTTAGAAAAACAAAAAAGTAAAGCTCCACCAACCAGCCAAGTACAATCGCATCACGTTCTGTGCCATAAGTTTGGCCTAAAATGTTCTTATTACGACTAATTTAACAGTTTTTTTTTCATTTAGTTTAGAAGCGTTTTAGGTCATGTATAACTAATGACGTACTCAAAGTGCCTGGGTTAAAATTTAATGTGTCCAAAGTATAAAATACCTTAAAATATCCTTGTAATTTGAATCAGTTGATAGCCAAGAATGTTGTACATTGCAAATTTAGCATAATACCAAAAAAGATGAACAAACATTATTGTACGATTGTATTGATCAAAACGGTTTTCCCATCGCTGCAGAAGCTAAGTCGTGTTTTTGAAAAGGTCAGGGGCACCTCGGAGCGAATCACATTGAGATTCCACTCATAATGGAGTCAGTCGTGTGCACAGCGTCTCAGGCGATCACAGCAACAATTTCCACCTCACAATTCGAAGTGGATTGAGCTGTTGTGTGAGAGCAAATGCGTACATGACTAATTCTGCGTCCGACACTACATAATGTACTTTATTTATCTATATATTGTTCACCACGTATTTAGGACTTGGTTTCAGGCAGCGATGAAGCCTTCCATCACCCCAGGCAACTCCCCCTAGCTCCGACAGCTGATTATGAGGCATTTCCAGGCCAAGCGATTGATAAAATACAATTAAACGCCTTTAAACACCACTTTAGTACAGAACCGGGCCAGACAGAACCATTTACACAGTGTGCCTTTCACCTTTTCCTCCACACAGATGTATATTTTGAACTCTCTCCGCCGCCGTTACATGTCGTGATCACATCCAGCCAAAGTGGACAGCCTTTTATAGATCCTTTGTAGATCTATGTACATGAGTCGAATAGATATTTAAAATGAAATAGTGTATTATGTGCATGTTTTTTTGATTCGAACTTGGTCTTTTTGGACATTTGTATATGCTCTGTAAATATTATTTTATGGTACACTGACAGTTTGTTTGTGTGGGTTGTTAGGGGTTGTTCAGCCTTATTCGAGTCTTTGGCCATCCAGTGTTTTACTACATGCTATATATATCTATAAATATATTTGTCCTTTAGATTTTGCTCTTGCTGTATGACAGTAGTGTTTCTCTTTACTTTAAGATTTGTAGAATTGTCTATCATTTTACTGTTTTATCCGAGCAGTCTATGTCAAGCTATGATCATGTTTGTGGGCTCCGCTGACCAAAATTCACTTTAAGTCAAAGTATTTCGTGCAAACAGTGCCATAAAATCCACACACACCAGGTTCACGACACAGTGAAATGTTGTTAATGTAACTGATGCATGTGTCTCAGTGCGGTCATGCAGACGTTGTCAAAGTTTTGTTCTGGTGGTGTTTCCGTGACCTGACGTATGATGTTATATGAAACGGCTCTGATCACAATGATTTCAGATGTAGATTAGCGATTGCCATAAGATGCGGCGTGTTCCTGCTAACATTGGTCAAGATTCTGGTCAGACAATTGTAACAAGCATCGTCATATTATGAAAGGTCTTAAACTGGCAAGTTCAAAATGCTCCTTGAATGTGGTTGATTGGCTTACATTTTCTTGTTAAATTGCAAACATTGTGATTGTGTGATAAGGAATCAAATGTTAGTTATTCTATGCTTATTGTTATGGTACACAAACTAAACTAATACGCATCATGTATTTTAAGAAATGTAATCCAAACCATTGTATTTGAGTTGGTCTCAATTGTATATTGAATAGAACAGCTTGAGCCACTTTTATTCTATTTAGAATGTAATCATATAACGGTTCAAAAGGGTTTGATTATGCCCATTATACTGATTGTTGGGAAATCTGAAGAGCTATGATTAAATAAAATAATCAATTCAAGATAATCCTTTAAATATATGACCTAAAAAGTAGGACGCAATAATGCATTTTGCCCCAGTTTAGACTGAAATACCTTCCCCTCTTTCACTCTCTTACCTTTGCTTGATTGAGCCGAGCTGTACAATACTGTTGTATATGTTGTATATACTGAGCGTATATATATATATATATATATATATATATATATATATATATATATATATATATATATATGGGTCTTGGACTGGTGGTTGTGGTCCATAGCCTTATAGACAGTGCTTGTAGTTAGCTGTATAGAAACACCTGCCTTATTTTTCTATGGAACCTCAGTCGGGAAGAGCTCGGTTTCCTGTGGATCAGGCTGAACATTCACGTTTGTATTATGAACCCGATCAAAGGGCATGTTTTTTTTTTTATCAGTGATGCTGTTTCGTTATGATGAATACAAATAAAAATGCAAAAGAGACGACGGCGTCATTGTATTGATTTTCACTCGATGCATTATTAAAAAATGCAAACCACAAGAGCATTCGCCTCGGATGTTTCATTTATTTTACCAACAGAAAGCTAGAAACTCCTGAAACAACAGTGGGAGACAGGGACAACAAACCAAAGGAGTCTGTGAAGAGAAAAAGTGGTTCATTCTTTAGTTGCATTCTTCTTGTACAGTCACTTAATAGTATATTATAGTCACATGCTGTAAGAGATGTATTATTTACTTGATCTAATACAAAATAAATTGCCAACCAACATGTTAAAGAAGTGTCTGGATCAGAATTAAGGAAATAATATGAAAAGTGGTTTTGATGGACATGAACAGCAGACAGAAACCTTTGACCCTCAACTTAATTTGGTTAATGAAACAACCCTAAAGGTGTGAGTGATAAGCCACGTCTCAGAAAGACAGAGATATGGCAACCTCTGTATCTGCCAACAATTACATGACCATTTGCCTGGAACATTCCAAACTTATGGCACTAATAATGTCTTTCAATTAATACATTAAAGATACTGTAGTACATCCTTGGCAAGCAAAGCAATAACATCTCCATGGAGACAAGCCGGTGGTGGACCCTCCATCAGATGACACCTTTAAATGCAGGAAGGCATCAAGTGTCTTGCCCAAGGACAAAACAATAATCCCTCATGAGGTCAATTCCTGCATCTGACCCATTAATCAACCAGTGCCACTTGGGCATCCTGTCAGGGGCCGACAGGAGGAGTGTTCTGTGCAGGGGCCCAGATGAGAGGAGCCTTGAGAATGACCAGGTTAGTCTGTCCGTGGCAGTAAATTGTCTATATTATGTTGTGACGTATGTTTTTTCTGCAATAACGGTATAATCTATAAAACATGTTAATCATTGTTTTGTTTTTTTGACTATTTTAAATCACATAGAATGACTTAATAAAAGAAACAAGTGCGATTTAACTCTTGTGTTTTAACTGTAGCTAGAGCAGAGCCTAAACTCTTATTATAAATCATGATTTCTCTTGATCTGAATCCAGGAGGTGTTGGGTGTCAAGGCGATGCTGAATTCACGTCACGCTGACTCTTACATAACACGTCTGCCCAAATGACTCAGGCTGAAGCCAGAGCGGCCTATTTCAGTCCAGCGTCCACACTTTTAGTCCAGATTAGATCAAAATGTCCACTGTCTTTCTTTGGAGTTGGCGTCTACTGCCGACATGTAACACCGGCCTGCCATGTTCCCACACTTTTGAGTCACGTCCCAAAGAGGACTTAACCCGCCATTGCCTGCTCATACTACAGCCCCGTAATACTCTGTCCATGCAAGAGATCCACGCAGCACTCGCGACGGTTTAAGAACTACACTTTGGGTTGGGAAATGTGGGGGTGTTTCTGTGGGAAGTTTGCACGTTCTATCTGTGTCAGGGCGAGTTTGAGCAAGGTTCTCCGGTTTCCTAAGAAAATACAACGAATTTTCCCTCCAAGTCGATAGTTCTAGCCAAATGTAACTCTAAAGATTTGGAGTTTGGTCCCTGAGTGCGGCTCCTGACGGGTTCTTTCAATGGAATTAAAAGTAGGGTCAAATGTGGAAGACAAATTCCCCTACAAGGAGTTTATACGACAGAGTTTCATGTTTTTCTAATGATTACTTTGTTTGGTCGCCATGGTAAATAATAGTAATCTCTCTACAGCCCTTTACAAACAGCACACACGGCTGATCTCTGAGCGTCTTTTACCCAAATCTGGTCAGACTGGTCTTGCCCCAGTTTACATGCAGCAAAAAGAACCACATAGGTTTGAGTTGGGCTGAGGGATGTTTGGGTGCCTCTGGTAATTTAGCATTAGCACCAAAACTTTGCTGCTATAATTGCTGATAAAAACGGAGATCCTACATATAACGACATTTTTGTCAAACCTACTGTAGACAACTCTTTCACGTGGAGCTTTTGTCTGTCAGACTTGCTGGGAAATGTGTGTCTCTCATGTTATTTGTTCTCTGCAGAGCAAATAAACACATTGACTCCAGGTAGTTCCGTGGCTGATTCTTATCTTACACCTCCCTTAGTTTGCTCCTGTCGTCATCGGACTGCTTTGTTTAACTCTTACATGCATCTGAATACAAATAGAAGAGTGTGGAATGACGAGAGGTGGTTTACTTTTATAAATGTGCCTTTCAATGTTCCTCCCCCGAAGCAAAAGTGCAGAGTGAGTCCCTGTATTGATCACCGGTCTTTGGCCCTCGATGAAATGCAGCAGTCATTCTTAAAGTCACGACACACACTTACACTGAGGTGCCTTTAGTACTTTTTAGACTTTTTACCTTCGATTTTGATTAATTATTTGATAACTTTTTTACAAAGTGACCCGACAAAAGGCAAGTTTGTGTGTCCGTTTAACTGTGGGTTGTGTTGTTGTGTGGGTCAGGTGGGTCAGGTGAACACAAAAAGATTTATAAATAAAGTAGTCCTCATGTCCAACCAGGATTACAAAAATCACCCACGTTTTCAAACTTTGGAACAATAGGCCAAATCTTTAGTAAAATATCATATACAATCTTTTCATGTTTTCATGTTTGTGCTCAGGCAGTTTATCTTTCTTGTAGCCTATGTCATTTACTCATGGCAAAACGCAAGAGTAACACATTATAATGCTTTATTCCATAAATGCCATTCATCTATTATTATTAATCACATTTGCAGGCCATAAGTAGTAAACATCTTGGTCTCATCTTGGCTTAACTTGATTTCTTTTAAACATAATAAAGACACCTGGACTGTTGAGGTTTAATTTTGCTTTAAAACTTGCAATAATACAAGAAAAAAATATACATTTGTGAAACAAGTTGGGGTAACCTGCCATGTCCTCTCTGTGCCCCACATACTGCACCACATTTAGAATCTGATTTAGTCACTGTGTGGGTGTCCGCTTCAAAGACTGGAGTGTTCAACCTTTGACCTCTGCTGACACTCAGTTCTTGACCCCAGTTTGGTTTAAGGGTCATCAACCAAACAAAATACTGAACATTCAAGAAGCTAAAGCGCATTCCTTTATAAAGTTAAACCTGAACTGGCTCGCTCCTGCGTCACAGGCATGAATTTAGCCGTTCACTGGAATATGACTCAACTGAAGAATGCTTGTTTATCAGATTTGTCATAAATTAAACTATTTTGCTGTTGCTACAAGGAAGAAAAGTTTTAAAAGACATTGAACTTGCAGATACGGTAGCGCAGCGGTTAGCTTCCCGTGTCTGCAGAGGTTTCCTCCAGGTTCTCCAGGTTCTCCCATGACACTAAAAACATGTGTATGAATGAGTGTTGTGAGAGTGAATGTGGGACAACGGGTGATGTTTACCTCATGTGTTTCATGTATGTTCATTAACATTCACTCTCCCGACCAAATACATGCATACATATCAACAGATAGATATTTATAGTAAAAAGTACCAAGGACAAAATGAATCCCTCAATTTTGTTGAATAGCAAAACCATTACTTAGAATTCTTGAAAAGTCTACTGAGAACTATTCAACAGTTAAATGTAGTGACATTGAAAGAGAAATGTGCTATTTTTTACACTAGCGACTAAATGGATTTTAAAATGTCTTTTGTCAATTTTATCTGAGAAATGCTCGTTCAAAGCCAGGATTGAACTCAAAACCTTTAGGCCAGATGAATGTGCTAAAAAGTCGAGATTGTGAAGTGAAAGTACATCCATCCATCCATTTTCTACCGCTTGTTCCCTCTCGGGGTCGCGTGTGACTGGAGCCTATCCCAGTGACTTCGGGCCTTAGGCGGGTAGTGAAAGTACAAGCGAAAGTATAAAGTATCCCAAATTTGCTCAAGTAAAGCACACCTAAAAATATTGGATTACTGCATTACTTTAACTTAAGTACTGCGTTACTATCCACCACTGATAAAATCTAAATACTAACAGAGCTATAGGGGCCGATCTAGAGCAGTAGCGTCTCTGAGTGAGAATGCAGGTCACATTTGTGCACATGTATAATTCAGATCTGTTACACAACCTCCAGGAAACTGTATTAGGCGTCTGGGTCTGAAGTATTTGATCTGAAGTGACTGCCTGTCGATCTCACGCTCCATCCTTCCCTCACTCGTAAACAAGACCCCGAGATACTTGAACTCCTCCACTTTTGGCAAGGACACCCCACCCACCTGAAGAGGGCAAGCCACCTTTTTCCTGTTGAGAACCATGGCCTCGGATTTGGAGGTGCTGATTCTCATCCCAGCCGCTTCACACTCGGCTGCAAACCGTCCCAGTGCATGTTGCAGGTCCGGGTTTGATGGAACCATCAGGACAACATCGTCTGCAAACAGCAGAGATGGAATCCTGTGGTCCCCAAACCGGACACCCTCCGACCCCTGACTGCGCCTAGAAATTCTGTCCATAAAAATTATGAACAGAACCGGTGACAAAGGGCAGCCCTGGCGGAGTCCAACATGCACTGGGAACAGGTCTGACTTACTGCCGGCAATGAACACAGCTCCTGCTCCGGTCATACAGGGACCGGACAGCTCTGAGCAAAGGGCCCCGGACCCCGTACTCCCGGAGCACCCCCCAAAGGACACCCCGAGGGACACGGTCGAAAGCCTTCTCCAGATCCACAAAGCACATGTGGACAGGTTGGGCAAACTCCCATGAACCCTCGAGCACCCGATGGAGGGTATAGAGCTGGTCCAGTGTTCCACGACCAGCACGAAAACCACTCTGCTCCTCCTGAATCCGAGGTTCGACTATCGGTCGGATTCTCTTCTCCAGTACCTTGGAATAGACCTTACCCGGAGGGCTGAGGAGTGTGATCCCTCTGTAGTTGGAACGCACCCTCCGGTCCCCCTCCTTGAACAGAGGGACCACCACCCCGGTCTGCCAGTCCAGAGGCACGGTCCCCGAACGCCACGCGATGTTGCAGAGACATGTCAACCAAGACAGTCCTACAACATCCAGATACTTTAGGTACTCAGGGCGGATAACATCCACCCCCGGAGCCCTGCCACCGAGGAGTTTGCGAACAACCTCAGTGACTTCAGCTTGGGTGATGGATGAGCCAGCCTCTGAGTCCCCGGTCTCTACTTCCTCTTCGGAAGACGTGACTGAGGGATTAAGGAGATCCTCAAAGTATTCCTTCCACCGTCCGACGACATCCCCAGTCGAGGTCAGCAGGCCTCCACCCGCACCGTAAACGGTGTTTGTGAGACACTGCTTCCCCTTCCTGAGGCGCCGGACGGTTTGCCGGAATTTCTTTGGTGCCGACCGATAGTCCTCCTCCATGGCCTCCCCGAACTCCTCCCGGGTTTTTGCCTCTGCGACAGCACGAGCCGCGGCTCGCCTGGCCTGCTGATACCTGTCGATGACCTCAGGAGATCTACAAGCCAGAGTGGCCTGATAGGCCTCCTTCTTCAGTCTGACGGCATCCCTTACTTCCGGTGTCCACCACCGGGTTCGGGGGTTGCCGCCACAACAGGCACCGGAGACCTTGCGACCACAGCTCTGAGCAGCCGCATCAACAATGGAGGCGGAGAACATGGTCCACTCGGACTCAATGTCCTCAACCTCCCCCGGGACATGGGAGAAGCTCTCCCGGAGGTGCGAGTTGAATACCCTACTGACAGAGGGCTCCACAAGATGTTCCCAACAGACCCTCACAATGCGCTTGGGCCTGCCAAGTCTGTCCGGCTTCCTCCTCCGCCAGCGGATCCAACTCACCACCAGGTGGTGATCGGTTGACAACTCTGCCCCTCTCTTCACCCGAGTGTCCAAGACACGCGGCCGGAGGTCAGATGACACGACAACAAAGTCGATCATTGACCTCCGGCCTAGGGTGTCCTGGCGCCATGTGCACTGATGGACACCCTTGTGCTCGAACATTGTGTTCGTTATGGACAATCCGTGGCTAGCACAGAAGTCCAATAACTGAACACCGCTCGGGTTCAGATCGGGGAAGCCGTTCTTCCCGATCACCCCTCCCCAGGTGTAACTGTCATTGCCCTCGTGGGCGTTGAAGTCACCCAGTAGAACAACGGAGTCCCCGGTCGGTGCACTGTCCAGTACTCCTCCCAAGTACTCCAAGAAGGCCGGGTACTCTGCACTGCTGTTCGGCCCGTAGGCCGCCACAACAGTGAGAGACCTGTCCCCCACCCGAAGGCGGAGGGACGCGACCCTCTCATTCACTGGGGTGAACTCCAACACGTGGCGGCTGAGCTGAGGGGCTATAAGCAAGCCCACACCAGCCCGCCGCCTCTCCCCGCGGGCAACACCAGAGAAGTGGAGCGTCCAGCCCCTCTCGAGGAGATGGGTTCCAGAGCCCAAACTATGCGTGGAGGTGAGACCGACTATATCTAGTCGGTATCGCTCAACCTCCCGCACAAGCTCATGCTTTTTTCCCCCCAGCGAGGTGACATTCCATGTCCCCAGAGTTAGTCTCTGTGTCTGGAGATCTGGTCGCCGAGGCCCCTGCCGTCGACTGCCGCCCAGATATCTCTGCACCGGCCCCTTATGGATCCTCCTGCGGGTGGTGGGCCCACGGGAGGGCGGCCCCACGTCGCTCCTTCGGGCTGTGCCCGGCCGGGCCCCGTGGGGTAAGACCCGGCCACCAGGCGCTCGCCATCGAGCACCCATCCCAGGCCTGGCTCCAGGATGGGGCCCCGGTGACGCCGATCCGGGCGACGTAAACGGCCTTGTTCGTGAACTCATCATAAAGGGCTTCTGAACCGATCTTTGTCTGACCCGTCACTTAGGACCTGTTTGCCTTGGGAGACCCTACCAGGGGCTTGAAGCCCCCGACAACATAGCTCCCGGGATCATTCGGGCGCTCAAACCCCTCCACCACGTTAAGGTGTCGGTTCAAGGAGAGGAATAGGAAAGAGGAAAATACTGTTTCAATTAGATTAAAATTGAAGGTGTTTTAGTAGTTTTGTTATTTTATCATTCTTATTATTGCTTGGATACATTTGTAGTAGTTATTTTAAAGGTGCTTTGTGTACTTTTCTGTTGGAGGGTCCACCACCTGCTTGTCTCCATGGAGATGTTTTTGCTTTGCTTGGAAGGTTCCAGAGTATGGTATTAAACTGAACTGTGAATCTCTTTGGAGACAAGCATGTGACTACCAGGTAAAGTTTTACATGTGTTTTTTTTATTTTCTTTCCGTTATTTTTGTATTCATTTTTTATAAAGCAGGTGAAGACCACTACTACTACTTCTAATAATAATAATACTACTACTGTAACAAACATGTAGTCTGCCGTTAATAGGGTTGTTTACAGTAAACAATACAATAACTGAATGTTTTCAATAATACAGACATTTCTGAAATATATATTGAATGTTGAGTCTTTCCCTAAAAATAAAGCTTTGATTTTCCATAAACTGACTGGTACAAATGGATTTTAATTATTGTTGCATTTAAAGTATTTCTCTTCTACAGTCGAGCTTTTCTCACTCTCCTCTGACCCCACCGTCACCCACTGATCACTTTGATGTTTCCCCTTTCATTTGGGATTAACTGTAAAGCCAAGCATTTCCAGGAATAGGCAAACACCTGTCTTAATCGCCCACTAAACGTGATGGGACACCACGTAACGGCTAAGATTGTTTCCGAAGCCTTTAGATGAGGGAGTAAATAAATGAAACCCAACAATTAAGAGTAAATATAGGTCGGGCTGTAATCGTGCAACAACAGTGTAATTGGCATCGTTTGAACAAAGAAAAAAGCAGGTCATGAGGGTGGAGCCATGAAATGTGTCTCCAGTGGTGTTTAAACTTTAGAAAGATTGCACTAGAAGAAATGATTGGTTTATTTTTTTCCCTGAACGTCCTCCAAACTTGACATTAAATCAGTGGTTCTTAACTTGGCTTCGATCGAACCCCAGGGGTTCGGTGAGTCAACCTCAGGGGTTCGGCGGAGGTCAAAACACACATCAGACTCATATGATTCGTGCTGCAGGGAATTTGGTGCGCTCAGCTCGGTTGTCGACTTGTGACTGTCGTGAAGGTAGGTCTTGTGATTTCTTTCTTAAAGGTCCCATAACATGCAAAATCGACTTTTCAGAGCTTCTAACCTTCTGACATTGCTATTTATGCTTCATATATGTACCCAGAGTGTTTTTTTGATTGATTCCCGCAGTTTTTAGCTATACTACAGACTATCTCCTTTCCGCGAATCTCCAAACTGACGGGCGGTGGGGCAAGACTGCGTCATAAGAGCAAGCACGCATCACCATCCCCCCTCTCGACTCCCCTCCCCCCCTCCCGCCTCCCGCCTGCCGCCTCTCGCCCCCTTCCCCCCGGCTCCGCGCTGCTGTCTCCCTACAAGCCCATTCCGGTGTTTTTCTGCTTCGATTTACGACGAAACACGGCTCAAAGAGGCCCAAAACTTCATTAATGATATCGCACTCTTTACTATTATCACAATGGTGACGGTTTATGTGGCAGTTGATGCAGCAACTGGGAAAATAAACGGAGAGAAGTTCTATCCGATACCGAAAAACCAGGAAATAAGAGCGCGATGGATATAAGACTTATATATATATATATATATATATATATATATATATATATATATATATATATATATATATATATATATATATATATATATAAATAGATAGATAGATGTATCTGTTCTGTAATTTCTTTGTGATTTGAATGCATTTTTCCTGCTGTGTGAAGCACTTTGAATTGCCTTGTGTATGAAATGTGCTCTACAAATAAACTTGCCTTGCCTTGCCTTCTGCACACGCTGTAGAAGAAACACCAGATTTATTTAGTCTCGAAGTAGTGTTGATCTGAAGTTCTATCGTTTCTCACTCCGTCGCGCGGAGCGGCGCATCGCGGAGCAGACAGCTGTGGGGCAATCACTACGTCACGGGTGGGCGGGGCACACACACGCTCTGAGACTACGTCATGGGTTGGGCGGGGGAGCCAGATCGCTCTTCGCAAAGGTGGGGGCGAATATCAAACCAAGCCGTTTGCATTTCCGGGTTGGTGAGGGGGTCCAAGGTCTGGGTGATATTTCTTAACTATCATGTTAAGGGTGTTACACAACACTTATTATTATCAATTATACACTTAGGATAGACTACGAAATGTGAAAAAAGCATGTTATGGCACCTTTAATACTTTAGATTGACTCAAAGCCCACCTTTCTGGGCTAAGTTTTGGCACCAGCCTGGCCCCATTCATTATTAGGCCCGAGCGCCACAAGCTGGCGAGAGGCCTATTAATCTCGTAAGGCCGTGCAAAGCACGGCTGCGAAAGTGCGCACGTAGTGCGCACGAAATCACGTTTGGAAGTGGGCACGTAGTGCCCACTTCCAAACACTCACTAACGCACTCCTTCACTCATGCACGCCCCGTGCATACTAATTAGTAGTAGGAAAATGGAACATTACCGTTGTAAACGGGCGAAGCCCGTGCAAAAGTGCGCACTAAACGAGCACTTTACATTGGGATGTAAAGTGCTCCATATAAAGCACTCATTTGCACTAAGTAGCTCACGAATACGTTCCCCATCTCTTGCATGTTCCGTGCATATAAGCATGTAATGCAAAATTTGAACAGTATTACTGTATAGAGGGCCAAAAACACAAAGTGGGCGGAGCCCACTCAAAATTAACGAAAGTACCCGTCAGTGACCAGGGACCCACACCATGAGGTAGGAAAGCGCGAGCGCTTTCCGAAAATGTATAGTTTATGATATTTGAAAAATGGGAAACATTGTTTTCGCATCGGAATATTATTCTTTCTTCTTCTTCTTCTTCTTCTCGGGACCAACCCCCCTATTTTTCATCCAGTGAAAATTGACGAAAAGTCACAAAAATGTTCACACCTCTAAAAATTGTGCCTCTCTACATTCTGGCTATTTCCCTTTTCTAAAATAAAAAAAAATTGGCGCGTCAGCGCCCCCAAATGTACCAAAAATGCATTGAGAGATAGGAAATGACCCAAAAAATATCTGATCGTAGAATCATGAAATTTGGCGCAGAGGTAGATGGTGACAAGAGAAGTAAAAAATATTACAACGGCAACGCCGTCCACCCAACCAAATGTCGGCCATATTGGTTCAAAAATGGCTAAGCATGACTAGGGAGTTTTTCCAAATGTTGTACTTTTACGAACTCCTCCCAGGGCGTTGGCTCTAAAAAGCTGAAATTTGTTGAAAATGGTACTGAGGAGTGGGACATCAAAAGTTGATGTCACGGTCTCTGTGCGGCGAAGCCGCAAACTGTAGCTAGAATTTCAGAAATCTCCCAAATTTAACATTTCTGCCGTTTGCGCAGATAAAGTCCGAATTGCGTCAAATTAGAATCAGTTGTTAAACTCTTTGCCCTAAACCTACTTGAAGTGAAATTAATTAATTTGGTGCCACAGCGCCCCCTACAGATTTTATATGGAGGTTAAATGTTTAGTTTTGCGAAATTATATGAAATTTGACACACAACTCAATTTTAGCATCCCCATCAAAAAAGTCAATGAGACCCATGTCATAATTGATATGGCGTTGCCGTAACGATGACCAAAACCTCCCACGTTATTCTAATGGGGAAATCGCCAGAACACGTATACACTTTATACTTTCACAAACTCCTCTTAGGGCGTCAGCCCTATTAACCTGAAATTTGGTGAGACTCATCTTCAGGGGTGGACCATCAAAAGTTATCCACATTTTTATTCAAAGAGTCACGGTGTCTGTGCGGCACATTTTGCCAAGAATTCAAAATAAAATTGCTTTTTGATGGTAAAACAAAGGGGAGAATCTGTGACAGCGTCACAGATTCAGCAGTAGGCGTAATAAAAGGACAATTGGGGCGCGTTAGCGCCCCCTCCTCGTGCGGCGTGGCGGCGGCGTAGCGGCGGCGGCGTGGCGAGGGCCGATCATTGCCGCTTGCGGCTTTAATTATGTTTTGTTTTTGTGTGAAATCTTGTTTTGATGATTTTGTTCTTTGAACACAGTGATGTTGATGCACGGTTAATTTTTTGCAGCAGTAAAATACATACCTATGTTTTGAATTCTGTGGCCCCGCCCCCATGCATGAACCTGACAACCCACATTTAAAAAACAAACAAAATGAGATAACTATGATAACATACCTTATCATATTATCTTTATTTAAAAATCTGTTTATCTTGGATTATTTTGTGGGTTGTCAGGTTCATGCATGGGGACCACAGAATTTGAAAAAAATAAATAAAATCCAATTAAGAAGGGTTCGGTGAATGCCCATATGAAACTGGTGGGGTTCAGTACCTTCAAAAAGATTAAGAACCACTGCTTTAAATTGTACACAACATTTTTTGCATTAAGAAGAGTTATACAATCTGGCTCAACTTTTCCTCTTACTAACCCCCATTATGTCTATTTTCACCAGTTGAGGACTTATACCTGACAAGCAGTAGTATTGTAAATGTGGTGGATTAATAAAGGTGCATCATGTCTCTTTTCTGGTTTCACTTTATTTCTTAAACAAACTAAAACAAAACCACTTGAAAAACCTACCTCCTTATGTGAGTGGAGTCACATCTCTGCAGATCTGACCTGTAACTTGACCTGTTGGTGTCTCTTGCTTGTCTCCATGGAGATAGGTAAGTTTAATGCCATGATGTGGAGCACTGACTTCTCCACAAACACAAGCAGGTGGCGGACCCCCTACCAGAAGTTACATAGTGCACCTTTAAAGCACATTGAGTCTAGTCTGGGTCTGTTTTCCTTTTCTTTTGTCAGTTGTTTTTTCATGTCGTCTTGCTCTTCGAGTTTTATCTTTTATTTCACTTACTGTGCATTAAATTCATTATAACACTCATTTAAACTTGGAGCCAGCACATCCAAAGCAAAGGAAACCCGTCCTGTGAGTCACGTTTGGGGAATTCCTTCAGGGGACCGTGCAGCTGCCTCGGGTCTCTCCCTTAAACCCCTGCACCGGAGACGCTTACTGTCCTGAGGGAGAGTTCTGAAGTTTAAAAATACACACAGCACCAAACACAGAACCAAACACAGCGCCAAACAAAGATCCAAACACACATCTGACGTCATCCCACAGTCTATGGTGTCACTGCACTCAAATACACAGCTGAGTATGTAAAGTCTTCAAAATAATGCAATACAACATTGTTAAATGTAGGTTGCAATTTTGACTCAAACACATAATATGTGAACAATCAATCTGTATATTGTTCAAGTCGGTGTAATCCCTCATTCGTCCAGGAGTGTTCCATTGTAGATAAAGATTCAGTTGTAGTCATCTGGAGAGTCCAGATGACTACAACTGAATCTTTTTCTACATTGATTGTTCAACTTTGCTCAATTTTATGTTTGGTGGAGAAGGAAAGCCTCGACTCCTCCAAAGTTGCTGGTGTCACACACTGTGGAAGTTGCATCAGCTTGGCTCAGAACCGTAGTCAGAGATCATGTATCTGTGTCTGGTTTAGGCCTTCCTGCGATAAAACTTGGCACAACATGTAAAAGCGGAACAGTCAGTCTTTTTTTGAGACTAAGTCAGCGTCAGCTTTCTTTGTAACCAATTTAATTCCTCGAAAATTATCTACCAGTTTGAGACAAAAACACACTTTTATATGGGGAACCATAATCTCATTCCCCTGGCAGCTGCTTGAAATAAGAACATGACAGAAACAACCCTTGGCACTAAAAGGTAAAAGAAAACCAAGTCGAGATATTTTAGATTCACAACATGTATTTTTATTATTATTTTCATGTGCTTGATATCGAATTTGCTAAACCAAACAAAATACAGCTAATATTCAGACAAAGCAGTTGACTCTAGGTTCAGTGTCTATGTATAGCTCGACCCGGGACCGTCCCCGCGCTCCCTTTGCTTCAAGTCCAATCCAGTATTTACAAGTGAATTTGGAACATGTGACTTCAAGGCATTCCTGTGTTTAGTATTCACGAGACCAGCCGCTCAGACAGCTGCTCTTTACAGCTGTGGCCTGCACTGACACCACCACCAAACCAAACACACCAGGTGTGCACCGCTGCAAACCCCCCCACCACCAGAGACCAACCCCCAATGACGCTGATTACAGACCGCGCCTCATGGTCAATTCCTTTTCCCAATCCTGATGTGTAATTTGGTTAACTGTCTCTCCGTGAATGACTGGTTTATGGCATTGAGTGGAGGATGTGTCAGCGTCTAGGCCACATTACATAAGGTTTGGGGGAGGTGGATGCTGATTGGGCCATTCCCGAGGCTCGTCCCACTCTCCCAGCATCCATTCATAGAGTTCAGGGTCATGTGACGTCAGACGGTGGCCTGTATCTGCGGCCATGTCGGACGGAGAAGATTTGTTGTCTTTTGCATGCTGTAAGGAGGCAGTTTTATCAACAAACACGACCAAAGTGATGCTCATTGATATAGGAACATTTTAAGATAATATTAATAATATCATAGGGTGTTTTTTTATCATTGATTTAATAACACATAAAACTTGTAACGCTTTTCAGGACAGTTAAAGACGTTTCACAGGTCAAGATCAATAAATTCAATTTGATATCAAGGTTTTTTTCTGAAATAAGTTTCATTTACACTGTTATTATTATTAAAGTATATACAGTCAAATTTAATGGAAAAGAGCAACACAATATTTCTTATTAGATTCAACATTCTTAAATTAGATCTATGTATGTATTTATTTTGTATGTGTTTTAAATGTATCTCTTATTTATCCCTTGTGGTCATGTGTTTGTGTTTTTTTACTTTATTTTATTACCCTTATCCGGCAATTACGCAGTTTTAGGGACAAAGCCGTCATATGACTTTGAATGGGCATAAACAGAAGATAATAGGAGATGGATTAGATAAGTTATATAAGACATGTTTTTGAGAGAGATTGAAATGTTCTGGTGTTTTCTGCTTTTGAACAATTTTATTAGTTTGTTTGTTTTTACGTTAACTACATCTATTTCAAATCATGGACTCATATGGACGGCTATTATAACTGTTTTTACATAAATTTTACATAAACATAGTGTGGCTAATCACTTTACATTTCAAAAACACAACAATTTAGACCAAACCACAAATTTAAGTGGATGAGTAAATCACTCTCTTGACTCTTGTCCAACGTCCTTCACCAAATGTGACCCCGGATCCTGCTCAGTATCCAGGCAGAGGATTTGTTCTATTGTGTTAGTTTAGGGATTTTTTTTCTCTAAAGTCATATGCTTTGTGTGAAAGGGGTTTTCATTATAGGAAGTATTTACCTTCACCATTGACCACATACTGTGTATTTGAGTAGTAGGTATTTGAGCTCAACAGTCCTGCCCACCTTTCAATTTAAATATATCAATAATCTACAGTATATAATTAGATCAATATACCTTTATTATTCCTGTGGAGCAATTCAAACACTTTGAGCAGTTAAAAAGAAGGTTTTAGTGCAGATTAACAGTAAGAATAGTCAGGTTGAGTGAGGAGATCATGTGTAAAGACAGTTGGAGGTGAGAAATAACCCTCTGGACAAAAAACTGCTTGTTTAATTCATTAATTCATGTTCTACTGCTTGTTCCGGTTAGGGGTCGCGGGTGACTGGAGCCTATCCCAGTTACTTTGGACCTTAGGCGGGGTACACTCTGGACAGGGGCCAGCTCGTCGCAGGGTTGTGTAACGATTATAATAATTTGGTTGTATAATAACATTATAAGAGTTTGAACGCTTCCTGGGGCATCTATTTAGTAACTAATACGTATGACACACAGTTTATAACACACAAAGCGTCTCTGAAACTTTATAAATTGCTATGTTGAAAAATATTTAGCCATTTTAGTTGAAATATACAGTTCTGGAATAAAAACAAATAAAACCAGATAGTTGGTTAGCCTCTGTCCCGCCTTTTACTTTTTCAATTTTTCAATACATTGGAAAGCGGTAACGACATCTAAGTGTGTGGGACTGTTCTCTCCGCTCTCTACTTCATACTCTCTTTTTCTTTTTAGATCTCGGAGCATTTGTACAAATTTAATCTGTGGTGTGCAAGTTTATCCTGTGACAACCTGCTCCTCGCACGCACACGCACACGCGCACACGACATGCACACACACACACACACACACTGTGATAAAATGTGAATATATGATTATATTTCTGTGATGTATTTTATCTGCATAATAGTGATATTTTATCTGCATCATTAGTCTAAGAGAAGAACGGGTGTGTGACAAACTGCATTTGTGAAGGGGTCGTAAAGATGGTCCAAAGGATGTTTACCCTAGGGGGGGTGATAACCCAGAGGAGTCTGGGTAATGTTTACCCAAGGCTTGATCTCTACGGAAAAATACCAAGTGCCTTGATGTGAGGCTGACCAATGAGAAATGTGACCCGCCTATTCCAGAATATCTAATAAAACCAACCAGCATGGGAAAAAACGGTGTGAGACGCGGGGGTGAGACGCAGGAGGGTCAGCCAGGCTCCTTACAACGGCCTGGCTGACACAGTCCCCGCGTTTTCTCCCATGCATGCCACACAAATGTCTGATGTTTCTGTGTCGTTTCATATTCTAAGTTGAATTGTGTTCTCTATGTGTTACGGAATAGCATCGGTGCATTGTCTGATTCCATGACATTTTCTGGTCCTATCGAGCCGGACGACAAGCAGCCCCTTCGCGGAGATTGACGGGTGAATCGGTGAAGTCTGTGCACAGCTGAAAGAAGTCCACTTTTCCCGTGGCCGCCCATCGCACCTCAGTCTCCGCGAGGAGAGCGCGTCGTTTCGAAGCAGCAGGAGAAAACAGGCGACAAAGAAGGTCAGACAAAATTTTGTGTGTGAAAGACTTAGCCATGAAACGTTTTATGCATAGGCTTTTTGCAGGAGTTTAGTTACTCGCATAAAGAGGAGTTTAATATTTCTCAGTCAAAAAATACAGGAGTTTAATATTTCTCATTGACAAAAAATACAGGAGTTTAATTTTTCTCACTGACAAAAAATACAGGAGTTTAATATTTCTCAGTCAAAAATACAGGAGTTTAATATTTCTCAGTCAAAAATACAGGAGTTTAATATTTCTCAGTCAAAAATACAGGAGTTTAATATTTACTCATTAAAAAATAAAAATATTGGTTGGCTTTGTGTAGATAAGTTCTCACATAAAGGAGTTAAATTGCTCACCACGAGTTAAGTTTCTCACCGAAAGAAAGTCATGAAGCCTTATGCCGAGTTGTTACTGACATAAAGATGAGTGACTGTAAGCGCTGTGCACGAGCGAAGTAAGTAAGAGAGAAGTGTGAATGTGTGAATGAGGATTAATAAGTGATTAACTAACAAGTGTGAATCACAATTAATCATACAAGGGTCACAAGGCGTTATTCTGAGAGATCTAAAATTTGCAGTCACGGGTGAATCTTAAACACAACGTTTATGTCCGGAGGAATCTAATATGGAATTTTCTCTAGAAGCTTGACATTGGCCGTGACTGTAAAGCAAGTAGCATTTCTTTCAGACGACCGAGACCAAATAATGCCAAAATTATCACCCCAAACTGTAAAAAGACAAAGGAAAAGTCATAAGAGGATTTTGGAGGGAGACTTCTAGCGTGCTCAGACGACGTGGCAGAGAGGGGGAGATAAGGGGGGTCAACAAGGCAGGAGAATGGGAAGAAAGCAGTTCAGAGGACGCTCTGAACTGATGAAATAAGTAAAGCTAAACTCAGCTGGTTTTAAATATTAGTATTTGAGAGCTCTGTAGAACAAATTTAAGGGTTTTGTTTGATTGACAACAGTCAATTGTAAAGATTTTATTAAACTTGATAAGAGATGAAGATGAATTCAGATTTTTATAGATGGCCAATATTTTGGGGAATGTGATCACAGACAGGACACTTCCTGTCCCCGACATAGAAGACAAAAGTCGTGTTTTTTTGTGTGCACCAAACAAAGCTATGTTTTGTTTTGTTTTATTTTTGGACTTGACGAAAATATTTTTTTGGACTTATGTAACCATAATGCATGACTAGATCAAAGTACAGGACGAAAAGACAGAAGTGTTTTTAAATTTAGGATCAAATACAGGCACAGGCCTGGGAAGTGATAATATGGGTAAATGAGTGACTACTGATGTTTTTGGACGTAGAACGGGCAGTAAGTAAAGTCATAGTAAAAGTTATATCAGTAACTTATTTATTTGTATTATCATGAGGAAACCTCGCATTGCATGTAGACGTAAGTGAGGGAATAAGTTAAATAGTGACGTCCGATGTCCTCCTTGGAAAGACATGAATGGGTCATTAACTAAAGACAACAGGACACCAAGTCATAAAGATAGTCAGAGATAAGGGGCTATTGACTGGCAAATAATCTGGAGAGGACTCAGGATGGAGCAGATGTTGTTATCTTTACGGATCACAGGGACACCAAGAGGTTACACCTCAGGGGGAGGGTTGATTGATGGGTAATAGGAAAAGTTAAAATTAACAGGGAAAGAATTTGACATTCTAAAGTAAATACCTGAAGGATTGTGGAGATTCAATCAAGAATTGAATAGATTTAAATAAGACAATATCATCTAAATTTAGACGCTATAGAAGTTATGAAAACCAGTGATAACAGGAACTTAACATTACAGGACTCAGGACGGACCTGGGGGGAGGAGTGTAATACAGAAGAATAAATTTTATGAGACCCGCAGATTACCTGAAGATAGTAAAAACTATAACCAGGGGAAGGTTTAGAATCATTTTGATTGTTATACACATATAGACTTGCTAGAACAAACTAATACACAATGTTTGTAAAGGACCACATGAGCAGGTGTGAGAGATTGAGTTTGAAACTCACCTGAAGCACATATAGAAGATTAGCACATATTACATTAGATGGGTGACTTTATGCAGGCCACACAAACAGAGGAGATGTGAAATTATTAATTATGTGAAGAATTTTAAGTTGTGAACTGACCCGTATGGCCAGCTCAACGGGGGAATTATTGAGATAATTATTATTGTTTGATGTATTTGTATTGCACACACACACACACACACACATACGCGCACACACGTGGAGACCAAACATTTAGAGTTTGAGACATTTAGAGTTTGAAACGTTTAGAGTTTGAAACTTTTAGAGTTTGAAACATTTAGAGTTTGAAACATTTGGAGTTTGAAACAAATGGTGGTAAAACAGATAGGTTAGGGCAGTGTCGGATAACAGACACATAGACGGATTACAGACACACAGGGGGGGGGCCCAGCGCCGTGGAAGGGGGGGCTCAGCCAGGGATGTGACCACTGAACTGTGAAAGGTCAAGAGGTGACATTGCGGAGTGGAAGACAGACGCAATTCCATCTCTTCCTTGATTACATCTTGGATTAGTGAACGTTGTAAACTATCTGGATTATTTAATTTTGTTTAAATGTAGTAGTTTGAGAAATGGGAATTCAATATCTCAAAAAGGAGGAATATGTACGTGTAAACAAATATTCCGAATCAATAATTACTAAAAAAAAATTGTAAACAAGAAAACTGTTTGAAATACACTGAATTGTCGAAAAGACTTTGTTTATCACCACAGAGAACGTGTTGGAGATGTGGTGTTTACAGAGACGGAGCCAAGTGGACAGCCAAGGGGACGGAGCCACACCGTGTCGTCCTCACACTGACCATTGGAGGGACGAGAACATGGGTGCTCTCATGGGAAAGTGAGAGAAATGTCTGGACAACACAACACCAGATCCATAACATCGCAGACGCAGGACTTCGTTTGTATGAGTTTTGTCCAGAATCTACGGTAGAGTACGAAACTCTGCTACGATGAACGAGAGACAGAGGCTACGGTGCGCAGAGTACCATACTCTGTGAAAAAGAATCAACGAGTTATCATCATCAAGTGATGACGGTAATATGGGTGCTGAACACCTGTATTATACAATCGGGACAATCCGGACAATCCGGACAATCGGGACAATTGGGACAATCGATCAACATACACAACTGTGTATACCGGGAAATGAAACATACACAGACCTAAAATAAAGGGAAGAAAATAAGTGATCAACTTGAAAGGTTATGAAATGCATGATGTGTAATAATGTACAATTGACATGACAGTAGCTGAAGAAACGCAATGGCATATTGTTGCCACTGTTGTTTACACTAACTAAGAGAGTTTTTTATCTGCTACAACATAACTACATGGAATGTTAATGAGATTATGAATTGAGATGGGAAATGTACCAGTTCATTTGTGTCATAGGTGTGACCAAAGCGAGCAGCGGAAGAAGGTCTCTTAAGAAACCAAGCGAGGACGTATGGTGATGTGGGGACAATTGTGGGACGTTGTGCCTATGTATCCCTTTTGTGGCCAGCCATGGTCATAACAAAGACCAGCATCACCCAGAACCATACCGCAGGGTCAAGGTCGAGAGGTTAGTGGACAATCTGGTCCCAGTAGCACCTGATACTACGTATTTGATTCTATTGGGGTGTCCAGAGGTCCCTGACGAGTCAAACTGACTGACCAGAGAGCAGCGGGTTTGAGGGCTTTCCGCTTGTACTTCTATATTTCCCATCACACCGCACAAAATTATAGACAAGATAAATGGTCTGTTTGTCAAATTACAGAGATTAACCAATCTGACTCAAAATTTAGGACAGTAATGCAGTAGACATGTTGTGGGCCGAGAGAAAAGGAGTGTGTTCAATGTTGAAAAATGTGCATAACTTTTTAAGTGTAAAAGTGTCATTTTAACACCAATATGAAAGACATGTTGAAAACTGAAAAGAATAATATGTTTGGCATATGAGACAGTAGACTAATGCTTTGATAAACAGGAGGGAAATGTGATAAAATGTGAATATATGATTATATTTCTGTGATGTATTTTATCTGCATAATAGTGATATTTTATCTGCATCATTAGTCTAAGAGAAGAACGGGTGTGTGACAAACTGCATTTGTGAAGGGGTCGTAAAGATGGGCCAAAGGATGTTTACCCTGGGGGGGTTGATAACCCAGAGGAGTCTGGGTAATGTTTACCCAAGGCTTGATCTCTACGGAAAAATACTAAGTGCCTTGATGTGAGGCTGACCAATGAGAAATGTGACCCGCCTATTCCAGAATATCTAATAAAACCAACCAGCATGGGAAAAAACGGTGTGAGACGCGGGGGTGAGACGCAGGAGGGTCAGCCAGGCTCCTTACAACGGCTTGGCTGACACAGTCCCCGCGTTTTCTCCCATGCATGCCATACAAATGTCTGATGTTTCTGTGTCGTTTCATATTCTAGGTTGAATTGTGTTCTCTATGTGTTACGGAATAGCATCGGTGCATTGTCTGATTCCATGACACACACACACACACACAGTCTAATATGAGACTTGCTGATGGTCCAAGATGGTGACACGGTGATAGAAACAGCTCTGGAGTGCATGGATCATCTCAGGGCAGCATCAGTTTGTCCACTCACTGGCGTCAGACGAACACAGAGCAGCACAGATCTCTGTCCTTCCCCATTGCGCGTGAAATCAATCTGTTCTATCAGCACGACCTCCCTGTACGTTTCTACACAAGTAAGGCTTTCTTTTATTTCGCCTGCAGGCTGTAAACGTGCCAACCCTTTTCAAATGCTTAGTAATGTTCCAATTGTGTGAGTTTAAGGACATGATGCCTTTCCAAGAACATCCCCATCGTGTTTCCAAACATGAAGGCCTCTATGTCGACAGTTTCAAGTGTCTGTGAGAAAGAGTAGAAGGTCTAAGGATGCATGTGTTAGTAATTATACAACAAGTAGATCATTATTTTACATTTTGCTCATTTTAAACAACCATAATAATGATCTAAAACAGCTTAGTAAAAGAAACAGGTCCATTCAGAGCCATAAAAAGCATAATTTATGTGTATTTATTGATGAAAAATGTATACTTTTGAATCCCGCATGATGGATGACCTGGAGTATGTATGTTTTTCAATCATCATAACTAAGAACAGGGATGTGGGCGGAGATAGGAGGTAGGTGAAACTAGACTCAAGCCTCAAATGCAGGACAATAAAGGATCCTTCAAACGTGCACGAGTCAGTCGAAATACAACTACGAGTTTGCTAATGTTAAGGGTTATGTTTAAAAGCTGTGGTTAAAAGCATGATTTTTACATAATTTAGCAACTTAATCGTAATCATACTTGAAGTGCTGTTCAAATGTTGTTTGTTTAGTTGTTTTTAAAGTTTCACTCTGCACTACAAATAAACTAAACTAAAACTAAACTTTCAGGAAAGATCCGGTCTAAATATTTTACATTTCATGATTCATTCCCTTTAAGAAAATTTACTGCAGACCTTTCTCAAGTAATAAATAAATAGATAAATACATACATAAATAAATAAATACATAAATACATAAATACATAAATACATAAATAAATAAATACACAAATAAATACATAAATAAATACATACATACATACATACATACATGCATACATACAGAAATAAATAAATAAATACACAAATAAATAAATACAGAAATACATCCATCAATCAATCAATCAATCAATCAATCAATAAATAGAAACCTAAGAAGTTTTAATATAACAATCCATCTGTTCTTATATTAACTGAACACTGGAAAAAGGTTTTACTTCGTGACTCAATCAAGATCAATCATTTATGTTTAAGTCACATAATATACAACTTTGGATAGTCGTTTTTGCACATGTTTTGTGACTGAATAATTCCTATCGGCCCCAGTGACGTTGCTGCATGTACTAAATGTGTTGTTTTATGGCTTTATGACACTTCCTAATGGTCTGTTATCTAAATATTGCAGTAGTAAGTATCGTAACATGTCCGAGTGGATTTCCTGTGAATGAGATAAGAGCAGGTGTAACTTGTGAGTGAGTCAATGCCTGTTTTTACCAGTGACAACAAGAGTTAGACCCTTTCCCAATAGCACACATTGAACTGTTGTATGTTCACTACGAATAAACACAAATCAGATAAGGGACTGCTTGTTCTAAAAGCAGTGTAGTATTTGGCTAAACATTAAAGGATAGATTAGATTAGAGTAGATTTGAAAAGGGACAGTGCAATTTCATAATAACATGAATATAGGTGAGTAAAACAGTCAGAATTAACCAAAATGCTACTTTCATCTGTAGTCCTCTGGCCATGACGTTAAAGAGCAATAAAACGCATTAACGCGATGAAACGGACATAATGTTCATGGTTACAACACAAAAGAACAATAACAAGCAATTGAGAAGAACAGAACAGACATTATTTACAGAAAAATACAGTTGATTTACAGAACTACACAACATGCTGGTAAGAGTGTGTGTATTACAGACAATTTCAATTTCAGTTTATTTTTGTAACGTCCAAAATCTCAACAGATTAAACAGACTAAACGATGTCTCTCATGTGGTTTGTTTTTTCATAAACTCGTATAATAATAACGATAATAATAATATCGTGTTCCACTCTCTGGCTCCTCTCACAGACCAGACCCACTGACTAATACAATAAAGTCATGTTATAATATTTTACTAATGATACAACTCTTTCTATAATGGAACTCTCCTGGACGAATGAGGATTACACCGACTATTGTTCTTGGCTTTTAGGTCAGGTTTTCGTGAACAGTTTGTAATAATTTGCTGTATTATTGTTTCCAAGAAGCAATTCATCCCAATGTATTTGTTGTTGAATTTCATTTTTGAAGTGTTTTTGTTAATTTTTTGTTTTTTTAAGCATTTCTGCAGCAGCTAACGGTTTAAAATGTGTAATATTTAATCTTCTATTCACCATAATGAAGTTATGATCGGACAGTCCGGTCAGCATGTTGAAGGATTTATTCATCCTTTCTGGCCTGTTACCGTATTTTCCAGACTATATAATACCTTTTTTCATAGTTTTGGCCGTGGTGCGACTTATACTTATATTTATACTTATACTTATACTCCGGAGCAACTTATATGTGATATTATTTGTTATTTTCACACTTGCAACCGCATTTTATACACCAGTGCAACTTATCTATGTTTTATTCTTCTCGATTATGCATTTTTTGGCTGGTGCCACTTATACTCCGGTGCGACTTATAGTCCGGAAAATACGGTAATAAAGGCTAAGTCAATCTGTGTGCTGGTGTAGTTTATAATTGTTTCAATAATCTTTCCAGCTTCTCATAAAAGTACTGATTGGATGAAGGAGCTTGAATATTTAACAAGAGTAAAAGACATTTGCAGGGTCAAAGGTGAACTGCACGTTTTAGGGCACTGAGCATAAGAGATCGGACAAGCTTTGCAAAGAGAGTAAAGACAAAAGGTTAATTTAAAGATGCATTATGTGCTTTCTGGTGGAGAGTAAAGGCTCAGCCAACTAGACTCAGACTTTTTACTTCAAACTTTTACAAACAAAAATATGGCGCCCGCAAGGAGCAATCTCTGGTTTAACTCAATCTGTGATTCAGACAAATCGAATTTTGTGATTTAGAGTCAAAGGAGGGCAGTTCTGGTGAAGTCGTCAGGGTGATGCATCTGGATTAGGCAGTGTTTTCGATGACTTCTGCTTCCTTTATCCTGTAAATACAGCCTGATCTTTTCAAACATTTTACATAACTGGACTTGGTCTGCGTTGTGAGTTTTGAAGCATGATTCAGCACAATTTGTCCGTGTCAAAGGTAGCGGGCTTTGTGCTGTGTCAGAAGTGGTCAAAATGAAAAGTGATAGTCATGATTGCATGCACATATTATAGGACGACGTTCCAATAGACACAGTGATGTTTCATATTTTGACGTGATGCGTTTTGAGAAAAGAGGGTGAATGGTGGATTGTGCTTCATCGCTCCGTCACTCGTCCCCCCTCTGACAGAAAGAATAATGCAATTAACATCTACTTTTTAAAATCTATTTGTTTCTACAGTCATTATTCTAGTGTCAAGTTTATATTCACTAACTTCATGAGGGTAAAGTGTCAAGCCAGAGGACACAACGACAGTAGTCTGAGGTTCAAACCGCCACACGAGCGCCGCCACAACTCTATTTCTTATACAGTGAAAGTAAGTTGCCTGTTTCAACAAGCAAACAATGGCTTTCTCAATTACTGTCACCATTGGGCAAGAAAATGGCAGAAAAACGTGAGCGAATCGAACAAATGGTCGACTTAATACGCTGCAATCTAGGAGGGGGAGCGTCTTTTCTTAAACAACACAACAAAAACATAAAGAATACATAAAAGTTTCTGTGTTCATCTCTATACTGGACATTGTTACGCCTCGTGAGTAGTGTATTTTCATATTGGGTCGTAACAGTTTGGTTCTAATTGTATTTAACTGTATTTACACCTACAAACAATTAACCTCAGTCTTTTTGTTCCATCCTCACAGATAAATGTGCCTAATCCTTCCTCTCCAGTGGCCCTCTCTGTCTGAAATCAGAGTAAGTGCTTTATAAAAAGACCTTAGATGAGGCGCATTAGAGTCCTGTGGTTTACTGAGTCATGGCTGAGCACTGGGTGTGGACCGAAAACAGTGGCTTGTTATAGTTATCTGCAGGTCCAACCAACCAACTATTACATTTAAAGTAATCACATACAAAGACAAAACTGCTGTGTCAGGCACAAATAGTGTATAAACAAGAACCTTTCACTGTCTTTGGCTTTGTGGGCAAAATCAAACTTTGGTACGGTTTGATGATAAGAACAACTATTTGAATTGAAGCCAGGATCTTGAACCAGGACCTTAGTCAGGTAAAAAAAACTGTGCATCTTTTAGAATTATAGATAGTTTATGAAACATTACAACATTTTATAACAAATTTTGTGTAAAATTAAGTTGAGGACAGTTCAGTATTCTATGTCAAATTTTAATGTTTGTCAGATTGCAGATTTGTTGACCTGGTTCATATCTCTGCAATTACTGGGCCTATCCACATGAAAAAAATACATTGTATTTTATTTATTTAAGGAAAAGGGGAAGTATTGCATACTAATGAACCTTTAAACAAATGTAAATATGCCAGATTATTGCTTTAGGCTCATTTCCATCGGCAAAGATAAAACACACACACACTGGACAGATTCAGGCAAAAAGGAGTGATCACATTATACAAACATTCAACAATAGATAACAATAAAGCATTAATTCCCATTGTATTTCTAAGGTTGATAATATTAACATTGCACATGTACAACTTTTAAACATATTTAAACTCACACATAATCACATGGTTGCATCACCCTCAGCCATAATTTAAGGTGTGGAAACCTGTTCATTCCTTCACTGAGAGTGGAATATTATTCCAGAAGGTTACACCCTTCTGGAATCATAATGACAGGATAATGATATTATAGCAGGAAGACAATATATGACGGGACAATTTGGGAGAAGGATGTTCAGAAGTGGTGCCATTTTCAACCCCAAAGACGTGATTGTTGTCAAATCTCAAAGATCAAAATGGCAATTCGTGGAGCCAAATATTTATTTCAAAAACAGTTAATCTCTCATTGTGGCATCAACAAAGTCTAAAATGGTTTTAGAATGATCAGAATCTAGTACTATTGCCATTGCAAAAATTCTATATAACTGGAAGAGGACCCCATGGGAAACCCATGAATTGAACGAAACAGGCCGAAAGGATGATGGATGGATCAATCTCCACACTGGCTTTGTGTTCTTTGGGCAAGACACTTGTAAGAGTATAATATACACATACAGTATTGGCTGCCAAAACTGAAGGATGAAGCAGTTTCCAGGTTGTAACACACGTTTGCACATCGCCAAAGCAGTATGTGAATGTAGGGACAGGCATGCTAAATATGCAAATATCTTAATAGCACTACAGTATGCTTCATTACTTGATATTTATTTGTGTTATGCAATTAAACCAAACTTAATAACGTATCATTTGTTCTTTGATCTACACAGCATAATTGTAATAGCTCGTTGCATTTGCTGGCACACATTCCAGTATACAACGATACAGAACAACTGATTAATTAATTAAGCTAGCAATTATTTTACAATTATACATTCACAAATGAGACCAACCCAAACATGTGACCAGCTTCCTACAAATGGGTGTGGGTGCATTTGAAACACTGTTTGTCTTCACGGCTAAGACAACACAAGAGGAGCTATAGTGTTGTCAGGTGTAGTCATAATGCCACATACAAAACCTCTGAAGCTTGAATTTAAATCCAACTTTGCACTGATAATCCCCTATTGTTAATATAGGAGCACATCCGAATGCAAGAAAGGGGAGCCGCTTACATGCTTTGGATAGGAGCGGTGCTTTGGGACTTCTATAAGGTGTGAAAAACTAAAAACTGCACCTTTGATATCCAAACTTTCACCTGGAAATAAAGACACAACAGATTCACATATCTGGTTAAGAGAGAACTAAAGAACAGTCTTGCATTATGATATAAAATAGGTATATTTGTGTAAAAAGTTCACCGTTCAATGCACCAACAACTCACCAATGCACTGTTTCTCTGTGCGACTTGAAAACGGCTTTATAGACTGTATACAACCTATTTTCTGTAAAACCACACCACCGGAAAAGGGATACAATACTGGAAGAACCCGTGGCAAGTTCATGAATGAAATGGATAGTTTTGCTCAATACAAACTATTCAGCTTTATTTATACAGCACACTTTATGAGCATGATAGTGTGCAAAGTGCTGCACAGACAGTAAATAAAGCAAAGAAAACAATCAATAGAAAGCATTGCAATTCATTGAAAAAAAAAAAAATTAAAATAATTTAAAAAGCAAGATGACAGTCCATTCAGAGCTTTAAAAACAACAAAATCTTCAAACCGATTCTGAAACAAACAGGAAGCCAGTAAAACGACGTGAGAAATAGTGCGATGTGATTTTTAGTTTCTGTTAAAAGTCGTGCAGCAAAGTTCTGCTAAGTTCTTTAAGTCTGTGAAGTGCGTTTTCACACGTTGTCAGTACATTTGCTCTTCAAACAGTCTAATCTCAAATACAAAGTTGAGCCATTTATAACAAAAACAAAAAATCAATACATTTGTTGACAGTATTTTTCAAACTGTTGGTATCAAACATTGGCAACAAAAGGGTTAAACTTTTGGTTGAAAAGTTAATCTTTCATAAAAACCCTAAATGAAAGTGATTATGCCGTTATGTATATAGTGGAAAGAATGCATAAACCCCATTGGCTTACAGCATTACTGTATTAGCATTTTTTGGTTTTGTGGTTCGAATGCTGCTGCTTATAATCTCTGCTCTCGTCCAGTTTTCTCAGAAGGTTTTGCATAAGCATGTCATAAACAAGATAACGGACTGTGATACCCAGGGCTTTGTGAGGCGACCAGTGGATAAGATGGACACAGAATGAAAAGCTATTACGTTGTAGCGTGAAAAGCAAATCCACAAATGAAAATCTTGTATTGATAGAGAAATACCAGAGGAATTTCAAGGTTTGAGGATGAGGTTGAGGTGGAGAAGTGGTGACTCACAGTCTCTGCTTTTTATAACAGAATAAAGCTAGACATGTGAAGATAATATAGATTCATGCGTTGAGATATAAGCCCCAGCGGGAAAATGCTGTGTGTTTAATAAAGCAGTCAGACTTGTCCATATTTGCAGCGTTGCACTATAAGGGTCAATGGGTTGACGCGGCAAGTATATCTAGAATTTAGTCTGAATGTGCATTTCTTGATTATATCTGACTGATTAGGCATGACTGCATGGGCACCTTTTTTTTTGTTCATTTAAAGCCTTGGCATTGCACCTTTGTTTGATCTGAGGAACACAGAGGAACTGACAAAGACGTATTCAACACAACATGTGCCAAATGCAAATATAAAGCAATCCTAACCCTGTTTGGCTTGTACAGCAATATAAAACCGGGTACAGTACATCCTGTAGCCATTGTTTGATAGGGAAGATGAAGAATAAATAGTTTTTAAAAAGAAAAGAAAACTGTGCTCAATTTGTCGGACACTTAACTCACTACTTACTCCTCGTATATAACTGGGATAAAAAGAGGGGGAAAACGTCCTGTAGTGGCACAAAATCACTCTAGTCTGTGGTTTATATTACTATCAAAGCTAAAAAAAAAACATAAAACCAACTAGAGTCATTATAAGGGGGCCCATAAATGAGTGGTTTATGGAACATTATGTAATAAATCAGACTGCGACGGCCTGTGAGATCACCTCCAGCTGTAGAAGAAATGACCTAAATGTTGTCCAAAATGCGGCACATAAATGATGAATATTGTAAAATAGACACTACACTATACCTTGACGTCATTTTTTTGTCATCTTCCCAAAAGGAGAGACAAGTGCAACATCACGTCATTAAAGCCATTGCACTGTTTTATGAAAAAGTAAAGGGCAGGTGTGCTTTATTCCCGTTACAACCCTTGAACACAAACGGGCCACAGCTCTCACAGTCGGCTTCATTAGTGAATAATGGCTCGTTTGTCTGGGGCTTTTGGACTGGTTTAGATGCAGCTTGTTTGACCTGGTTCAGTCTGGTTCATGAATGGCTCCTAACACCTGAGTGAAAGCAGGACAGAGGACCATGTCACACACACTCAGAATGACAGACTGGACAGATATTTGACTTCTGCTAACTATGGCAACAATCAAACAAGCTGCTGTGAGTTAACAGATGTTGAGGAAGGATTGATTGGTTGGTCCACAATTTGTCCATATTCACTCGTCTTTCATTTTTTGCTGTCTTGTCGCTGCATAAATCATCCACAAATACAGCTATTACATAACACCACAAATATGACGAGAAAGTTGTTGCTTACGGTAGGTTTGGTACAGAGGTGTGAGTTGGCTCATAACTCTAGTCATCTGTCATCATTTTTTACGCTGCACTGCCAAATGCGAGTCACATGAAACTGTTGGCAGGTTTTTTTTTTCAGTGTCGCATGGAAGACAAAGGAGCTCATGTATAATTAAGAACAAAATCAAACTTCTCCTTGTATGCCTCATATTTATTTTGATAGGGCTGACTATGCGTGTCCTTGATTGGCTAATCCACCTGTCAGTCACGGTCATCTGGACTCAGTGACCAGACTCGGATCTTCGTGAAGAATTGGAGAAGTGTATACTCTTCACTTCCCAGGCAAATGGCAACACTCCTCCTTTGCCGTTCATATATCCACTACATACAATTCTACTTTATGTTCAAATAATTTCACTCTAACCTCTCTGCTAAACAATTAAAGATCCTTCATGTAATTTTTCTGTCGTGGACTATAGATATAATGAAATGTTTCATAAGGATATCCATTGTGCAAATATTTATTTAAATATGTTTTATTGTTCAAAAATACTTTCAAAATTTAGTTCTGGGGCACCACCATGCTTTTCACCATAGAGATAGGAAATTAAAGCCATACTTTGGAAAATTCCCCATGAAGATATACATGTTATGCCGTACCATATCTATAAAAGCTAATACAATTGCATAGTGTAGCTAAACTGTGTACTTTAACTGCAATTCCAACATCTTGAATAGTATTTTGTGCTTTGTGAACAGTTGTGGTTGCAGGATTCTCTAGAACTTTCCCTTCATGCAAACCTCCCTCTGTGGTCTCTGTTGTCGTCACATCTATTAATGGAGAGTCTACCATTGGCTCCGCCCCTTCCCGACATCAGGCCTATCTTCTGCAAACAGGAAGTCATCAGCGTAAAGGCATGTTTAGCACGTCCTCTTCACAATAAGAATGAGCTAACGACCACAGCCAAGAATGTGCCCTATTTACACACACGCTCTTTTACTTGACGTGTTTTAGATTTAGGTTTGTATTTATGCCTCAAAACTCCTGCCATGGCAACCTTTGGAGGCTACTTTTGGCCATAACAAAGAAACTGAACAACACAAACTGAACAACAATCAAGGACTGGACTGACATTATAACTGACATTCATGTAAATAAAAATAATACATACAGACTTACGGTAATTTATTAACTGACTTTGGACCAGGTGGGATTTATACGCTGAACAAAATGTGCTGTAATATTATTTAATTGGATATCTTTTGTTATGTGTGGTGTTTTTTTGCTTTCTCTCTGTGTTGTGTTATATCTTCTGTGCTTTATGGGTGATAACTTTCAAAAATGACAATGGAAACTAACAAATTCTGTCCAAAAACTATTTATTTCAGTCCAGCTCCGTCCTGGGCAGTGCTCTGGACTCGGTGCAGGAGGTGGGGGACAGGAGGGTCCTGGCTAGATTCACATCTATGCTGGACCATGAGTCTCACCCACTGCAGGACACTCTGTCCGCTCTGGAGAGCAGCTTCAGTGAGAGACTGATCCACCCTCGATGTGTGAAGGAGACGTTTCGCAGGTCTTTCCTTCCTGCTGCTGTCAGACTTTATAACAAACACTGCTAGCCCTGAACATGTGCAATACTGACTAACCATGTGCAATACCGTCATATTCATGTGCAATTACTGTCATACTCACACGCAATTAATGTCATTCATGTGCATACAACTGATGTAAATAAGAGTGTTTACTTTGCCATTATTATTAGTATTATTTGTCTTATGCCAGCTATTTGTATTATTATTATTTTATTTTATCTTTATTTTTATTCTTCCCTCCATTCCCTACTAAGATATGAGAGGACCTGTTTACAGGAGTTTTTGTAAATAAGAGTTTTTGTTTTTGTAGAGTTTAAGAGTTCTTCTATTAAGAGTGTTTTTTTAAACTTCCTATAAGTTATTTGTCCTTTCCCCCTGTATCTACTGTGTTGGAACACCAACATTTCCACATGTGTGGACAATAAAGGCATATCTTATTTCATTCATGCGGTCTATATTTTTACTACACTGACCGAATGAGCATCTTGCCTGGGCCCCACATTCACTCCTGAAACCTTTCCCTGGGAAACCTGGTGACGTCTGCTGTTTTATCACGGTGTACACTGGTGTGGTATGTGTCTGATATGGAGTAATACAGGCCGCTTAGTTTTCATAGGCTAATCCGGACAGAGCAACAGCTAATGCCCCCGTTATGCCCTGATTTCACCCAGAGCGGTGAACCCAGTTACCCTCCCGTGCCTCCTGGTGGACTAAGAGCCCCGCGGCGGAAGAACTGGCCATGAATCAGGTTTAAAGAGATCCAAATACCAGGACAGTACATCTGAAAGACAATCTGCTTCTGGAGCGAGGGCAGCGAGAAGAGGCCAATTCTGAGATGGACAATCATGAATCTTAGCTCAGTTAGGAATGTTTTATCCTGGCAGACATGACCCGGAGGAGGCTTTACACTGTGTCCCAGTTACTGCGAGTCGCTTGTTCCACCAGCAAAGTGAGGTCCAGTCAAAGCAATGAGAAAAGGAATATCTTCTATGTTCATAAAAAATACTTGAGTTCAGAATATCAACCTGACATTGAGTACTTCTGAATACCTTAGATTTATTTACGTTGTAGGTTTAAGTGACTGGTTTCGATATTTCACTTCTTAAAAGTGCACCTGCTTGTTTCCATGGAGATGTTATTGGATTGCCTGAATGTTTCACAGTATGGCATTAAACTAAATTGCTCATGGTAAAATGCAAATTGCAAAAGTACTTTGTTTAAAGCAAAAGTATGTAAGTTTATGGATTGGCACGTGAAACCATACTTCTCAACATGGAGATAGATATGCTTCAGGCCAAGTAAGAGTCAGGTTTGTGGACATAATTATAAGCCGACTCACAGTAATGGCACAAAAAAAGTGCAATAAAACATGCAAAATGAAAACTGCAAAAGCCACACTGTCACAACCGCCCACACTGACACAACCGCCCCCACTGACACAACCGCCCCCACTGACACAACCGCCCCCACTGACACAACCGCCACACTGTCACAACAGCCACACTGACACAACCGCCCCCACTGACACAACCGCCCCCACTGACACAACCGCCCCACTGTCACAACCGCCCCCACTGACACAACCGCCACACTGACACAACCGCCCCCACTGACACAACCGCCCCCAGTGACACAACCACCCCCACTGACACAACCGCCCCCACTGACACAACCGCCCCCACTGACACAACCGCCACACTGACACAACCGCCACACTGTCACAACCGCCCCCACTGACACAACCGCCCCCACTGACACAACCGCCCCCACTGACACAACCGCCCCCACTGACACAACCGCCCCACTGACACAACCGCCACACTGTCACAACAGCCACACTGACACAACCGCCCCCACTGACACAACCGCCCCACTGACACAACCACCCCCACTGACACAACCGCCCCCACTGACACAACCACCCCACTGACACAACCGCCCCACTGACACAACCGCCCCCACTGACACAACCGCCCCCACTGACACAACCGCCCCACTGACACAACCGCCACACTGTCACAACAGCCACACTGACACAACCGCCCCCACTGACACAACCGCCCCACTGACACAACCACCCCCACTGACACAACCGCCCCACTGACACAACCACCCCCACTGACACAACCGCCCCCACTGACACAACCGCCCCCACTGACACAACCGCCCCCACTGACACAACCGCCCCACTGACACAACCGCCACACTGTCACAACAGCCACACTGACACAACCGCCCCCACTGACACAACCGCCCCACTGACACAACCACCCCCACTGACACAACCGCCCCACTGACACAACCACCCCCACTGACACAACCACCCCCACTGACACAACCGCCCCCACTGACACAACCGCCCCCACTGACACAACCGCCACACTGACACAACCGCCACACTGTCACAACCGCCCCCACTGACACAACCGCCCCCACTGACACAACCGCCCCCACTGACACAACCGCCCCACTGACACAACCGCCACACTGTCACAACAGCCACACTGACACAACCGCCCCCACTGACACAACCGCCCCCACTGACACAACCGCCCCACTGACACAACCACCCCCACTGACACAACCGCCCCCACTGACACAACCACCCCACTGACACAACCGCCCCCACTGACACAACCGCCCCCACTGACACAACCGCCCCACTGACACAACCGCCACACTGTCACAACAGCCACACTGACACAACCGCCCCCACTGACACAACCGCCCCACTGACACAACCACCCCCACTGACACAACCGCCCCCACTGACACAACCACCCCCACTGACACAACCGCCCCCACTGACACAACCGCCCCCACTGACACAACCGCCACACTGACACAACCGCCACAATGTCACAACCGCCCCCACTGACACAACCGCCCCCACTGACACAACCGCCCCCACTGACACAACCGCCCCACTGACACAACCGCCCCACTGACACAACCACCCCCACTGACACAACCGCCCCCACTGACACAAGATAACTTATTTGATGATTCAGTCCTGTGTACTGGAAATGAACTCTTGTTGCGTTTTCCATTAAATGTACTTTTCCATAGCTAATCATGATGTGACTTCACAGTTCAGTCTGAGATGCAAAGTTATCCATTCACTAAACATTGCTTCTTACTTATGTTTCTGTGTCTGTTTAAAATACACCAAAAAGCAATAATAGGTCATTTTTAAAGGAAACATACTATGATTTTTTTTCTCAGGTTCTTATTATTGAACTATAACATATCATCAAGAATCATCAAGAATCTTCATAGTGTTGTTTCACCGTAAAAAGAAGCAGATTTTCATTTAGGTGTTGATACGCTGATACACATGTTCTGCAGGTCTTTGAGGCATCTTGACGTGGTTGAGACTGTGAAGCAAAACGCAATGCAACAGCTGAGCAACAAAACGGAGCGGAAATGACTGAATGAATTAGGTCGCATCGAACAATATGCTCAGTGTGATTTGAAAGTTGATTTTGCACAATACTTCCCCTTTCAACATTTCAATTCAATTTATTTTTGTAACGCCCAAAATCACAACAGCAGTTGCCTCGGAGGGCGACGATGCCTCGGAGGGTAACTGTAACTTGACCAGGTGTCATCACCAGATAGCTCATTTTAATGCCAGACTTTGCAACATTTCTAACAAAGCAATCAAATCTCCATGGAAACACTGTGGCGGACCCTTCACCACATAAGTGACATAGTGCACCTTTAAGTTAGTGTTTTTAATGATGTGAATAACATTGATCTCTATAATGTCTGTGGAGCCACTGGATCCACACATTGTACATTCCCTTCTTCAGACTTGATCCTGATCCTAAATTCATGCAATCATTTTGGACTTACAGACTAAATAATGTAATGTTGTAACTGTTTTGTACATTGTGACCCTGCTGCAGACGGAAACACACAGGTAAGTCTTACTCATATCAAACTCAGATTTCATATCCTTCAACATTATTAAATTCACTCTTGTTCATATGTGTAGATTTTCCCAGTGCATCTCTAAATTGGCCGGCAAAACCTTAGTAATCCTCTTAGTGGTGGGAAAGTGGTTTAGCGGGTGAATTCTTTATGACAGGAGCACAAATGGGGGATCAGGTTAGCCTTAGGGGCCCCTGGGTGTGAGGAGGGGGCCGCTGTCCAAAAACTTTCCACGAAAGACGGGCCGGAGTCAGGCCAGTGAACCCTGTGACTCCCGGTGGGTGGACGGTGTAGGATGTGCTCGCTCCAGCAGAGACGCAGGAATGAAACAGAGATAAAGAGGCTGGAGAAGTGTGGCAAAGGTCACCACACACGGCAAGTGCATTATTCCATCAATCAGCTCTATTAGGACTTTATACACACCATGTCACTTTTATGAAGAAGGTTCCGCCACCTCGTCTCCATGGAGATGTTATTAATTACAGGTGAATTGATTGACCTCCTTTTCAAGCTTCATCTCTTCTTGGCAGCTTTTTATTTACATGTTTTTATGATTGAAAAATGGCCCGTGACATTTTTTTAACCCTGTATAAACTGCAGTCTAATAAGGGATAGGACTGATTAGATGAGATAAGATGAGATAAGATAAGCCTTTATTTGTCCACACAATGGGGAAATGTTGATGTTGCAACGCAGCAGATACAGAAGTAAAAGAACAGATGACTTATAGAAAGCTTTAAACAAACAGTCTTAATAGAAAAGCTCTTATAAACAAAAGTCGTACAGACAAAACGTCTCATATTCTTATATGAATAGAAAGAAATTAAAAAAATACATAAATAGATAAATAAAATAAATAAATAATAAAAAAATATGAATAGAACGTTTAGTCTTGAATGCAGGACAACACAAGACCTTAAACCATTATACTAAAATATAACTGCATACCACCACCACCACCACCACAACAACAACAACAACAACAACAACAACAACCCCTAATGTGTTCATTCAGTCAGTGTTAAAAGCCCTCATACTCTCTTTAAAGAAATGCAAAAGAGGTGCACATTCTACGAGTTTTAGAAGATACAATTCTAGTCTAGTACATTTTTGCAAAAAGACACAGGTGATTGTTGAGCCCTGCATACCAGCTCTTATTTGGGCACATCCTGAAGTGCATCTGTGACTATGACCAATTCCCTGTATGTCCAGACCACTCTGACATTCTTGTGTTTTGTTTTGTTTGCTCCCCGGTGTGGGACAATGGCATTTCTCTGCATTTCTGTCTGCATTCCGTGGTCGTATACATCAGGTACGTGCGCTTTGTGCCACCGCGACCACTGGAGGACAAAGGACGCTGCTGTCCATCAGACTGAAAGGCAAACAAGTAGGTGCAGAGGAAGTGGGTTATCTTTTCACGTCCCACACCCAGACACGGAGGCAGAGCTGATCCCAAACCAACACAAGCGACTGCGACTGTGGCGACGTAAAAACAACTCTCACTACACGACAGACTGGGAAAAATGCACCTCCAAAAGCCATACACAAACTCTCATTCCTACGGACGGAATGGTTTGATGTGTGGTCCCCAGCCTGGTTAGACAAGGAAGGTTCCATCAGGGGAGGGCATCCGCAGTAAAATGACCATGCTTCTTTCTGGGGTCGCCACGGTAAATCTCCTTTTCCTCTAGCATTATATATTTGGTTGCTGTGAGATTGCAGTTCAAACATCTGCCTCACAAAGCGAAGGTCCTGTATTTGATTCCCAGACCAAAGTCTCATTTATAAAAGAGTGAATCAAATTGTACGTGAGAGCGTGCGAACCGGAACGTAAAAGATTCACGACCGCAAAAAGAAAAGACGATTTAGAAACCTTTATACCTGCGTAGCACACCTGCACGCACTTCTCTCTTCCTAAATCCCAACCCACCGTGCTGCTGTGCCGAGCCAATTCCTCATGAGTTTATGTTGTTGTTGTTGTTGTTGTTGTTGTTGTTTTATGGCGGTTGGCATCCAATTGTTGCATTACCGCCAGACTTTATTCCTTATGCCCTGAGCCCGCCCTTATATACCATATATGGTTATGCAAATCACAAATTAACATATTTAGCATATTCATAAGGGGGAGACGCGGCGCTACAGATGAGAAAAGGCAGAAAAAGAGGAAATTCTGTCAAAAAACAAAACATTCTTAAATTAATATAGAATTTTAGTTTATATTGGAACATTCCAGGCAAATCAATAACATATTCGTAAAATCAATTTGTGGTGGATCCTCAACTGGAAAAGTTCAAGTTAAAATATGCATGCATTGTTCCCTCTGTGTTCAATTAAAGGCACCGTATGTAACTTTGTAAGATTTTCTATTTCTTTATGCCGTACTGTGGAATATTAATGCCAAAGGCACAACAAGCAACAACAGAAAAAAGCAAGAAGAGGCCAAATACGAGTCAGGTTTGTGGAGATGCAAGTCCACTCACAGCCTTTAAAGACACACTACGTAACTTTTTGAATAGTTTTATTGCATGACAAATGTTTCTAAAGAATTGTATCCTGACTGTGAACAAGCCTGACTTTTACTCGGCCTGGAGGAGAGACGCCAGAATCACAGTTCGTAAACGTAGGAATTTGTTTCGGCGTTAAGGTGCAACATAAAACAATGAATAATAAAATAATAATAATAGTAATAACATCTATGCAATCAAATATTATCTCATGCATCAAGAACTTACTAATAAAATAAGGTAAAAACCATCTTCTTGTTTCAGTGAATATGTTGTTCCTTTAGCTAAACTATTACACAGTGAGGCATAAACTTATCATTCTCCATGGAGAATGTTCCTAAGTATTTCTATTTCCATGGAATTATTCACGTGACTTTTCACTTACAGAAAGTTACAAACTGTGATTTTGAAGTCAACATAAAAACGTGCTTTAATATGATTTTCTTTTCTGGTTAAAGTTGTGAAGAAATACAACCTCACTGATGTTAACCTTATAAACTCTAATAGAAACACTTACAAAACAATGTCTGTTAAAGTAAAGATCTTGCAGAAGAAGACTCAAATAGAACTATCTTTCATCTGCAAATGGAAAATGATAATAATCTTATATAGAATAGATTCCCGCCTCCAATCCCCCAGATATAAGGAACTGTGTGCCCTCTCGCTTTGTTTTAATAAGATCTCATTCTTGGAACCAGACTCTGTCTATATTGTAACGTGAAGTAGGTCCTCGGAGGATGAGCTTTCCTAGAAGACCCTCAGCAGGGACGAGGCAAGAGAGTCCCACTGAGCTGGACAATCTCAGCGCTAAAGTCCAGGAAAATGAAAAGTTAATGGGTCTGTGCTGTAAGTGATCAGACAGAATCCAGCGGGAGGTTTAGGACCGTGGACTTACACAAGAGACGATGGACGAACGCCAGGACGGGTGATAATACACATCGAGCAGAGCCAATGGGGATTTGAATGCATTTGAGTAGGCTTTAATGTCAGCTTATATGTTCTTTTATTCATTTCTTGCCCTTACCATTGCTCATTTCTAATCAGTTCAAGCACTCGGACATGCAATC
The DNA here is from genome assembly GCF_026437365.1 of Eucyclogobius newberryi. Classification (NCBI taxonomy): domain Eukaryota; kingdom Metazoa; phylum Chordata; class Actinopteri; order Gobiiformes; family Gobiidae; genus Eucyclogobius; species Eucyclogobius newberryi. The sequence goes on along the minus strand of NW_027315834.1, from coordinate 29,715,290 downwards.
CAAGGCTTCACGTAGAAAGTGAAAGACGTTTACAATTGACATTAAATGATAAGGCAGAAGAATTGATCAGAAAAGGTACGAAAAGCATGATACGTCTCCTTTAATGGTACAGTTGAAGGTAAATGTCGATGCACTTCACAGGAAAGTCAAACCCATCAACCCACAGAACCAGTTTGGGGAGTTTTAGCTTCCTCCTCTTCGAAACATTCTCTTTATTGACATTTACACACTTCACTCACATTTCTGTCCTTTTAACGCACATGTTTTAGTAATAACCCACTCCTCTGTACAGCTAATTTCTCTGTACAAGTCATTCTCAAACAGAAAGGACAAAATGTTTGTCCTTTCTGTTTGAAAATGACTCCCAAATCAACAGTGATCAATCCCACGGCCGCTCTCAGACGAGTACTTCAGGTCGTGGTGGTGTTTAGTATTTGGGTGGAGTCGCACGTTACCATGAGTACTCTGAGTCACTACAACATGATTTGCATATGGCGTTGAACTTCATGTAAAATAAGACATTGTTGTATTTTTTCTTTTTCACACACCACAATTTCAAAAGTTATTATTTTTATTAACGTTTTAGTAATTACGTCCCTATTTCATGCACGCTTATTTTGCTCATTGATGGGAAAAATGTATAGGTATCGTTATTTAATACTTTAAAACTTATTATCACTGATCAATCATTATTATCCTATAGCTGCAGCTGTTTATGTTTTCCATGCCATAAAAAAACACTTGTTGCATTCATTTTCACACATACAGTAATTAGCTTCATGCACGCTCCTTTGAAATGATGTCGCTGCAGCCAGAGCGTTGTACAGAACGGCTTTTGTTCAGGAACATTCTCAGAATCAGCTCCTTCATCACATGACGCATTTGTAGAGCAGTATTAGCCCGATTGTGTGCAGGATAAAGACACATGGCATATTTTACAGGATGCAGTTCTCAACATTAATGCTTTGTAGCTCTTTAAAATGTGGCAACACGGAAGGAAATTGACCAAACAAACAGCTATTTCTATTCTGCTTCATTCAAAAGTCAAAGAACGATATCAAAATGTGGATTAAACATATGTCCTTTATTAAAGAAAAAGAATTGTGGTAAATGCATTGTTTAGGCCTTTCATACAACAACAAGCTTAGAACACTAATATGTTTTATCTATTACACAAAATATCCTCAACAGAACAACTTTGGTGCAACTTTGTGTCAAGAGAGTGACACGTCTGCGTTAGAACAGAGGAAGCAAAAGGCCACCATGAAAGAGCGTCACCATTTTGTGATCCTTCTTCTCAGCAGGAGGCCGTTTATCATGACAACAGGATTAAGTCAAAAGAAGAGTCTCTACGGTGGGTTTTTTCCACTAACAATTTCACGCAACCTAATTACTGTCCGTCAGCTAATGAACTCCCAGATTTCACTGCCCCAATGGAAGGCTATCACATGAGATGTTCTGTGTTCGACGTTCAGAAGCATTTTTCATTTGCATTTTATTTTGTGCAACAGGCATCTTGTTGTTGCGTTTTAATCTGCTTTTGTTTCCTGCAGTGATAAAAAAAAAAGATAAAGTTTTAATCTTAAAGCTGGTGCCTGATTCTCACACTAAGGAGGAAGTAAGGTTTTTAATCCGTGTCACTCGTCCCAAGCGTGTCACAAACCCTTTGGCACAATGTTCACAATCACATGCATTTATTTTAGATGTGTGCACGGTTTTAGAACAGTCAGTGACGTGAAAGCGGGGTGGGCCACACAAGCGCAGCCAATCAGAGCGCTGCTTTTGGCTCTCGCTTTCAGTGTGACGAGAAATTAAATAAAACATGCCGACCGAGCGCAGCAACTACTACTTTTACAATAAAATATATTGGGAGGAACTATACTGTATGAAAATATATGAATTTGCAACAAAAAATACAAACAAAAATACAAAAAAAAGCCAGGTAACCTATAATATACTCTTAAAATGTAATCCATTCTAGTCCCTTTACTTCATATCTCATGTTATTTCAATGAACATAGATCAAACAAACAAAAGAGATGAAGAGTATGAATGTATGGCCTATTGTGCTTCAATTTGGAGCCTAGACACTGATGGTGAAGAGGAGATGGAGCGATTGAGGCGGTTGATAGTTCTGCTGCAGCGGTGAAGATGAGGCAGTGGCATAAAACAACATGTAGGTGGAGGGGAGAGCGTGTGCGTTTATGTGAACGCTCAGGGAATCGGTCGAGAGGCAAAGAAACGTGACACGCCAAAGGAACAAGGAAAGAAATCCACACTTCCTGGTTAACTTTACACCTGAACTAGAGCCAACACATCTCCAACGTGAAACACAGTCTTTTCTTTTACCCGGCCGATGCACCTTTAGGCCTGAACAACCGTCAGCGTGTGAAAGAGGTGAGAGGGTGCCTCCCGGTGCGTACCCCCAGCGGCAGCCACGGCCCAGTTTCCTGATCCGACTCAGACCCGCTAAAACCACACACAAAGACACAGGGCACAACACAGGGCCGCTCGTGTGTGACCGCCGAGCCAGGAATGCGCTCCGATTATAGAGTCAAGAGAGAGGGAAGGCCTTTCACCCTTTTACTTTCCTATTATTCATTGGTCCGTGCTTTTTCGGAGTGGTGGGTTTCCTGGAGTTCAAGTCACATGAAAAGCGCCACGTGAAAACAAATACGATATCGGCATTGACAGGGGACGGTTGAACTTTTCTGAGGTTTTAGTGAGGTTGAGTCGCACTAAACTGTGGATTTTTGTGCATTATTTTTATTGGTCACGATTGCGCTGTATCTGTCTCTCTTTAGATAAGAACCTGCATGACTTGGCAATAAACAAATCTCGCCGAGAAGCACTTACCACTCCCCACTTTGGTTTTAAAAGTGGTTTTGAATAGCTTTTGTAGTGGTTTTAAAGCTTTTTTTTACTGTTTATGTCTGATATTTCTTGTTTGTTTTGAAGTTTTCTTTCAACGTGATCGAAGCATTATTTTCATCCACAACTTTCTAAATGAGGAAAAATGTAGTGCACACCTGAGGCAGAACTGTGCAGCTGCAGCGCTGGTATGAGCACAAGTCAAACAAGTCACAAGATCACAGAGCCAGAATGAGCTGGAGGTCATGGACATTTCAGAGAGTTTAAAAGCATAATGATGTTACATAATGTGCAGTTGGCTATATTTCAAAGCTCACATTTGACAGGTCGGACTCACAATTGATAAAAGTACTTGAAAAATGGTTTGAAATTCCGCTATACTGTGCGTTTAATCTTGCACAGTGGTTCGCAGACTTTTCACCACAGATTTTGATTAAACGAGGTCTAAAATGTGATTAAACAATGACTAAATTAGTTCTAAATAATGAAACTAAAGAGAGAACAAAATAAATCCTTAAACAGAATGTGTTCAGAACCATCTTGTGTTTTTTTGTTGTTTTTTGTTAATAATAAGCAGATATTTATAAGATTTTTTTTCCCTTTTCTCTGCTCCTTTTCGATTGTAACAGTAATTTATGTTAACGTGAATAACACACAATTTAAATAAAAAAATAAAATAAATGAAAAATAAATCAAGGTTAAAGTTTAAGTGAGATGCAAACTAAATTCTATGGAAAACAATAGAATTATGCTTCAATATAGTTAGCAAATAATTCAAATTTGAGCAATTTAAAAAAACAAAACATAAGTCAGTTGCTCAAAACTATGACTGTGATAACGAACTTGCTGCAAAATCTCTCTTTAGAAGTTGTAGTATTGTTTTACAGTCCTGTCCGGGATGAAAGCTCAGTCCAACGACAACGGCCTCGTCCATAAAACATAAGCGGAAAAGTTCCTCTCCAGCGCTCGGACCTCGAGGACGCCTGACACTTGACACTCTAAAACTCTATCCAAGTGTGAGAACTGGAGCGAAATGGCCACTGTCCGTCACATGACACAGGCGTTTGGTGAGTAATCGCGTCACGTCGGGGAGGTCTGCTTTGAACCTGAACACGGCCTCTGATCTGACGTGACACAGAAATCAGGACACTTTACAAATGTTCAAATGATCAAAAAGAGAAGATCAGGGACAGAATTGGACACTTTCTTTCCATGACTTTGTTTACAGTCAATGCTTCGGGAAATATTAGGCATCATTAGTTTTGGGAGTTGTTTGAACTTATTATACTGTCTCGTAGTGTAGTGTTGTTGCTCTGGCACTCTTTTTTCTTTAGTATTTTGCATTAAAGGTACAGTATGTAGCTTGTGCTCTTACAGGTTTAGGGAAGTAAGTACCTTTAGAGAAGTAACTACCTTTAGAGAAGTAACTACAATCACAGCTGTTCCTATATTGCCAGATGCCATTATGAAAAATCTAAAAAATCAGGACTTTCAAACTTTTAAAACAAATATCTGTAAAAGCTATATTTGATTTGAACATGTTTACCTTGTATCTGGACAGACAAATGTCATGTTTATGAAATTCATATACACATTCAACATAACCTCCCTTTAAACAAATGATAAACAAAACAGAAAAATCATTCTCATTGTGTTCACTGACTGTTTAGAAGATCAAAACAATAGTTGTGTTTTCCGTCTTCAAACTATCAGCAGGTTAAATGCCCGACTGCACTTGATTGGCTTGAGATTGAAGCAGAAACCTGATTGTGATACAATACCACAGAAACTAGATCACATTGCAATGGAGACATGTATAATCAATGAGACATTTAAAACTAATCACAAAGGAAATTCTTGTGTCAGAGATACCATTAAGAAAATACAAAAAAATAAAACTATTGCGAAAATCTCAACATTTTAAATATTTGCATCTACATAAATACTACAACAGATGTAATCAGTTTATATGAGGAAATGCACCACTAAAGCACAGTTTGTATCACTGTCCTGCCTGCAAAAGGGGAGGAGTAGAAGTAAAAACATAACTTGTATAATGTTCTTACTTAAATGTTTACATCTGAGTGACTGTGTGATGTATTACAAAGTCACTATTAGTTGGAGTAGATTATTATTACACCGACCTGTTTTTCCAGCGCGTATCACAGGTCGCATCTCTTTTTTCTGTAGATAATCTTTGTTCGATTCTTGTTGTTGTTGCTGTTGCTGTTGTTGTTGTTGTTGTTGTTTTATGGCGGTTGGCATCAAAGTGTTGCATTACCGCCAGACGTTATTCTTCAGACTCTGTCGTATCCTTTAGAAGTTCTTCTTCCATTGTTGTTGTTGTTGTTGTTGTTGTTGTTGTTGTTGTTGTTGTTTTATGGCGGTTGCTGCGATTTTTTCCTATCCCTTAAAGTGGTGGAATGTTGGTGAGTTGCTGTGTCCTACAACATCATCTCTCTTTCATCTCTCTTTCTCTCTTTCCTCAATTGATTTTTTATTTTATTTTTCATATGGGAGAGCATAAAACAAACACTTTGAAGAGGTGCAATTACTGTAGGTGGCGGTAAATGCCAACCGCCATTAAACGTAACACAACGACGACATCAGCGTAACGGCAACTGTACCTCTTTCTCTCTCTTTCTCTCTCTTTTTAAAACACTCAAGAAGAAGAAGAAGAAGAAGGATATGGCCATGCATTACGCAGTCACTCATAATGCATTACGCAGTCACTCGTAACGCCTTCTTACATCGCATGACGACTAGTTATATTTCCTTAACATCTAACTGCTATTATCAAATACGTTCGCTCTGCTTGTTTGTACTGGAATAATAGAATAGAACAGAAACAAAAGCCACGTTGCAGCTATGAACCTCTGAGGAGAATCCCATGAGGTCTGACGTAGATATAAAGATGGAAGGTCGGTATCGACGAGTCCAGCGTTAAAAAATTCAAGGTCATTCGGTCACGTGTCTCTGTCGGATTGCGTTATGTAAGACCAGAACAAGGAGAAACACTCAGCGGCGGCGGCGGCGTTCCAGGCCTTTCCCCTCCTCGCCCACGTCACATAACAATGAATAGTTAATGCGTCCGACAGAGAGCATGGTCTTTTTATCTACAATATAAACGTGTTGATTTGGTTTGAAAACAGGGGCACGAGCTAACGTGAAGAATCCCACTGTCTTCTGTTCATAAAGCCGTTGTGTCTTTGGGCAAGACGCTTCTCTCGTCTGGTGAACGCTCGATTGGTTGTGGTGGAATTCGGTGGTATTTATTCATTAACTATTATGACTTTTTTGGTTTGTAACAATATGCCGTTGTAATCATTATTAGTATTAAAAAAAACTGATTTTTACCTTAAAACAATATTCATGCTCCCTTTTTTTGAAGCTTTATTTACTGTATTTTCCACACTATATGGTGCACTTAAAAGCCTTTAATTTTCTCAAAAACAACAGTGCACCTTATAGTCTGGGGCGCCTTATATATGAAAAATCCTCTTATTGTGCAGAAAATACGGTAACTTAATATCGTGTCAAAGCCACAATTTATTTTGACACTTTGCACTAAATCGCCTTATTCCACCTCTTGTTCTGTATTTATCCTTATTTGCTTTACTTTTATATTATTCTTTTATTCAGATCCCCATTAGCGTTGTCAGCGCTCTGTGTCAGCGACTCTTCCTGCGGTTAATCACAACGCTAAATATTACAATTGTTCATGACTTGCAATCATTTTGATAAACACAGATGCGTCTTTAACACAGACGAGCTTCCTACTTAATGCTTTCAAGTTACATGCAGTTTCAGGAAATACAATTTAACAGCAATGTGTTACTTTCAGCCTCTTCACTGCAGGTACAGGACATGCCATAGTCAATCTATTCAAACATTCCTTTATATAAATGCATTTAGAGTCACTTTTGTAGTATCTGTTGCATATATTTGTAATTTATTTGACATGTATTTGACTATTTTTGCAACTTCCCCCCCTCATTTCATAATCATGTTCCATCGTTGTAACATGTGAGCTACTGGGTCCAAGTCATTTCTCTTGAGGATCAATAACGTTTACAAGTTTTTGTGGAACGCATTCACTTATATTTATTTATTTTTGAAGCTTTTGGTCCGTAGGCTTTATTAAAAAAGGAAAGACAGAGTGAAATGGAGGTGAGAGAGAAGGGAGGACATGCAGTAAATTGTCGGAGTCGGGACTTGAACTCTTCTTCTTTGGTGTTTTATGGCGGTTGGTGGTGTTACTTTACCACCACCTACTGTAGTTGTACATCTTAAACTTCAGATTTTATTCTTTAGACTTTATTCTTCTGACTCTATTCTTGTTGTTGTTGTTGTTGTTGTTGTTGTTGTTGTTGTTGTTGTTGTTGTTGTTGTTGCTGCTGTTGCTGTTGCTGCTGCTGCTGTTGTTGTTGTTGTTGTTGTTGTTGTTGTTGTTGTTGTTGTTGTTGTTGTGTTGCTTTTAATGGCAGTTGGTTGGCAGCAATATACCATAAAAAAACTAAAATTCTTCTTTGGTGTTTTATGGGCGGTTGGTATCCAAGTGTTACATTACCACCACCTACTGTAATTGGACGTCTTAGACCAGGCATGTCCAAACTAGGGGCCTGGGGGCCAAATGCAATTTTTGTTGGCTCTCCAGCTTCCTGCTATGTTGGCCATAGCAACAAAAAGTAGTACTTTTTACTGTGAAATTGGGAAAATTCAGGCATATTGATGTTATACCGACCTAATATAAATATTCTAGGCCTAATTAAAGGTGTGGAGGCTCATCACAATAACATCAAATGCAAAATTTTGAATGATTCATCATTCAACAAATTTGACATTGTCAAGTTGTTTGTGGCCCTCTGCCCCGTTTAAGTTTCAAAATGCGGCCCTTGGTGAAAAAAAGTTTGGACACCCCTGCCATAGACCTTCTTTTCTTCTTCTTCTTCTTCTATGGTTGTTGTTGTTTTATGGCGGTTGCGGCTGGTATCCAAGAGTTACATTACCGCCAGACTTTATTCTTTAGACTGTATCCTTTAGACTCCATTCTTAAGTTCTTTAGACTTCATTCTTTAGACTTTATTCTTCAAACGTCATTCTTCAAACTTCATTATTTACACTGCATTCTTAAGTTCTTTACACTTCATTCTTTAAAACTTTATTCTTAAGACTTCTTCTGCTGTACGGATCCATCCTTTATGCCATCATAGACCTATTATTTACCAACAACAATTATATAAGCCCATGATGTCATAGAGGGTAGAAGAATAAAGGTCGAGAATAAAGTCTAAAGTCTAACTAATATAATGTAACACTGGGATACCAACCATAAAACACCAGAGAAGAAGAAGAAGAAGAAGTCCTACAGAACATCTCCAGCGGTGTAAGGATTACCCCATGTGATTCTTTGTCACTGATCACTGATGCACCGGTTTCCACACTGCGGTCCGGCGGAGCTCTTCTGTTTGTACACAAAACCCTACGTCACGGCAGCGCGTGAGCAAAAAACCTTCCACTGTCCCGCCCCCCTCCCCTAACACACGCCCTCTCCGCCGCCGTGAAGCTGTGAGGCTGATGCAACCGGGCTTCATCTTTATAAGCCCGGCGCACCCCTCCTCCGGCAGATCCTGCTTTCAAACCTCACGCGACGCATCGCTCTCTCGCCACAAACTGCGCTCCTTCAATTCAAACCGCAAAACAATTCAAACCCGCGCGTCATCTTTATCTTTATTCACATAAATTTGAACACGTTTTGTGTTTTAAATTGGGTGACATCGTTTCGCTACTTTTTTTTCCATTTTGAATTATCTTACCAAATATTTACAAGGATAAGACGTTGTTGTTGTTTTTGGAAGACCTGCATTACCTGGACAGCTTTCCAATTACCGCTTCTTCTTATTTGGATCTTTTCTCACAAGGTAAGCAGACTCTTCACGCCGGCTCCTGTCACCATGGAAGCGGTGTATTATTCCTCTCACAGCTCTTTTTTGCTTTTTAAAAGTCACCACTGTGTTTTCTATCCAAACATTGCACGTGGCATGACTTTGTTTCCCGTTATAACGCACAATGTAACGTGTGAGGAGTGAGAGGTCTGTCCCATTCAAACCCCGCCGTGCGCGTAAAGGGAAAGAGAGGATTTAAGGCGTGGAACAATTAGGCGTTTACGAGCTCGTGCCTGCGTAGTTGGAATTCCTCTGCTTTTCCCCACTTACGCCTTAAGAACTGCAACAATGTGCGTTATATGTCAATTTGTATTTTTATCATGACTATTAACCGTGTTTCATTGTGTGTTTTATTCTGATCATATTCCAGCACGACGGGATGCATGAGCGCGCGCCGCGGCACAAACTGTGGACAATATGTAACGCGTTAAAAATGTCAAACGGTGTTTTACGTAGACTGCGTTAAAGTTGCAGTTTCCGTGCGCGTTTTGTTGCCAGGTTCATCCCCCGTTTTGAATAAGTCATGAAGAGAGGCGCGCGGCACATGCAGGATACAGTTACATGTCTCATTACAAGCAAACAAAAGCGCCCGGTGTGTTATAATAACGCCATGTCGTTACAGCGGTATTTGTAACGGAGCGGTATTTGTAACGGAGCGGCCCAGCACGTGCCTTTGTTTCCATTGCGCCGCGGCGACCCCTATAATAATGTCATTAAACTGATGAGGGTCGTTTTGTCCAGAGTGGGGATTGTACACAATGAGAGGCGCGCGCGCGGGGGGGGGGGAAATATGAGCGCAAAGTTATGATCACGTGACCTTTTGTCTGGGTGGGAGATGCCGGCTTTCTGGTATTTTTCCACTCGCGCTGCTGGTGATTTCCCCCCGCCCCCTGTCCCCTCCCCTCTCTCCGCTCTTTCCCACCCCTCCCCCTTCCGTCACGTGACACAGGCGCAACAGAAGGGCATTTGGGCGCGCGCGCCGCTGATGCTGCGCGTGAACGAGCGCAAAAAAGGGAAACAAACGCAAAGTGCGAACGCGTTTAAAAAGCGCGGGAAGGAGATGTGTTGGCTTGTTTTGAAGAAGAGTGTAAAAGAATGAAGAAGAGTGTGAAAAGAATGTAAAAGTAAACGTTGTCTTCGTGATTATTATATGCCAGATTGTCTTCTGTTTAGGCTTTTTCTGGGATATAATCGCACAATAATTGGGTATAATAACTAAAAGTATGTTCTTACGAAAAATGGTGCGTTTTGAATATATGTGCGCATTGTTTTTGAAGATGTTGTACAGTCATAAATCAGCTTATGTAATCTTGACTTGAACTGAAATTAAATGAACACAACGTTAAAAGTAATGATAATGGTTATTAAAGTGTGGTTTGTGTGCGTAAAAGATGCCCTCCCTTGTATTAGTGGTTTTTAAGGCACACCTAAATAAAAGGTGTAGGGCAGGTATGTGCGTTTGCCCTGACGCATGACAACAATGACATAAATAATTACTATGTCGAGCTTTATTTGCACAGAAAGGATGTGTACTGTTTCATTGTAAATTTATCTTTCAGCCTTGAATTGAATCTATTCGATAAACTGAGAAAAAATATTGCAAATAAATATAAGATGGATGCAAGTAATCATGATTTAATTGTAATTGCCCATGAATTCAAAAGGAATTGCTTACTAAAACTAGACTTCCTGCCACGATCTTGTGTCGCGCCGTCTCAATATTATGCTAAAATCTGTCTCTCGAGGATCCACCTTTGTCATTGCATATTTGATGAACATAAAATGGTCCCAGAATAGTCTTTTTTTTTTTATAAATAAATCCACTGAAATGAATACAGAGGTGCACCAGAACGCGTTTGATGCTATTTTCGTCATCTTAACCTGGATGGCGATGACAGAATAACAGTCACGACTTCAGATTTGCCAGTACATGTATTTATTTATTCATTTTGTGCATTTGCAGCATGAAACAACACACTGAGATGGATCATTTGAACACTTGTCCCGAGGACGACAACTCCAGCAATAACAGCAACGACTACACGTACCAGGACAAGAAAGTGGCAAAATGGTGAGGCAAAATGGCCACCAACGCGCCCAGCTTTCAGCCCAATGGTACTCAACGTAAACTCATGTGTTCGTTTGTGTTCGCAGCCCGTACAACGCAGACTTAGAGGCAGAAATTCAGAACTTTCTTCCCGATGGCAACCTGGGAAAGAAGAAGTATGAGGCCGAATATGTAAGTGTACGTGTTATTATACGACTTTATAACGATTGTGCGCTTATTTCACCCAATGTCGCCTGTTATGTGTAAGTAAACTCACAATAATGGTGTGTATTTTTCCCACAGCATCAGGGCAATGCCTCTTTTGGCATGTCGGTGTTCAACCTGGGAAACGCCATCATGGGCAGCGGGATCCTTGGCCTGTCCTACGCCATGGCCAACACTGGGATTGCACTGTTTGTGTGAGTTAAAGCCACATTACGCAAGCAGGATATTAAAGTGTTCGACCATAGTTTATATTCTGAGTATTCGTCATGTTACGCAAGTTCAGAATGTGACAATGGCGATAAAACCTGTGAATATGTGACAAAGAGGTAAAACTCAAAGAACAATATGCACATTTTTTGTAGCTAAACAGTTCATGAAATGGTTAATATTGTCACCAGTTATTGTCTTTACAAACTGTTCTGGACAAAAACAAAATAAAGATAACCAATTGATAGATACATAAATAAATAGTGGACTTTCCAATATTACCCTGAAGTGACCTGGATTAAAAAAGTCAAACTGTCTCCAGCCTGTGACGCACGCTGCAGGTGTGGTTGTGTCTGTCCAATGGAGGACAGTGTCACTATGTTCCATTTCACTGCCAAATATCGGCTGTTTAAAGATTACCCCAGGGTCAGATGTTTTTAAACTGTACTATCGTGTTTGAGCGAGATAAAAGAGCAAAATGTACAGTTCCGAAAAGTGGAAACATAAAACAACAGCTGTGTAAACACTGATAGTGACGACAGCGCCCCCTGTAGGCAGTGAAGCGCGCCGACTTGACTTTTCCAGTACGTGAAACGCTCTTATCGCTCTTATATGAAGCTGAAGATAGAGTTATTGGAGATCTATAAGTAAACATAGCACCGCCAAGGTTATGATTCTAACTTATTCAACACATTTATGCCCGCTATGTTTTATTGAAGTATCACCAAGTCACATTTTAACAATTCAATCATGCAGTTTTTAAAGCTTTAGTTGTGAAAGAACACCTTTAATCTACAACAAATGGAATGAATAACTGAAATAATTAATAATTTCCTTATGATTAAAGGTTATTTATGACTTTATTCACTGTTTTACTATAAGCAAATACGACATACATTACATTTGTCGACCGTTTTCAACATATAGCATGGCCTTTCGAATGTCTAGGCAATCTTTATGCGCCTTGGCAAATGTAATGGCTTCCTTACTACATTATTATTACTACTATACTTAGTCGTATCGTTAAGTAGATTAACTATTGTGTACTAGAAGTGTCCCGTACTACTACGCAGTGATCTGCCAGTTGTAACTAGTGTTTTGTGGTTTGTTGTTGCAAAACACAGCAACGACACAATGCACGGTTGTAACCTTTAGGCGTGCAGACAGTGACTCAAGCAAATGGTCGTGTTTACAAACGGAAGGAGTGGCCGGAGAAGCGGCTTAGGACAAAGGCTAATCTTGAAGAGCTCCACGTAAACGGGGAGTTGGTTTAAACTTAGGTGATGAATGGGACGAGGCGTGGCGCGGCGTCAGAGCGTGAGCACTTAGGAATGAGGAAAGGAATTGTCCACAAAAAGAATGGGAATTGTCACGTTTAACAGACGTCTGCAACTTTGGCGGAAGTGAGGAGGCTTATTTTGTGGAGAGGAGGCGTGTGCAGTGCTCCCACATGAGCCGAAGATTAATTTCACCTGAGCTATGAATACACAGAGCTAATGCGAGCTAATACGAATGACCCCTGACCTCTGCGCACTCTGCATGAAGCCATGTGCACGCTCGGATACGCATTAAAATGGTGTTATAGTTGTTCTTTCATATCATATTGACAAAAGTATAATACAGCAATTTTTTTTTTTGAAGATATGCAAGAATATGTTGTGTGTATGTTAGAATATTGAGTTCATTTTTATGTTCACTATAATTAAAGACTGCAAAATGAGACAGAAACATCTCAAATGTGTTTAAAGTGATCTAACTGCTCTTTCCTGGTTCATTTTACAGTCCAAAATGTTTTTGGAGATAGTATTTTTTTGTTTAATGTGTAAAAGAATAGATACTTTATTAATATATACTTTTGAGGAAACTATTTTGTAGCATTCACCCATCAAAAAAGTAAAAAAGAAAAAACATGAATTAACAGTCTAATTGCAGACAAAACAAAGAAAAATAATACATTGAAATAAGTATGAGCTATAAAAATGATGAATAAAAATGTAAACCTTTAACTACACAGAATTATTTCTATCTAACAGTTGTTGTTTGGCTATTACTTTCCACACATCATAACCATTATAAAACTGTATAATAACAAGGCTAATCCTCACTATGTTTCCTTCTGCAGTATCCTCCTGGTGTCTGTGGCCATCTTCTCTCTTTACTCTGTCCATTTGCTGCTAAAAACGGCCAACGAAGGAGGTAATTCACTCTAACCTCAATCGAACTCCAAAATACCATCTTATTTCCCAACGGCATTTTCACCAAGCGCTTGTTTCTAACACGTTGTGCTTTCTTCTTTTTAAGGGGCTCTTGTGTATGAGCAGCTCGGATACAAAGCTTTCGGGATGCCAGGAAAACTCGCCGCTTCCATCTCCATCACCATGCAGAACATTGGAGGTGCGTGGAAAATAAGATAGAAATATATGACGTAACTTTGACTCAGTTCAGGATAGAAAACAATGCTACTTCAGTGTCCCGTGCCAGACCCTGTGCCCGCTGCGGGACTGGAAAGGGAGTTTTTTCCCTCCCAGTCGGTTATGAAGTGGCCGTTTCCACCAGAGGAAACGCTAATAATTAAATGTCTGACGTCAGAAAGTCAGTAACTTTGGCTCCAATTTAAAGGTGATTTTTTTTGTTCCGCAGCCATGTCCAGCTACCTCTTCATCGTCAAGTATGAACTGCCAATCGTCATCCAGTCTTTCACGGGAACCAGCAACGGGTAAGTCGCCGACCGCACGCGCTTGAACGATCATCGCTACGGCAAAGAGTCAACACTCACAGTTAGAAAAAAGTTGCCGTTTATGAGCATTGTGCCTGGGCAAATGGGGGCTAAATGTGCCATAATGGCTAATTTACTGTAAACGTGAGACTTTTCAGTGCGTTACGGAGCCGCTCAAGGCAGTTGCCGGGCAAAACGGCGCTCGGCTGTTTTATCAAGTGGATTCTGTCTGAAGGTTAGACGCCGCGTGTCCGTCCTTGTGTTGAGAGAAAGAGCGAGCGTGGGTGGGTGGGCGGGCGGCATACAGAGTTAAAGACGTCCTGATTGCAAAGAGGGCGTTAAGTGAACAGCCGCCGCTCAGACGCACGGGCACGGATGAGGTCGCTGAGAGTGAGGGCGAGGGTCGTGCCAGCGCCTCTGCCCGCGGTGTGTCGTGGGAGACGCGTAGGGGATGTGGTAATGGGTAAATATAATCTCAAAATGAGGCTCGGATGTAATAAGACGGATATGTACATGTACTTAATTGTGATAGAACTAGGCAGAGGTGATGAAGTGTGAAGAGTGCAGTGTAAAACGAATAATAAAACATGAAATAGTGTTAAAAAGTAAGATAAGATATGATAAGATAACCTTTATTTGTCCCACAATGGGGAAATTTCAATGTTGCAACACAGATTAGGTATAGAAACAGATTAGGCACAGAAGTATAATTTTTTTTTTAAATGACACTCTTATTTACAGTTGTTATATGGACAGAAAATATTATGTTCATGGTACAATAATACACTGTGCAGGCATTTATTTTGCTAATATAGTGTATAATTCCAAGTACCACAGCTCAAACATTAGACCATCCGCAAAATTGTCTCTTTTTTTTACTAAAATACGCTTTTTTCTGTGTAACATGTGAAGCTTTTGTCATGAAATGCCGTGTGTAGTGTGTTTGTCATACTCTTTAAATGTGTTTTATCTCTTCTACTTGCAGTGAATGGTAC
This sequence comes from Eucyclogobius newberryi, assembly GCF_026437365.1. NCBI lineage: Eukaryota > Metazoa > Chordata > Actinopteri > Gobiiformes > Gobiidae > Eucyclogobius > Eucyclogobius newberryi. The sequence continues at coordinate 29,700,284 of NW_027315834.1, read as the reverse complement.
ACTAACGGAGACTACCTTGTCCTGCTCGTGTCGGCCGTGATCATCCTGCCGCTTTCGCTCCTCAAAAACCTCGGTAAATCATTTCAAAATGTTCCGAGAATAAGTGTAAACCATCTTAATACAGCGTGAACCAGCAGACGTCACCTCCTCTCAGTCATTTAAGCACCGCACTCATCTATGTGTGTGTTTTGTTGTTTCAGGTTACCTTGGTTACACAAGTGGGCTGTCCCTCCTCTGCATGGTTTTCTTCCTGATTGTGGTGAGTTTGTTTCCTTAAAAAATAAAAACAGAAATAGTTGTGGCACATGAAGCTTTGTCAGGGAATGATTTGCGTGATACATTCAGTCTGCTCAAAACAACAGAAAATATTTAGATTGGTTGATTTAAATGATTTTTTAATACAAAGCAACATTATTATTATTAATAATAATAATGGAATAAATAACAAAAATAAAAAAAAACTAAATAAATAATAAAACTAGTAATGAAGAAAATAATTTTACCTTGCCACATGAATATTTTTCCACATACTTTTGCTTCTATCCATGTAATTCCATTATATTAAAAATGCAAGCTCTTGTTGTGCGAGTCATGTTAGATAATTGTAAAAATGCCCAAAAAAAGCAACTACCGTATTTTCCGGACCATAAGTCGCACCAGCCAAAAAATGCATAATAGAAAAGAAAAAAAACATTTAAGTTGCACTGGAGCATGAAATGCGGTTACAAGTGTGAAAATAACAAATAATATCACATATAAGTCGCTCCAGAGTATAAGTATACAAGTATAAGTATAAGTCGCACGCCGGCCAAAACTATGAAAAATACGGAAAATACGGTACTTCGAATGTTTTTAGAGCTATTTTCACATATATAATCTCTAGTTGTATGAATTACGTGTCAAGACCTATTGTAGAAAAGTTGACTTAAGTTTCTAACGGCTTTGTTGGTCTCGTCTCTCTCGTAGGTGATTATCAAGAAGTTCCAGATCCCGTGCCCGCTCCAGTTTATGGACGAGGCCGCTCTGAACGAGTCTTTGAGCAAAATGTTCAACAGCACGTCCCCGCACCTCAACCACAGCACGACGGACAACAGCGAGGACGTCTGCACGCCCAAATACGTCGTCTTCAACTCACAGGTGCAGGACCGCGTCGAGAAAGCGCACGCGTTTAACCGAGAAAGACGTTGAAATGTTAACGTTGTTGTTGTTGTTGTTGACAGACTGTTTACGCCGTGCCCATCCTGACCTTTGCCTTCGTGTGCCATCCCGCCATCCTGCCCATGTACGAGGAGCTCAAAGAGTAAGTGCGCTTTGACTTTTTCACCTCATTAATTCTGTTTAATTCTCCAAAAAAAACTGTTAAAATTCCATGTAAACTGAACCTTTAATCAATGCATTTGTTCAATTTCACAGCCGATCTCGTAAGAAGATGCAGGGCGTGGCCAACGTCTCCTTCCTGGCAATGTTCATCATGTACCTCCTGGCTGCTCTCTTCGGTTACCTCACTTTCAACAGTGAGTTTGGTCAAATTTCCTCTTGGTTCATCAAAATATTATTGTCGCACACTCTGTATTTGCCTGGCGCATACAGCCACGGCCCGGGAACGTTGACGCGCGCCCGTGTTGTGTAACGATGAGCTGGGAAAGCCGCACCTGCTGTATTCAAACGACTTTTTTCCTGTTTGCGTAGTTCGGTAACGCGGGAGTGAACATTCTCAGAAACGAGTTGTACAAGAAGTAGATAAACGTGACACGATGTGCGTTTTATGTGCACGGGAAATAAAGACAATATTCAGCAGTATTCAATAAAGGATTATCTTATCTTATCTTATGTTATCTTATTCCAGCAATTAGGAAAGATAGTCCACAGCTATATGTTTGCTTTGCTAATGTGACATGTTTGTTCTTCTGTTTTCTTTCCAGTTCACGTGGAGCCCGAGCTGCTGCACACGTACTCTAAAGTCTACAAGAATGACGTGATCCTGCTCATCGTGCGCCTGGCCGTCCTCACAGCCGTGACGCTCACTGTCCCCGTGGTGCTCTTCCCTGTACGTAAACCACACGGCCCGCGTTAGTTTAGCGTTCACGTTAGCTCCCAAACTGGAATATCCAAATGTTTACAAGTGCACGACAGTGGGTTTGGGTATGACACTGCTGTAGAAATTCCCAATACACATTTAAGTCAGTGTTTGAGCTATGAATCGGTTTATTGTCAAAATTTGATTGATATGTTACCAGAATTATATGTACACATTGCTGATAAGGCTGTAACTAACTTTTAGCAGTCGACTCGTCAAACTATCATTTCTATTGAGCACTAACTTTTAAAATATATTTTTAACTACCGTATTCTCCGCACTATAAGGCGCACCAGATTATAAGGCGCGCTGTCAATTAATGGGTCTATTTTCGATAATTTTTCATATATAAGGTGCATCGGAATGTAAGGCGCATGAAGCGAAACAAAACGTGTACCACACACAATCGCTTCGAGGTCAGTGAGCACAACCAGAATTAATCTATATTAATTCATAGTCATATATAAATCGCACTGGATTATAATATATAAATCGCACTGGATTATAAGGCGCACTGTCGTTTTTTGTGGAAATTAAAGGCTTTTAAGTGCGCCTTATAGTGCGGAAAATACGGTAAATAAAGGTTGGGCAATTGTGATTGAAAACGTCTAGATGGAGAACAAATTTACAGATAAAGTGTATTAAGGATGAAGATCAGAAATAGTTATTAATAATAATAATAGTTATAGAATTGTCTTTTGTGTTTTTAAAGTCTGTTTAGTTCAGACAACAACGATAAACATCCAAAATATAAGACTAGAATGAGTTGATTCATGGTTACAGTTGGATATATTTTGGATAGAACAATGAAAGGCTGCATCGGTTTAAAAAATAACATGGATATCATAAGACGCAAAACAAACGTTAAAGTGTGATTTGTAAATGAAGCTTACAGTATATTCCCAGCCTGAGCTCACGCACGACCTTTTGTCCCGCGCAGATCCGTACCTCCGTGAACCAGCTCATGTGCGCCTCCAAAGACTTCAGCTGGGTGCGCCACACTCTCATCACCGTGGTGCTCCTGGCCAGTACCAACGCCCTGGTCATCTTCGTGCCCACCATCAGGGACATCTTTGGATTCATCGGTGAGTTGGCGCAAAGATAAAATCAGCTTTGCTTCGTTGGCGGGACGCAGCGGGGCAATTGTGACTGACCGCTCTCTTGTCTCCAGGTGCCTCTGCTGCTGCCATGCTCATCTTCATCCTGCCGTCTGCTTTCTACATCAAACTGGTCAAGAAGGAGTCCATGAAGTCCGTGCAGAAGATCGGGGTAAAAAAACGCTGTATTCAAATGTTAGACCCTATTTAAACATAATATGTCACCTTTTCCTGTTGAATTATCGATGGAAAGAACATAACTGAGGTTTTAAAAACTTTTAATGTTCATTTAAAGAGACATTAGGTCACTTTTCTGCCCACTGTCTCATGAAAATGTTACTGCTTTGCTTGGAATGTTCCGTAATATGGCATTAAACGCATCTTATCTTGCATTTACTTCATTACGAGAGTTTCGATTGCTCAGAGATCCCTCGAAAAACATGCATTGTTACTTTAAAGCGACAGAGCTGAGCTGTAACTTGGCCTGGTCGCTTCACCTGCCTGTCTTCACGGCGATACATACATTTAATGACAGACCACCAGAAACGTTACATAATACACCTAAAATATTAAGAATTTGGATGGAAAAAGGTGACGTACGATATTGAAATAAGCTCAATATTGGAAGTTTTACCGTAATTTTTTAATTTATTTTGCGCGCAGGATAATGTGTTATGCACCCAATGTCCCTTATGTTAATACTAAACACATTTATGTCTGTATTTCTGTCCAGGCCACTGCGTTCCTGATCTTGGGGTTCCTGGTGATGACCGGCAGCATGACTCTCATCATTTTGGACTGGACCACCAACTCCACAGACAACCACGAGGGCCACTAGTCCTGTGCTGCGGTCACACCTGACGCCGCCTGTGCAAAAAAGAGACACGACTACTGCACTGGACTGCGTGACAAACATTTGACAAACATTATAACTAAGACGAGAAAACAACACTCTCAGCTCGGACATTTTAAGCCGCAAACCAATGCCATTCCCAGTGAATGTATCCGAACTTTGTATAGTTTTACCTGCATAGGCCACGTAAGTTGGCGTTTTACTTGTTTTTACTGTATTGTAATATATTTTTCTGTGTTTTGCTTATTTTTATTCTTGCGTTTTTGTAGATGTGGTACAAATGCATTTTTTTGAAGGTGCCTCGATTCTCAAACAATCAAAAGTTTAGCTCAGGTACCGAAACACTCATGACGCCTGCTAAACAAACGTCACAGTCAAACACTTTTTCCAGGCTACAAACTTGAATTTTTAAAACAGTGCGATACTTTTTTTCCCAACCATCCGAACTGGAATACTTGATTTTATTTGTCCGTTAACTCAAACCAAACTTTTTCAGACGTTTGAAACTTGAAAGTGTATTAAGTTAGGGTGACCATGTTCCCAATAATATACAGTAAACACAGACTTGGCATTGATTTATTATTATAACAAAAGCAAACTTGATTAGACATGTAGTTGTAATATGTGGACAATAGTAATGTATTTTGGACTAATATATTGGACATATGGTCACCCTAAATTAAGTTCTTGCTTCTTGCTTTTGCTTTGCCAAATTTTTCTACTGTAAAGCATTTTTTTTTTTGTTTCCCAAGAAGCACTTAATGCTTAGCAAATCACCACCTCTCAGTATTGTCATGTACATTACACTGGGGCTACTGTATTTAACCTTATAACCTGCTGAACTCAATGTGCAAGTGCAGAAACAACACTATTGTCTAAAACCTGGAGCCCGTCTTGGGCCTAAGACTTTTTTTCTTTATGGGAGAATTTATGAATTTGACCACATGCAGTGGTTGCGATACCTGTTAAACTTGCAAAACAAAATGGCTAAAACGTGAAGAGCCTTTTCATCCAAAACCATGTCAACCATAAGTGTATTTGGAGTGTTCAACTGCTCCACTGCACAGCTTTGTCTATGAAGAACTTCAAGCCCTGACACTGTGCTTCCAACGTGAACAAAGCACCATCTATTTATGAGAAAAACAGTGAATCAATGTAATTTATACTATTTTACTATATTTATAAAATATTGTATGTATATATAAATGTACATATCTATATTGTCTTCTACTTGTACATATGCGTTTTGTCTGGACTTTTTTACAAACGCATTGGAGTTGGATCAAAATACTGGTAACTTTGATACTATTTTGCTCCACTGCAGTTGAGTCTTGAAGTTCATCTCATCAGACTGACTGAAATACTGCTGTTACAAATACACATTTGTTCCTTTTTGAGCCTGAAATCAAAGTTTTTGGTTCTTGACGCACATCACAGGACCTCAGGAGCAAAGAGGGCGCAGCCCGCCAGTATTACACTTGTTTCAATGAAACACTTTGTATATATTCTGTAATTATTAATGCCCAATAAACTGGAAATAAATAAATGTATGCATTCTGTTTTTTTCTGTGATATAGTAGCCTATCTACCATAGTAATATACAGTGCAGTACCAGGAACAGTAGTAAAAGAAGTAGTGGTAAGAGTACAATGAAAAACATACAAATAATTATACAATTATAATTGATATCTGAACGATTTCATACTTTGAAATAAAACCATAGTTTATAAGAGACACTGCAATGAAAGGCCAAATTAAAATGGATATTTGACCATGTTTTTCACCAGTGCCTGTGATAAACAAACTCACCGTTAGAGGGAGACAGCGGCCATCGAGAGGAGTCACGTGGTACAGTCTGAGCTAAATACTGCTTCCTAGTGGCAAGTACATGAGTATGTGAAGAGTGACGTGATAATATAATAATTCCATGAATCCATGGATGTGACGCTGTGTAGTATTTATATTCATTCATAATAGTTGGAAGGACAGTGGTTGGCAAACAGATAATTGAACATTGTTTCATCCAGAGGTGGAATGATGGGCTAAAGTTACTCAGACAGAACAGAAAAGTTTTGAGATATTTTCCCAGGACATTTTTAATTATGTAACCATGTCTTCTACATAACTCCATTTTTATTTATTTTCTAATAAATTTAGTATGCTAGTAGTAGTAAGTACCAGTAAGGCCGTGCTTCTCAAACTGTGCCACATGTACCCCTGGTGGTACGTGAGGTCTTTAGCAGGTCTTGTCTTTATTTACTTACGATCAGTTTTCATCCACGTTTTGTGCTTCTTTGGGCCAGTCTGTTTAGAATGACTCAAACCCTGTTGTAGTCCCATTTTATACCTGGTTTGAGCCAAAAGGTTTGAGAACTACTGGGTTTGGCACACTCTCAAACACATTGTATCTGCACATTTTCACATATTTGTATTGTGTATGATTGCGTTGTTCACTGCCGGTCCAAAATAAAAGTTGGCACTTTGATTAAACTAAGCAAATACAGTCGGTCCTCCTGAAGCAGGTGATGAGCTTTCAGCTGCAACAAGGTATTTAAACTCGACTGATGCAGAGTGACTTCTCATTTCTGAAACAATTATGTGGAAAGACAAATCCCGTGGTCATGGAGAAGATGTCAGTGTGTTTGAGAAGGGCATTGGCATCAAGCAGAGAAAATGTGTGTGAAAATGTGAGGAGCAGAAACTAATGCACTACAGATCTGAACAAGTCTTTGTGCTGTGGTCACTCTCTCACATCAATACAAGATCTTGATGAAAAATAATGCAACACTGGACGGAAATAAATATTTTAATATAGCAGATGTTTATCAAAACTGTCACAGAATGTGAGCTGGAATCAACGCCAATATTAGAGCGTGTGCCTCTTTGTCGACTTCTTTGGGCAGGCAGTGTGTATTTACACGTAGATTGCAAAAAATATTTCATTTTAATACTTTGGATGGAGAATACGAAAATAATGACTTCTAAATTTAATATAGAAGTATTTAGTGTCGATTGCTCACGTGAATGTAAAGGGAGTTTGTACTAAATAGGTGTAATTTCCTGCTTTTGCTTTGTTTTAGGTTTTTCAAAAAACTCAACAACGGTCTTTTTACTGTGATAACAACAGTAGCAGTATTTATTAATATATACAAATTATATATTTTCCAAAACATAACCCTTTACTTCATCTTCTCTGAGCTTTCCAAGCATGGCAAACAGGCTATTTATTCTATTTCCAGTAACATCATTTCAAAGTAAGACAAGTGATCTGAATGTTTGTGTGGCGATAACAACAGTGCATGGCTACTCTTTGGTCCTCTGGTTATCACATAAATGTACACATAACTCTCTCGTCTGATCTGGGAGGAGTCAGAGGCGGGCCGGGGAAAGCAGGAGCCCCCCACCTTCGATTGGTGGTGCTGATTTGTGGTGGGAGGCGCCGATAAGAGAGACACATCATGCGCAGAAAGCAGCTACTTTTATTCCACTACTCACTGGATACTTTTCCAAATTCACACTTTTGCGACACGTTCAGACACAAACAGGAAGTGGGCGTGGTCACATGAACACAACCCACACCTGCGCCTCAATACACGCACGCTTCCGATTGGTTGAGTCACTTTTGAGCGTCAACAAATCAGGGCCCTGCAAAAATACATAAAACTTTTACCAAATTACGACCCAGAATATACTTCTGGGCCACAAATTCTTAAAGGCATCACACTTTCTTTCAAACTAGGCTTTTCATTTAAACAGTAGAATTTTAAAAAAGAACATAGATATTTTCTTTCAGGATCATTTCAATGTATCGTTATCCAAGTTCGTTTCAAATTGTCTAGTCCTTACAGCAGTCCCCCAAACACCTATGCAAAATAAAGGGCTCTTTGCATTACAATTTTGGGTTTTTGATTCTAACAAAATATGACAAATCTATAGAAAAATCTTCATTTGATAAAAGGTAAAAAGAAAAAAGGTGGCGCTCCGTTAGTTATTTGTAGATCTGGAGTCCGGTTTCCAGCTTGAAGAAATTGCACTTGAGAAGCTGAGAGGGGGAGGAGTCCGCTCTTCATTTCTTGCGAGCGTGTTTGTATTTGTCCACGTACGCCTTCACCAGGTTCGCAACTTTACTGGAGTTCACCTCGCCGCTTTTACTGTGGCACACCTGAGAGGAACAGACAGGGATCAACACTGAACATATGCAGTGGCAAACTTCCACCGCAATTTTAGGTCACGAAGATGCAAATGACCATTGTTTGCACTAAATTAGCCCAACATTTTTTCTTCTCTATTATGGATTTTTTGGCTGGTGCGACTTATACTCCGGAAAATACGGTATAGACAAATGTTAGCAGAGTAGACTCAGAGAGGGCAATGGCCAAAGCCGTGGCACGTCCTTAACCTGAGCAAAAGCATGTGAGCTAAAACAGGGGTGCCCCGCACTTTGAGAAGCTCTGGGCATTTTCGACAACATGAGCGGACAGAGCGTTGACGTGGTCCGTGATTATAATGTCAAGACACGAGACGGGGGAGGCGCCTGGTAGAGTTTGCTTTGACGTCAAGGAAAGGACTTTAACACATCCAGTTGCAATTCTTGTATGGCGTAATGTGTAATGAAAGTAAATACCTTTTCTACAGCTTTGCGGACGATCTCCTTGTACTCCTCTTTAGTGACCTCTTTCTTTTGGTAGTAAGGTTTCATGGCGTTTTTCACCTCGTTTATCGCTTGTTCTTGAATATGCTGTTTCTGGAAAGACGTAGAAATGTGAAAAGTACAGTACGGTAGTATGAATATTATCAACAGGGAGTGTTTGCGTCAATTGAATCATCACAACATAGCAAGGAAACAACAGCTACTCAAGAGTTTTGTTGGTTTGACTCCATTTGCCACGTAAGTGTAATAAGTGAGCGTTTTATATCAATGTCACTTATCTGTGCTTGAAATCTTACTTGTTGTGGTTGAACTAGTTTTCTTCTCACCTTCTCCTTCTTGGAGCTGTCAGCCTGAGTGCGGTTGTGCTGAGTGGTGGAGGAGGGCAGGGCCTGTGTCGGGACAGAAGCCACTTTGGTCGAAGTCGGGAACAGGGGCTTCGCAAAACCCCCCATGTTACTGACCATCTGGAACAAAACAAGAGTCAGAAACAGAAGCGACCAAGAACTACACTGTATTCAGTAATCCAAATTCACAGCCAATTAAAGGGGTAACCTGTTTATGTACTAGAAAATAATAATTTTAAAAAATCCTAAAATAATTAAGTATACTTTACGCATATCAAACCCAAAGGCATATTTCCTCATCCCTCTACAGTCATAGTAATATAATAATGAGTACTATCTGACCTGTGTGCTGTGTCCATCGGCCTGAGCTGCCATCTGACCGCCCTGCTGCATGGGTGGGGGAGGAGGAGGGGGAGGAGGCAGCCCCTGTGCTCCCACCGCAGGCACCTGCAGAAGAGGCACGGCCGTGTGCAGGTGCACTGGGACCTGCGAGGGGGGCAGGGCGTACGGGGCGGCAGGCTGCAGGCCCATGGAGACAGGGCCACGAGCACCAGGGAGAGCGGGGTAGTGATGGAGCAGCTGAGGGTGGCCCGACACCAGCACCGGGACAGGGGCATTACCCAGGACTGCCTGAGCCGGAGGCTCGGCTTTAGGAGCATCTGAAGAAAGGAAAGAGATCAAAGTCAGGTAATATACACACCAAAATGAGGATTTGACAATATACGCATTTCGTCAATCATTTATCAAAATGTTATAAATATGTTATTAATCATTTTCTATGTCTATGAGTCTTCAAAGATCTTGCCCATTGTAACTTTACTGGTATGCCACATGCTTGTCTCCATGGAGACGTTATTGCTTTGCTTTGACAGTATGGCATTAAATTTAACCATCTTGCATTTATTCAATTACATATGTTTTTATTGCTTAACTATACCTTGAAATACATTATTTCTACTGTGAGTGGGTCACCTCTTTCTAGAGTGCCCCTAGAGGCCAGTAGCCTGTAAAAATATATAAATTAGCCGCAGGGTTCAAAGCGTGTGAAAAAAGTAACGGCTTATAGTCGGAATTTTACAGTACTTTAAACTTAAATGTGGAGTGAAAATCTGCAACTTGATTAAAAAGAAACTCTCCAACAGATAGTTTTTTTTATTGTACTGTGGCTCACCTGCAGCGGGCGTGGTCTCCTCCTCCTGTCGGCTCCACCCACTCGGCCCCCCTCGCTCTCTCTTGGAATAATAATCCTGGACGTCGGCGGGCAGAGTTCGCCGTACAGCCCAGCTTGATGCGGACGACCACCCGGATCGGTCCATGGCATCCCCAGAATCCATTTCTTTCCTCCTCCCGCCTCTGTTCTCGTTGAACCGACTGTACGCATCACTTCCTTGTGCGTTTCCACTTCCTGTCCCTGAGAAGTTGTTTCTCTCTTGATTATAAAAACTCTTATTTCCAGAAGCTCTTCCTCTGCCCCGGTCAAACCCTCCTCTGCCCCCTCGACCTCTGCCTCTCGACTGCTCCTCCCATCTCGAGGGTCCACTACTGTTCATGAGGCTCCTCTGCTTCTCCACCCAATCCGGATTGGAGTCCACCACAGTCCTTTCAGGTGATTCTTTGTTTTGAAACCCGTTTTCAAATCTTCCACCGCCGAACTTTCGCCCCTCTCCTCCAGACCTCCAACCCCCTCGCCGATCATTGTTTTGAGGAGACTCCGCTCTCCTCTCCTCCCTCCTTTCCTCTCTGTCTCCAGCTGGACTACGATCACCTCTTCTATACGAAGACCTATTTCTAGACCTGGACCTGCTCCGGCTCCTTGATCTTCTCCTCCTCTTATCCCGGCTCCTGTCCCGGCTCCTGTCCCGGCTCTTGTCCCGGCTCCTGTCCCGGCTCTTGTCCCGGCTCCTGTCCCGGCTCCTGTCCCGGCTCCGGTCTCGGCTCCGGTCTCGGCTCCGGTCTCGGCTCCGGTCCCGGCTCCGGTCCCGGCTCCGGTCCCGGCTCTTGTCTCTGCTCCTTTCCCCACTTCTCTCTCTGCTCCTGTCCTCTCTCCTGTGATGGTCCCCCTCTCTCTCCTTCTCCCTGCTCCGCCGTGCTGAACGACTTGGACTGCCATTACGCTCCCTCGATCTCGACCGCTTGTCCCGTCTCGACTCTTTGGACTCTCTTTTGGGCGACCATGATGTAGTGGGCGAGTGAAATCGGGAGCGCCGGGGTCTGCTCTTCTCTGGACTTTTCTCTTTATCGCGTTTCTCCTCGTTTTGCTTCTCTTCGCATTTAGAAACTTCCTCCTTCGGCTTCTCCTTGTCCTCGCTGGACTCTGAAGTCTCTGGACACAAACTCTCTTTTTCCAGAGGCGTCCCGCTTCCGTGTTCGCTCAACGGAGAACCAAAATCCATCGGGATCTCATTCATATCTTCAGTCAAATTTTTCGTGTCCTTATCAGCATCTTTCCCCAACTCTTTCTCCTCCTCGTCGTGTAAAATGGTCTCTAAATTTCCAGACACTGCTTCTGATTGTCTTGGGGATTGACCATCACCTTGTAGTGAATCATTACTCTCATTCTCCTTGGTTTTTTCTTGGTCTTTTGTAGCTTCTGCTTGTGGGGAAAGTTCAATTTCATCAACGCTCTCCGCTCCTGTAGACGCTTTATCTTCCTCATCACTAATGTCCATTTCTTCTTGCTTTGGAGATGGTTGATTTTCATCGTCCGACATAAAGTCTTGTTCTTGTTCCTGTTTTGGGCTTGGGCTAGCCTCCGCCTCCTCCGCCTCCGCCTGCTCCTCTTTGATACTATGGTTATCCTCGTTGGTTGAAGTTGGACTATTTGGAGCTGAATTCAAAGGAGATGATGGGATTTCGCCTTTTTCTTCCGCATCACTTTCATGTTTGTCCTGAGTACTGCTGCTGTCCTGGCTTACGTCATTTATTAGTGGTTTGTCCTGGTCGTTTTGAGGACTAGTGTCGTTTTGATCGTTGCTGAGGCTCTCCTCTGCGACTACTGGCTCTGGCCCTGGCTCTGAATCGTCTCCATTTTTCTCTTGGTCTTGTTTGGAGTTCGGCGTTTCTGGTTTAGCGCCGTCTTGCTCGTCTTCAGTGTTGTCGTTTTTAGTCACGTCCTCTTCCTCTTCGCTGCTGTTGATCACTTCTGCAGCACGCTTTTTCCTCGCTGGAGCTTTCCTTTTGCCGCCGGCTTTTCTGTTGGTTACCTGTGATGAAGACTCAAAATTAAAGTGAACCTCAAATTATACAGACTGAACCATGTACTAAACAAAAGCTGGAAAAACGTTCAATACTGCAGTAACATTTGTCAAACAAGAACGCGCCACAATGGATAGAGAATTACAAGACAAAATTATTCTCATACTTAATTTGTGAAGTTGAGCGGTTTCCAGTGTATTCCAGAATATGCATACCATCATTTGATTAAAATCTAATATATCGTATTCAAGTTTCTCAGTCGCACAATAGAAATGAATCCTTTAAATCAATTGGAAACAAAATAAATCCAGCATTCACACTTAATGTAGCTCTCCTCACCCGTTTGCCTTTCCTCTTGCCCGCAGCCTGGGTCGCCCTGCCAGGTCTGGAGGGGGCGCTGTGGGGAGTGTCTGAGTCAGAGGGGCCTGAGGTCTGAGGAGATGGCGGGTCAGAGAGGGGGGCCGCCTCCTGAGTTTTAGCCCCACGGTTTGAGCGTTTGGGCGCAGTTTGTTTGGGAGCAGCTTTAGACGCGCGGCCGCCTTTCTTCTCTCCTCCTTTGGGACACGTGATCGCGCACACTACTCCCTCAAACACTGAAGAACAGAAAGTGTAAGAGCAGTGCTTCAAAATGGTTTACTTCAACTTAAAAGAGACATTTGGGCCGCATTAAACTGAATATTACTGAATTGGCAACCTTCTGTCCAGGTTGACAGACGTTGCACGCATCATTCACTGTAGTAATTTAGTCTTACCAAAATGACTTGAACCAGACACTGGCGACAAAGGAAAAGGAGATGAATCGAGAGCAAACGGGAACACTCCAGTGTTTCTGATGGAGGGATGGAAACTATCCCTGTTCAAGACACATGTAATGACTTATAGGTTATAGTTAATAGTTCATCAGCAAATTTTCTCCTGAACCTGTACCTCATAGTGCCGGTGGAGACAGGAGCAGCTGGAGAGAACCACACACAGTTCTGAGGTTTACAGCGCTGGACTCTGTGACCAAGCATCACCTCCTCATCATCCACAGACTGTGCACTGTGTGGGGAAAAAACAACTTCAATCAAAATACAAACACAAGGTATATAATAATAACAATTTTAAAAATGAATTATGATGTTGAAGCCTCTCAAATCACTGTTGTTCAACATTGTTCAAATGTTGTTGTACTTTCATCCCACACTGGTGGTAAACTACTATTGTAGGCTGCCAAACTGCACCACCACTAATAATTCATGCAATCACTCGAATCTCGAATCATACTGGGCAATGTGGGTGAAGTGTTTTGTCTCCTCTTGCGTCCTTCTGTGGAACCTGGTGTTCCAGCAATCTCCCATCCAAGTACTAACCAGGCCCTCACATGCTGAGCTTGGATTGAGCAATACTAATTGTGCTCAGAAGCAACATTTTGTAATGATTCAAGGACATGTCACTTAACAGCTGTAGGTAGGTATTGCATTTTGATTTAAAAAAAAATATGTTATGTCCTGGAAATATAATTTTCGTTTACATTAACATAAGATAAGATAAGATAAGATATTCCTTTATTGTCCCACATGGGGAAATTTCATTGGTGCAACGCAGGTAGATCCAGAGGTAGATACAGAAGAACAGATCACTTATAGGAAGTCTGAAAAACACTTTCACTAGAAGATCTCCTATAGATAAATAAAAACTCCCATAGACAAATAAATAAATACCATTGCATGTGATCCCGACAGTAATTGCACATGAATATGTGTCACGACAGCACATAGATTGCACATGAATTTCACAGTAATTGCACATGAGTTGCACATGAATTCCAACAGCAATTGCACATACGACAGAATTGCACATCAGTATTAGGTTAGGTCAGTATTGCGACGGGATAACGTGACGATCTCCGGGTAAGACGACAGTTCTCCGCAGTTTCATGAGTTCCTCCTTTGTGGAAACGCGGTACGGCGCCGGCCGGGGGGCGGGGCCGGAGCCGGGGGGCGGGGCCGGAGGGCGGGGCCGGGGGCGGGGGGCGGGGCCGGAGGGCGGGGCCGGAGCCGGGGGGCGGGGCCGGGGGACTCAGAGCCAAAACACATCGCAACGACACGACGAAAACACTCAATCCAGCCAAATAAAGTCAAAACAAGTTAATTTAAAGCGATTCCAGTGCGTGTCCCGATCGTTCGTGAAGTTCCTCTTTCATATAAACGTGTATATAAACGTGTACCGACGACACGCCGTACTTTAGCGCGGCCGGAGGGCGCGGGGGGGGCTGGTGGGCTCGCTCGGAGCTAGCTCACGTCACAACAACACAACGAACGCAACGAAAAACGCTCAAATCCAGCCGAAAAAAGTCAAAAACAGTTGAATTAAAAAACTATTCCAGCGCGTGTCCCTATCGTACAGTAAAGTAGAAAAAATATACTAATTATATTTACAAAATATAGGAGATAAAGCACAATAAGTGTGAGAAAGAAGAGAGAGCGTTTACACCGGGCTGCCAGCTGTACCAGCGCCTTATGACGTATCAACATCCGTAGCTTGTCATATTGTGATAATCCAGAAAATGCTTGTACAGACTGTTGATTCACGTTTCTACTTTTTAACCAGCAGACTATTGGCTTGGAGAAAAAAAAGATGTAGGCCCTAGACTAAGGTGTGCAAAACAAGTAAATCCTGAATATATACCGTATTTTCCAGACTATAAGTCGCACCTTTTTTCATTGTTTGTTATTTTCACACTGGCAACCACAAGAGGGCGCTCTAGGCTCTAAGCAACACAGAAGAAGAATCTGCTCTTCCTCTACCTCCAGAGTTTGCAGAGTTGTTTAGAAGTGACACAGAGGAAGAAGAATTCACTGGATTTAGTGATTTGGGGTAATACTGATGCTTTGGTAAACTTGTTAGCATGTTCTTTATGCTATAGTTATCTGAATAACTGTTAATATGTTACGTTAACATACCAGACACTTACCACAGTTTGTTGTCTGTGCGTCATGTAGCTGAAGGTGTTACGTTAGCATACGTAGCATACCTATTCACCATGTTCTCTAATCTAATCAAATAAATTTCCCTAAAACATGCGAATTATACTCGAGAGCGACTTATGAATGTTTTTTTCTTTTTTATCATGCATTTTCTGGCTGGTGCGACTTACAGTCCGGAAAATATGGTATGTGGAAAACTTACATTTCATGCGTTGTTGTCAGGGAAACAAAAGCAGGAGGCGACCAACTACAAGACTCCGCTCCTCGAACCTAAAGTGCAATAAATAAATAAAGAGAACTGTGAAGTCAAAGCACAAGATCTACATCAATATTTCAGTTACCAAAGTAAAACAAACCTTTTTTCTGGTCAGAGATGAAGGATCCTCATCATTGCCTGGAAATACGCACATTATACAATATTATAGCGTGTAATAAATTAAACAAAATAAAAATGATAATTCTGCTAAAAGTTACATTTCCTGACGAGCCCTTTCGACTTCCTATCAACAGTCCTCTCGGTCTTCTTCTGCCTCAACGCTCTCTTACAACTATAAAAACAACACAATATTGCATTATGACATTATGAAGTATATTTCATTAACAACCGAACACAATGCGTGTGAATAGATTATTATTTTCACAATAGTATAGGTTTTGAGGAAACATTACAACAACAAATGACATACTTAAGACCAATTTTATATTGAGTGTTTCTTCTGCAGTAGCTCTCCACTTCAGGTTGAACAACCCTTCTCCTCACAGGAACCTGAGGACGTGTATTTAGTTAGAAACTCATTTTTCTTTTGTTTATTGTTCCTCAGACAAAATGAAGAGCAAAACAAAGTTTGTCCGTGAGAACCGCAAAAAAGCCCTCTAGAAAAGCTTTTAAACTTTAAAAAATAAAGGAAAATAAATGTTTGGCTCTCTACACACAGGGAAAGAAAATCAGGACAATAAAGATATAAAACAGATTAGATAATTATATTAGTTCAACTCAAATCTAAAAAGTAGAAATGGCGCCGCTGACCTGAACACAGCCGAGATGTCCGTCCCATCTGTAAACATTAGTGAAGGGTCTTCTGTCAATGGGACACGAAGGAGACGCCTGCAACTGGAATCAAGATTGGATTGTAAAAATCAAGGAACATTTATAAAATTTTCTGTAAATATGTCATTTTTGTCACAGAGTACGGACAGAACAGATCAGGTTAACCTTTCGCTTAAGTGTTCATGAGGGAGGAGCCTGTTTCTAGTCCAAGGGTTTTGAACAATATTATACTGCTGTGGGACTCTTATAGAAATGTACTGTATTTTCCGGAGTATAACCAGCCCAAAAATGCAAAAGAGAAGACAAAAACATATATAAGTTGAACTTGCACTGGAGTATGAAATGCGGTTGCAAGTGTGAAAATAACAAATAATCGCTCCGGAGTATAAGTATACAAGTATAAATCTAAGTATAAATCGCACTCCGGCCAAAACTATGAAAAAAGTCCGGAAAATTCGGGTAGTGTTTAAAGGAAAAACAAAGAGGAGAGTTCTAGTAAGTTCTAAGTAATAAGAACTCATCTGTAAGAATCACTATATATAAAGGTTTATATTATTAATCCTTTAAGAGCTTTTAACCATGTTATGATTATTTTCCCTTCGCATTTACCAACTCAAAGTTGTATTTACAGTGATTCATGCATAATATTTATTCTCCTGCATCCAAAATTCCTGTTTTCACCAATCCCTGCTACGCATACTGATCTATACTTACCAGTACTTTGTTCTGATTTGTTTTTCATGTAAAAGAACATTTTGGCACAAATTACCTGCCAGTCACTCGCTCAGATCACATTTTCATTTCAGTGTTGCTGTATCGCCTACGCTTATATATGATTTAAATGCCTCACCTCAGCCCACGTGAGGAGGCAACGGAGGCAAAAGACGTGGCAGCAGCTGTCGGGCATCGCCAGCTCTGCCCCCGACAGAATGCTGAGGCAGATGGGACACTTTTCTGCATCCTCAGGGTCCGTCCCGTCCGGAGGGCCCTGACCACCAGCACCTGCCCAGAATCAACCACATAGTGAGAATACTGCCTCGCGTACAACGCACTTTTCACAGATTCATGGTCATGTGTTGTAGGTGATTCTTGTGATGAACGAGTTGTTACAAAACTATATTACACACATCCTTTATCATTACACATCTACATTGCCACTAATCGTGGGAGAGAAAGAAGAAAACAAATTAAGAGTCTCACCAGTTCCAGCTCCTGTCATGTCTGGCCCTGTTCTCCCAACAACTGCGCAACAGAAACACAAGATGTGTGTTAGAAAAATACTTGTTTATTAGTTATGGTAAATTTACCATAAAAAAACGGTAAATTTATCTGACCAAATTAAAGAAATAACCACAAGATTTGGATGAATATTTACACAGAAAATTGCAACACCATGCATTTCTTGCTCTAGTAGATTTATCAAATTTACAGGATAACAATGAACCTCATAAAAGTAATTCATACTTAGATGGTAACTGGTTTACAATGGAATATTTGTCTCATGCCAAACAACCACAACAAATCTTAACACAGTACAAGTCAACATCGTCATCAACTGGACTAATAACTTTGATTTAATACATAACAGAAAAATCTATTATTTCCATTAAAGAACATTCAAATATTGTAGGTGGCACAGAGGAAAACATTGACAGTAGTGTAAGCGGGAACATATATTGAAAAATGTATTATATCACAATTGCTGTTTTGGTTATGCAGAATTAGAACGTGAATAATTAAAATAAATCTATAAAAGGCAAAAGGGTGGGGGTGAGGGGGGGTAAAGGTCTAAAGAATAAAGTCTGAAGAATAAAGTCTGAAATATAGGCGGTTTGAGGTCTAAAGAATAAAGTCTGAAGTATAGGCGGTTTTAAATGAAGTCTAAAGAATACAGGTCTACAGAATAAAGTCTAGCGGTAATGTAACACTTGGACACCAGCCGCCATAAAACACCGAAGAAGAAGAACAACATTGATATTACATTTTCGTCAATATCACCTTACCCAAATCAAAACCAAAACATAGAGAATAGTTCCGTCAGGGAATCAGTTCATAAAAATGAAAACGGAAGTATTTTCTCCATAAAAATCACAGCTATAGTAACTGTAAACATACGTGATTTACCGTTGAACACAAACAAACAAACCAGGATTAATGGCCTTCATGTCTGAAACAGACTTTACCAGCTTTCACTGGTGGTTCAGTTTCACATGGTTAAAAGGCAAGTTAAGATTAGTGGAAGATGAATTACTTTACTTTGATTTGTAAACACTGTTTAAACCATAAACCAAACTAGCGCGTCTGATGCTCAACGGACGTTGACGTTAACGGCCAAAGTAACTCTGTAACGTTTCAATGGATTCTTGACAAAGTGACAACATTCAACAGGACTGCTTCAAATGCATTGCTGATCCGAGTGTAAACAACGAGCTCGGAGCAAATACAGCTGCTGAGAAAAGGGTTTGCTCAAGTAAGATTCGGCCTGGAGACTGGGATCAGAAAATAGCAGCAGATAGTGCCAACGCGACGGTGTCAACATGGGTGTTTCTGCTTTAGTTAGCCACCAGAGCTAGTGCTAAAAGCTTGCTACCATCTGGCTAAATAGCTGTTGCTAGCTCGGCAGTAAACAAGGCTAAATTGTGTCTAATATTAGCCACAGTTTATGCACTGAAGGTCATAAGGCAGCTAGCGTGCTAACAGCCGATTTAGCATGGAGCTAACACCTGCCTGCGTCGCTTAAGCGTGTTAGCCTTTTAGCATTTAGCAATAGTTAGCTTCAGTTAACTAATTTTTACTCACCTCAAAGCTTCGCTACGGCTTCGTTGCACTAACAAAATAGCGCTTAAGACTCAGGGTCGCCTTATGAAATCCCGCCGGCTCTAAAAAGTAAATATGTTTGGCTAAAAATGGAGCGTTGCTTTGAAAAAGTCCGAGCCACATGTCTCAGAAAAACTGAGTCTATGGAAGTGGCGCCGCGCACTGGCAGCACACGGTATTACAGTCAAAGGCTGTCAGTGGCTTTTACTGGTCCAAGGTTAATCTTCTACCGTGTCCAGTGTTTATTCCCAGTTTGTTTTTTGGTTTGCCCAAGTAAAATACTATGAGTTTCAGCTTATGCAACACTATGGAGGATTTCTGCATAGATAGGATTCTTCTAGACATCTAATAGGACTTTTTAGGGTATCTTTATCTTGATTGTTTATTCCTGATATTTTTGCTGAATTCAGTAGGCTAAACAATAGGAAATAAAATAAAATAAATTGGGCATATCAGTCTTAGATTGACCTTTAGTTGTTTCTCAGACTTTTCACACAAAGTACTAAGAAAATATTTGGTTTTCCAAGTATCATGGATCTAAAGTGAGACTATAATAGTACTTTATAATAGTTGGTCTTTAACTGGATTAGATCATTGCTTCAGAAGTTCTAACCAACATGACCCAAAGGAGATGTAAGCATTTACTAAATTAAGCAAATATTAGAACTGTAGTGTCGAGGACCTCCAGCGCCACCACAGAAACACTGGTCTTCAAGAAATGTGGTTCATCTCACGTCAAGTACAATGATGAAGATGGATCTTTATTTCCTACAGATACGATACATTATGCTAAAAAAAAGAAGTTAAGATTGACAAACAATACAACACTTGTGTATGAATAATATGTACGCGTTTTTGAATGAAGGATTAATCAATGAATTGACACCCTACTCCAACATTCCAAATGTAAAATAGTTTAAAGGGTTTCACATGGGTCCACTGTAACTTTGCACATACTTCCAAGAACGAGAGCATCATTTATTTTGGCTGAAACATTCCCAGAGTTTTCCTGTTCAGTAAAATATAGTCGTTTGTCCCTGTACACATAAACCAAGAAAGTATGCAAATCCATCCAGAACAGTGCAACAATAATTGAACACATGAACCAGAGCAAAATGTTCAGTGTTTTATTTAAAAACTATAAACAGTCACCAAAGTAAATAAAGCCAATCTCTAACAGACTGTTAAGTCTATAGTCACACATCCTACGGGCACTGCAGATCTGGGGGAGTGGCCCGGGTCGGAGCAAACGGGAGGCAGTCAATTTAATTACACAACACACCATAAGAAGGACAGAGTTCCAGGTACAGGAATGTGGCAATGACTTAAGAATGAAAAAATAGTACAATAAAACTCCACACTATATTAGGATAGAAAAAAACGTAGTGAAGAAAAGATCATACCTGTTGCACGTAAAGCAAAAGGAACAAGGGAGAAGTCCTGTATAAAAATCCATGTATTTAAACCAATTGTACAAATACAAAAAAACTCGCTTGGTACGTGCGCTCTTGCTCGTACTCTGACAAAACACTTATACAGTGGGTATATGTTAAATTGTGTGCGTGTTGAAATAGTGGGAAGGAGAGTGTAGGAAGTCAAGGGGGCAAGGAGGATACTTTTGATATTTTTTTTCTTCTACAAAATGACAAGATATATTATACTCTTTCAGCCAGCAAAATGAGTCTACAAGTTATTATTATTATTATACAAAAGAGTCACAGTTCCACAAAAAACTGCTTTTTAATCCCCGCCCTAAGTTTTACAGCAAACAGTACCTTTGCAAGAAGTATTTACATGTATTAAGTACATTCATCCACTGCTGAGTATAGAATCACATTAGATACAAGTGACCAGGGATCTTTAAAAAAAAAAAAAAAAAAAAAAACGCAAAACAAAATAACTATTCGATCCTACCAAAAGTAATGCTTCTATGACTCCACAGCGCTCTCCAGTGGCTGCTCCATCGGGCGTGAAAGAGGATTTTTCTTTATATATATTCACATCATATTTACAAGAATCTTTTTTATTAATTGTAATGGTATTTATTTCAATAATAAATAAGTGAAAATATATGACTCAAGTAAGAAAAACCAAGCTACCAAATTTCTAAAGAAAAACAACAAAAGAACAAATTGTAGTCCATGTCACCAGTCGTCAAATGATCGCCACACCTCTGAAAGTGTATGCTTCAGTCAAAATTCCTACATGTCCAATTTAATAGAAAATTAAACCAAAATGTGCTTGGGGTTTTGTAGATGTGGGGGAGGGTCCCTCAGGGAAGCAGTCCGAGTAGAGCTCCCCCTTGTGGGCGGCTGGTGGAAGACCCCGTGGCAGTTTGTTTTAGTGAGTCAAAATTGGTTTTGGAAACAGATTGTTGGCAAAAAGAGGAGTTTGTGGAGGTGGGTGCCAGGCTTGTCCCGTTTACCTCACCCCAAATCGTCCGCATGTCCCGGGTGGGAGAGAGGGGCGAGCCTGTCCTTTTTGGGTTACACCTGGGTCTGTGTCTGCAGTGAGCGTGTCAGTTCATAAAGGCATTTGGCGAGCGTGGTGGAGACCTCCATGTTACTTAGTGCAAGCACCGAAAGGTGAGTCTCGTGCTTTTTTACCAACCTGGAAAACACAAACACAAGAATCATTAAGTACAAACAGGAAGGTTGTGCAGTGGTTCATTCATTACAAAAAGTAAACTAAAAACATTGAAGACATTACTTCCATGATGGGCAGTGTGTGGATCTAGAGTTTATTTCATTAACTTTGTGTCGTAGATTAGGCATAAAGTCATACACCATTGAACGCAATTTACAGTCAACAATCAAGAAGATGATGTAGTGAGAGAAAGACACAGAGATGCAAATCACTCACCAAAACGTTTATACAGTAACCATCTGAACATCTCCCAGCACATTTCTATGCTACATTTTGAATTTCCTTTACAAAGTTCGTGGCACATGAAATTGATGCATGGCAACTGACATGACATGAACCTATTGCATACATTCAGGGCATGTTTTGTTTTGTCAGAAAACATGACTATAATAAGAATAACTGGATTAACAAAGATTTATAGAAAAGGCAATGGAAGAAAAATAAATTGGTAAATAGAGCCCTCTGTGCCGACCTAGTCAGGTCGCCCTAACCCAGAGTGTGAATGAAGTGACGTCAGCGCAGCGCAAAAGTACAGGCTAACTGAGCGTGAGAGGAGACGTATGTATCCAACCACATCAACTAAACCACGAGCAATCAGGTTTTTAAAAGCAGACACAGTACCATGTTCAAACATGAGTCCTGGGTAAATCCAAGAAGCATGGCTTATTATGAATAAAATCACAACGCAAAACCACCTCATGGTCTAAAATCCCACCTTTCATGTCTGTATTTCTGTGACTGCTTTAGTGATGTTTGGAGTGTAATTCATGAGGGTTAAATGGATACTTACATGCGACCACAGTCTGAGTGCTTTGCTATGTTCTTTAACGTTAAGGCAGCAGTAAGTCGTATGTGTTTCGTCACTGGTCCCTCCTTCTCATCCTGCAAGAAATACAAACAAACCATTCCATGTCAGATAAAAGCTTTATTCTGTATGTCAGAATCGAGCTAAATGTTTTCCTCATAGCACACAATGGAGACAAAAGCAAGAAAGAAAGAGACAAAAACAACTACTTTAATCCAACAACTAGGTTAATCCACTTCTCAGGAGGAAACCAATTATTGGATATATGGTAGGCTGTTGATCAAATTCTGTATTTGCGACATAGGAAAAAAAATGGTCTGAAGCTGGCTTGGATGTACTTACAGTGAAGTCCCTAAAGACGAGGTTTCGAGAGCCGCGGCGCAGGGCCATTAGAGCTGCACTTGGATGATTGACAATAGCTTTTGGTGCTCTTGGTGCCGGAGTGCTGCCCCCCGCTGGTGGAGTCCTATAATAGAGCAGAGAATACAGTTAATGGAAACAAACATTTGCCAATTTGCTTCCCTTTTAGACATTGGATCTGAGGGGAATTCCATCCATTCCATAATGCATGGTCAGCAATGTTCACAATCTGGATACAACATTCATGGTTTTGCCTCGCTATCCTGTCCTCTTTGTGCATTTGTAGCAAGCGCAATAAAATTATACTCACTGAGAGGAGGTCTGATTAGGACTTTGCGCCCTCTGCTCGTCCAACTTCAATGCGGCCAGCAGCGCCTCTCGAGAACAGTGCTTATCCTGGAAAAGATCGAGATGATAATTTAGCTCCATTCAGTGCACGTAAAACGCACTCAAAACATGCTGTCACGCCATGGTTGTACCTGTAGATGTGTGATGAAGGAGAGTCTTTGCCGGGGCAAGGGGTCGCAGCCCTCCCACTGACAATGGCCCGCGTACACCTCTTTGCCTCCGTGTTGCGTGGCTGCGTGGTAGAAGACCTGGCTGGGCGTCTCAAACCACCTACACACAAACAGAAGAGGTTAGGAAAATTTATTACATAACCTCTTTCAAATCTAAAGCAGAACAATTCAGCATTTCGAGACATTTCCTGTTATGCATACAATAGCAGTTTATAGTTTTATTGTGTATATTTTGCTGTTGTCATACCTTTTACAGGATTGCCACAGACACTTGAAGTTTTGCCCTGGTTTCCTGCTGTGGTCTGGGGTGGCTGAGGGCTGAGGAGGTGTGGGCTGAGGGCTGGACACTTGAGCCGGCTGGGATACGGGAGGAGGAGGGGGGGACGGCGTTACTGTGGGCTGCGGGCGAGAGACATGAATAAATACAAATAAAGGATCACGAGAGGGCGTTTGATTCAATTGTAGTTTTTGTAAATGTGGTAGTAGTTTACGGAGTTTTGAAAAAGCAGACGTGAGGATTGAGAAGAGACTGCAATACATTATGTACCTGTAATTCAAGCCATTGCCACATTCTACATGCTATAAATGTAGGCAATGATGATGAAATAATGGTTCAGTTCTTCTTCTGCTGTTGAGAAATGCATGTTTGGTTTCAGAGCAACATTGAGGAGATCGCACTCAGGAATGCAACGCAGTAAAGTTTCTAAGTAGCGGCAATATTGTCAAGATTTTGTAAATAAATTCCTCATATTTGTCCATGCATCTATTGACTTTAACATATATAATACTAATAATACTACAATCACTTTAAGCTGCTGTTCATGAGTGAAATGGTTGAACTGTTGGCAGAGAAGTAGACCATGCCACATTTGCTCTTGTGACATGAGTTGCTTTCTCTGCCTCATTTGTTTTGGAGGTGTGTATCAGCGAGAGCCACAAATTCAACTGGCCTCACCTTCTTAACCTCCCACACAAAAACGAATACGATGTATTATAATGTTGGACGATGTTCAATCACATGATGGAATAGAGTCAAGACGAGGGGAAAAGATGTGTTGAAAGCTGAAGAATCTTGAGTTGTAAACCACTGTCAAAGCTTGTTTTTCTTCATCAACAGTGTTAAATCCAAAGCAAATGCAATTTTAGACTTTTAAAAATGTCAATGGCTTGCACAAGAACACATAAATGGTGATAAAAATCCAAATGATTAAAAGTTACATAAGATTAGAAATAAAAGATAATAGATATTAGTTCATAAGTGATCTAAAGTTCAACCTTTAACCCAGATTTAGCTGTCCGTGTTACATTGACAAAATAATCCCTTGTTGTGAATGAACCAGTATGACCTCGTCACTTAGGACACATCGGGAGGAGGCCTTGGGCTTTAGGGACAGATGCTGTGGTCAGGGCTTTTCCGACACATTTGACAGACCATTAAATCAGTTCCTTATATCAGACGATTACGCTCACATCTGTCATACGAGTGATAACTCACAATCTATACAGCCTTTATCTAATGAAGGAACATGGTACAAACATCTCCTTTGTACTGGCAAACAACTCAGGACATACCAAAAACTCAACGTTTCTTTTGGCAGTAAAAGCTCAGAGTGCAGATGAGCTGGAAAACTGTTGTATGTATTGTATTTTCTTCATGACAATTCAACACCAATTGCTGGGGTTGCAACAGGGTTTTACACACAATTACATTTGCCTCACATTTGTTTAGGTTATGGTTTTCGATTAGATACCTTTCTAATGGCAAATCTATTTTAAATAGTGTATTACCACACAATTTAAAATATTGTATAACCAGAAGAAGTGGTAAACTAAATGTTCCCACAAATTAGTAATGTTAGTAGAGGGGTTCACCCAACTCACCTGTCCTGTACTGGTGGGTTGTGGTGCACTGCAGTTCCTCTGGGTGGCGCTCTCTATTGCTACTTTGGCTACTGTGCTGGGGTCCGTGCCAGCAGGAACAGCCACCATGGTGGAGCTGCTACCGGCATTGTTGGGGTCGCTGATGGTGATGATCCGCACTCCCACTTTGTTGGGGATCCCAGAAGCCGTCTCCTCTGCGGGACGTTTGAGGCCACGCCCCTCGGAGGACACCCCATTCGCATTGGACTGACTCTGGGTGGGGACAGAGACCGGGGGAGGAGAGGAGTGTCTGAGAGCAGGCACAGCGCCCCCTACAGGTCCGTTAGAGAGAGTCTGGGGTCCATTGGTGAGGGCTTTGGCAGTGTCCTGCTGTGGGACAGGCTTCTCCGAGGGGTTTGCCTCCCCGTTCCCCACAAACTGTTTGGAAGCAATGTGATTTGGAATGTTTTTGTTAAAATTCACCCCCATGCTGTCCCTCTCAAAGTCACATACCCCGTTCACAAGAGTCTTTTTGGGTTCAGGGTGCAGGTCTCGCTCCTCCGTGGGTGGGGAGCGCGCCTGCTTCCCGTTGGCAGGATGTCCCTCTGAGGCGGGGCCGTTGAGTGTCCCCTGGCTGTTCCCTGAGTGGTATGGAGGTAGATCCGACTGCACGCACTTGCGCCCGTTGAGCAGCTTGGCCCCCTCCGTCACCCCGTTGCTTTTGGCAGAGTCTTCAGCCATAGTATTGTTCTCCATGACCTCGATCTTCCTCTCGTGGATGTGCAGTCCTGTGGCGTCTTTGGCCTCCTCCTCCTTCTGACAGATGATCTTGTCTCCTCTGAGGGGCGCTGGCTGTATGGGCGGCTGTTGTGGCATTTGGGGCACGTGCTGCGGGACCGTTCCAGGTGAGAGAGAGTTCGGTGGGCCACTGGGGGCCACCGCGCCCTGGTTTACCGCGACCGTAGCCGTGGAGCTCGTGAACCCTGTGTTAGGAACCACGGTGAACGCCACCCCTGCCGCTGCACTGGGAGCCTGGATGATGGCCGCTCCCGATGAACTCGACGAAATGATCTGCCCTGGCATTAGCAAGGTGGGCGCTACGGGTGTCTGAATCTGCCCTGGGACGAGCTGGACGTTTAGCTGCTGCGGTTGAGGAGACTGGTACAGGACCTGCGTACTTGGGGCAATGACGCTGTTTGGAGGCGGTACTTGCGGGGCAGGTAGGATGAGCTTTCCCCCTGGCGTCGTGGGACCTCTTTTTGGAAGCAGTAGCTGTTTAATTAAGCTTGACTCTGTGGAGGTAGGCTGTGGTGGGGGAGCGATAGGGGTCGCTGGAGATAACTGCGGTCGTTTGGACAGAGCATGGGTGAGATTTTGGTTTGAATGCATGTTATTAGGCGAAAGAGGACCAGAAGTGGAAGAAGAGGCTTGTCCCGTCGTAATTTGAATAGTTTGGGTGGCAGGATTAGCTAAAACTATCTGGTGAATGGCGGGATTGTATGTTTGCGTCTGCTGTGGACTCATTATTACTACGCTTTGATTTTGACTGGCTATTGAAGTAGCAGGGGCTGGTTTGGGGGCGATGTTCTGAAACCCAACCCGTGAAGCTTGCGAATTGGGTGCATTTGGGAGAGCGCCCATTCCATTTGCCGTCAAAGATGAGGAAGTTTGCGAGAGGTCCATTTGCGGAGAAATTTGTGGTTGCATTGGCGGGCACACGCCTTGTACCCGCGCCGTGAGGATGTGTCCAGGGGGTACTTGTTGGAATAGTGTGACCGGGGTCCCACTGGGAAGCATTGGGGTGTGCTGTTGTAGCACAGAGGGGATAGTAGACGGCGCTGTGATTTGAGTGATTTGCGGACTGTGGTTTTGCGGGACGAGTGAAGTGGAATTGGGGATTTGGACAGCCATAGGAGATCGGATGGGGACGGGTTGTTGTTGAAGCGTCTGCAGGTTCGGGGTGATCTGAGGGGAGATCTGAGTAGGTAAAAGGGGGCGCGGAGAGGTACAGGGCAAGGAGAGGTGAGGAGCGTCCAGTGAAGAAGGGACTGGGTGTCGAGGAAACTGTCCGGGTCCCGGTGGTAGACCTGGACAGAGAGACAGATGAAAACGACTATTAAAACGGTATTATATTCCTTTGCAGAGCTTTTTAAACCTTAAACCGCAGCATGATGTTTGGAATTTAAACTACAAAACGGTACAGGAGTAGAAAACAAAATAAAGTAAGTGAGTGACACCCAATGGGTCAACAATTAATTATCTGTCAACTTCATTACATTTTGTGCTTTCAATTATTGCTCCAATATAAAAACATTGTAATTGAAAATACAATTATTAAATTCTCTTCAGAATGATATGTGCACTTCCTCTAATCTGCAAAATCTGGAGCAAAGTCACTCGTCTTTGAAAACCAGAAACATAAATTATTTTAGGTCAAGTAATTTCTCACAGTATTCAAGTAAATAATAAATTATTGTGATTTAAATTATGGGCCAAATAATTGTAGCTATAAATGTTGTCATAATCAAGTAGCAATAATCCCATTATAAAATTATTAAAAATTGCCGTATATTGGTTAACCATAAGCATCTTCAACTATTGTGGGCATTTCTAATAAAGTCAATGCAATTAAGAGTTAGTCTACAGCTCTCATACCTGGAGGGGGAGCTTGTGGGTCACCCGGAGTTTCATGCCGAGCCACAGGGGGCGCTGCAGGGTTCTGCGGCTGCTGTTGATAGTAGAGCTGAACAGGCAGAGGGATCGCTCTCCGCTTGATCCCGACCAGAAGAATATGAAGCTGTCCATTTGTTTTGGACTCCTCCTGACGCCGCATGGTATGGTTTGGGAACACAGTCCTGTTGAGAAAAAGGAATCAATTAGTGCACATTAGTGCACATCTATTTGTCATAGAGCAACATAAAATGAGAAGTATGCAAATAAACAAAATACCCATTATATTCAGAATAATTTCCATTGTTTTACACAGACTCGCGCGGTAAATTTAGTCATGTCATTCTTGACTAAAGGCAAAAGAACTGTGTATGCGGGTGTTGTTCACTGTGCGCGCATTTGAACAATGCTGGGCTGTAAACGGGTTTGGGCCTATAAAAGCTCTCAGTCAAAGTATACTTGTCAGGTTGAATTATGTCGGGCTTCAGGCCTGTCGGGCCCAACTTTTATGGCCCGATTACGGCGCTAATACATACCAACAAAGCCATCAAGAAAAATGGCTTAAACCGGGCTAAACTAAATAAGTTTATTTATTTTACCTTAATATTGTACCATATTCTCACTGCTTTTTCACAAGAAGAAAATACTAGTGATGGCATATTGGGCTATAGTGTAGAAAAGTAAAATGTGTATCGTCTGCACTGACCGTAGACATTTGAGGAAGCCCGTGGAGTTGACGATGTTGGTTCGTCCCATTTTGCTGCAAGTGGTCAGGTATTCAGAGTACATGTCCGATCTGGAGACACTGCCCTCTGGACTCGTCTCAAAGTGTGCATTCAGCCTAAAGGGAAACAACAGGTTTGAACAAAGACCATTTTAAATGATCAAGGCTCGACAAAAAGCACTAAACTTACCATTGCAGTGTAAATTTCTCTCCATCGAGTTCGATGATACCCGAGGGAGGCTGGTTGGGCTGCACTGGGACTCGCGTCACTTAAAAGCAAAGAGGCATTCATATTTGATTTGAATGCACATTTATTGTTTGGCGGTTATATAAAAGGGAACAATGCTAACCCTACACTGTACATCGGCCATTTGATACATGAATCAACTGCAAACACAATGAGTAACCCAGATTTTCTCTCCAAAAGTCAGTCGATTGAATTTCAAGGAGCTTTGCACAAGAATCGCTTGGCTTTGAACAGTCAGTCATTTTACCCATTTCCCGTTTTAAAGAGCAAAAGATAAAAATAGCACATCTTTTAAGACTCAACTGTTCAAAATAGCACCGATAACATAAGTTGGCCCTATTTTCCAGATAAAGGCGCTGGTCTAGATTTAATGTTACATCTTCACTTTTATCTTCAAGGCAATACAGTAGTTTTCTATAGCTATCAATCTCTTCTTTGGTCTTTCTCTAGATCTCCTGTCAACTCAGTTTGTTTAGTGATATATGAGGATACCGAGTGACATAACCAGGACTAAATGATATGTAAACTTTAAGACCACAAACCATTTATCAAAAGCTAAACCTCCGAATCACCACTTGATGTCACCAAATCATACATTCTCATCCCACAATCTCACCTGGTGCTGGGGCTCCAGGCACAGCTGCAGGGACTTGCTCTACCAGCTGGGGGCGCACTTCTGCAGCCTGTTCAAGGTTAGCCTGGTGCTCTATCAACCTCACAGCCGTCAGGGCATCAGGGCCAAACGTGTGGAGGTCTATTGATACTAGCCGTACTAATAGGTCTGTAGAGAGAGGAAATTAAGCAGAGTCAAAATGTTGCATCCAAAAATGTATTTCCCCAGCCCCAAAACAAGCAGCGCATTTCAGTTAATTTACTTACTTTTTATTCAAAAACAAGCAAAAAAGTAAAGAATTGTGTCTAAAAACTAAAAAAAAAAGTTGAACTGAACGTAGCCAAATAACATCTTCTATGAATATCATTTCAGAGCAGAGGAAACATTTACATTTCCCTCTGTACAGCGTGATGAATTGTACATAAAGCAGCGCATTTTGCGGTAAACAGTGTAAAAACTTTACAGACGGTATTTGTGGTTTAGACATGTTTGTGATCCCAAGGCTCTTTGCAGTCAGAATGAATTGGCAGCGCATCTTTATTGCTAGGAACGGTATAAATGTTTTGCTTGGACATTTGAGACTATAAAATGTCCAAGTAAAACAATGTAATTCCCTACGTAACCTGCATTAATGTCTGAACAACTATATGCAGAATCTTGACAGGTCAGGTTCTTGCACAAAGCATAAAAGATGAAAAAGATCTTGCACAATTCTTGATACAAACGCTCGGCAGAACAGAAGCAGGTCAGAGTGTGTGGGTCAAAAAGGTCTGTACCTAACCGCCTTTATGTTTTCTGTCATCTCCAAAGAATAGACTATAAAAGTTACAAATAGGCTTTTACCACTAGACTTACTTTTATATTGAGTAATACAATACAAAACAACAATTATCACTAAAACTGTAGCGTTTACATTATTTTCCTCATGGTCAGAATACTTGGACGCGCAGCCTGTTTGAGAAAGCCGGCTCATAACAGTCTGTATCCAAGCTGCTCACCGTTTCCCTTTACTCTTGTTACGTTTATGTCCGAGTAAGCAGGTGTTACATAAACCAGGCATACCTATGCTGTGCTCGACGGAGGAGATCTTGCTGCAGGGCACTTCTCCGAGCTGAGCCAGGAGGTAGAGCACCTCCAGAGAAGCCATGAGCAGCATGAGGTCGGGCAGGGTGAGCAGGAGCATCACCTCCCTGTAAGAGTCCTGGTCCACGTACTCGCAGATCAGCACGCCGTTGTCCTCCACTTTACTCAGGTTCCCCAGGATTTCCATGGCTAAGGACAGACACAGGAGTTCCATTCTTGAAGGTTTGCCTTTTGCATTTGCATTCTAACTTTATTTCTGTATAAAAACAACATAATTTGTGTGGCTGAAGTTAATACATTTTTCTTAGCTCATGCGTACTGACTGGAAAAACGACAAAACTACATAATTGAAAAAGTCCAATGAAGACGTTTCAAGTTTATTCTCTAGTTCAAATGTAAAAACTCACCTCTCATTTTGAGAAACCGGTCTCTGGACATCAAGCATTTGGTGATCGTGTGAAAGATCAGGTGAGTGGTCCTGAAGTCTATGGGATCCAAACACAACTGAAGGAAAAAAAACAACAAATAATATGTTTAGCATCATGTTTTCTGAAATCAGTCCTCCAGCCCTGATCTTTTCTACATGTTCTTGTGTTTTTACTGCTCAGTGTGATTACATTACCCATCATAGATAAGTAATTTGATTATGATTATGGTAGTTATCATAAATCAAAGAATGGGAGAAATTTGTTTTAATCATATACAATGAAACACAAAAGCTCTAGCCTTACACATTGAATTACCAGTTAGCACAGAGAAGTACAGCCAAATATGATCAAAGACTGCATCAGGGCCACTGCATACATTATCTCAAAATACAGCCCTCATTAATTTATGGAAGCTTTTGAGATTCATCAAACAATCTCTAAAATGTATTGCATGTTGCCTGGAATATTTATAGGCTTTCTCATCAGATCTCCTCTTAGTTTTTAATATGTGTCTGGTGTATTCTGAAAAACAGACTGTGTGGAGGTGACACATCGCACCATCTGGCAGCGCAGCCCGTTTTATTAGTCAATGTTTCTGCAGCTCCAGCGATCAGAGACGGTCTCTCCAAAAGCAGCATTACTTTAAATCACTTCTTAAATATACTGATCTGATTAACCAGTTTATTACGCTGGTTGTCATACATGTGGATTTACAAGTGAGCCTACTGGAATATAAAAAGGATGGATGACAACACCTTGTATTAACTACACTAATTCCTGTCCTAAAAAAGCATGAACGACGACTTAAGTTATAAAGTGGAACCAAACGTTGTATAATAAAAGCACATTAAAAGACTGAAGAAACAAACAAACAAAAAACATCTTGTACAGCTACACAAGGATAATCTTAAGTGGTAAGCCAAAAAAGAAACAAAGACAAAACAGTCGAGAAATATCACGAGGAAAAAAACCTTGATGCAGATTAAAGGAAAAGTGATTATATTTCAAATGACCATTGTTTGCAGATGTGGTTTATTTTCCCCAACTCATAGTAAACTCATATCAAAAGAGATGCTACTGTCATATTTTACTGACCCTTTCCCATGTCAGATCCTCTGCATTATTATCTAGCAGCCCTTTATTAAGGCTTAGGACTAGCAACAGGCGTCTGCTGGTTTATACAAGATAATATTATGGTATAAAGTGGCCAATTACAATGTATTCACACTACCAAACTACACTTCTCTCACCTCCGCTGCAACGTTGCCAAGTGTGTCTAGCCCCAGCTGTCGGAGCGAGATGAGGCTGCAGTGAGCGCAGAGCAGCAGGAAGCGGAGGCACGTCCGGTTGGACGCCAGCAGCTTCACGTTGGCCTCTTCGAAGGACAGGTTTCTGAGGATCACCGCCACCTGCAGCACCCTCTGGGACTCCATGTCGCTGATGCCCGGGGCCCGTGGAGGGTGGAAGAGCCAACAATCGCTGCCTTTTGAGCCAGACAAGGAGATGGGTCAGACAACCACAATAACCTGCGCTAGTGATGTCATGGTAATAACTGACAGTAGAAAGCACTCATTACAGGGCTCTGGACTGCAAGTCCAACATACATATATGATGATTTTTTTTTTTAGAGTGTGCTACTAAAAATATCAGGCAGATGCAAGTGAAAATAAATAGAGACGTTGAAGATGGATAACCCGGGTCATGGTTCAATTTGTTTCACAGAGTCTTGAAAATCCACCTGGTCGGCAGCGGTGTGCCTGATCAGTCACATATTGTAGTTTGGGCAGAAGTCAAAAGGACGAACCAAAACCAAGATTGCGACGCCGACAGAGACACATAGAAGCACTTTGTATATTTGAGGAGAGGGAAGACCAATTAGCTTCAAATATTCATCATGACATTACGCCTTTTTCCAAATGCTTTCACTGAGCGCTTCTCCAGATTGATGTGTGCATCACTCTGAAATGAGTTCTACTCTATATAAATTTGTCCCAACAGCCTCTACTGCTCCACAACCTCGTCACCTCCTGAGCTCGGAGACAAACGCAGGATCGAGGAGGAGCCGTGACTTGTAGCGACTACGCCTAACTTTCAGTCACCATTTCACCTGCTCTCAAAACAGTCTCA
The DNA here is from genome assembly GCF_026437365.1 of Eucyclogobius newberryi. Taxonomy (NCBI): domain Eukaryota; kingdom Metazoa; phylum Chordata; class Actinopteri; order Gobiiformes; family Gobiidae; genus Eucyclogobius; species Eucyclogobius newberryi. Next base: position 29,667,152 of record NW_027315834.1, on the reverse strand, counting down.
ACCATCTCTGATCATTCACTGCTCCGGTGAATTTTCCAGTTACTTGCTCAAATGAAGTTTCCATTTGTAACTACATAGTTTTTTTTCCAACCCCTAATAACGCAATATCTATTATACATAAATACTTTGTTTTCTTGCAGCATCAGCTACAAAAAGAGGACCCTGGTGTTTTGCCTAGTTTCTGCTAAACAATTTGAACTGCACTGAAGACCAAGTAATAACTGATGAATACAAAACAGCCTCAAAACATCAACAGATAAGAATACTGTCATTTCAGTGTTTTGCAGTTTTGTTACTCTTTAACTTTTATGCAAATAGTTCAATTAACAAGGCACTAAAGCGCATCAAGCTTTCTGAATTGTATAAAATATAGTAAACGTAACAGTTCCTAAAACGTGTAAAGAACAAATGCAATGTGGCTGTCCAGATTATCTCACAGCAGCGAGTGTCAAGCCTACACCTCAAGTTTATAATAAATCAATGTAGGAAACAGCATTCATCCTGCTTAACCACCGAGCACCAATGACACCCTCAACAGCCCAGCAAAACTTCAACGAGAATAAATCACATTTAGACAAAGCTTTGAACACGTTCCTTTGAAGCAGACGCCTTCAGCAGCTGTCAGTAACTTCTACATCAAGAGCGTCAATGGAGAGAAACCTTAACCGTATCAATTGATGTCGCATTTGTTGTGGTTAGACTGCTCTGATCGACAGCAGAGGGCGATTTAAAATGCGTAATGTGGCGTTTACCTTGTGCCGGGCTGGTCTTGTCCCACAGGAGCTCTCGGACTTCAGTGTCGTCAACCACCTCCTTCCAGAACTATAAAAAAAAGACATGAAAGGGCCACAAAATATAAGAAAAGTGTCGTGGAATTGAAAGAATTTGATTTTGCATGTATATTCCAAGCCAAAAACTAGTGAATTGTTAATTGGATGATTTTAGCAAGATTTAGATTTAACATTGTAGATTTTCCTTTTGAATATTCTGTATAAAAGTATCACATAATCATTACTGGAATATTGTCTCTCGTCACCGTTTCCTGACACCAAAATTGGCCACATTAAGTGTATGTAAGTGTTTTCTGTACATGGTAAGCCGTACACAGAGCCACAGAGCAAAAACTAACTAAACACAATGTGAAAAATGCTACAAGCAATAACAAAAGTCGTGCAAAAGCAAATTTACCCTGACAAAGTCCCGGGAGGTTTTCTCTTTCCAGTCCGTCCCAAAAACCCCAGAAAAACTGCCGAGCGCTGCAAACACAAACGAGTTATGAGCACCAAGGTCTAAAGACATTTTGAGATGTTTGCATCATTCAAACATGCACTACACCCATAGATCTCTCCTCTTTGGTCTTCAATCTGCACATATCTAAAACTTAAAATATGAGCTTTACAAATAGTGTCTTGATTAATTTGGCCTAATAAAAAAAATCACCAATGGGGAAAGTACAATTTTATCACTCCATTTGTGGCAGACGATCAGAAGCGACGTATAGAAAACAATTGTAAACTTGTTAAATCAATTAAAGATCTGTATAAATTCAGAATAAGCATAAATCTGATGTGTACCAACTACGAGAACAAATTAGGTCAAAGTGACACTCCTGATCAGCCAATGACTCGACAACAACCCTTTTAAACATTTTAGTGAACCTACAGTCATCGAAGACCCCGGTGTGGGCGAGCAGGAGCGTGACCAGTTTGGGGTCCTTGTCCAGCTGCATGGCGTGCTTGCTCTCGTTGGAAAGCAGAGTGCAAACGTTGACCGCGAAGTCCACTTCATTTGGGAGGCCCGACAGCAGAGACAGCACCAGTTTGTTGTAGTCGCACGGGGCAGCGAAGTCTGTGGACAGGCCGTAGCTTTGGCGCATGTAGTCTGGGGGAAAAATAAAGAACTGTAAGAGGCATGCATTTTAAGGGTACTTTTGTGCAGTAGTTAATGCCGTATTGATTGCTTTATTCGATGTTTTCTTCCCTAAACTCAGTAGCTCTGGGGTTGACAGATATGGCAGCTCCTCTGTGCAAACAATATGTATAAATCATCATGCATCATTACAGTTTTTAAATTATTGTATTGCCAATTGAAACAAAACCTGCAGGTGATAAGATCATAAACAATTACGAGTTGGATGAAATTATGTGTTGAATAAATGTTTAATGTTTCTTTCAAGTTGTCAATATTGTCATACATCCAAAAAATAATCGTCATCATAATGTGAAATTGAAAAAGTCTAGTTTTTATGGATGTCAATTTCAAACACGGCACATGTAGCATAATTCAAAGAGCATACATATTCAAAATGAAAAGAACAGTCACCAATAGCAGCATAATAAATGAGCCTCAGACACCTGCGTTTCCCACAAGCTGCTCATGACCCATTTGGCCCGGCGCTTCCGTGCGTCCCTGTGAAATGCCTAATTCAATCATTTTCACCCTGCAATCACGCACCATCCGTCTGTCTTTTCCAGCCAAATGACCAAACCTAAACCAAATACAAATCCATCTTTTCTCTTTAACCAAAGTTAAACAAATGGGGCTGCTCATTCAAAGCCATGGTCTGATCAATTTCATGAGGCGTGTCCAGGCTGAGTGAGGAACTTTTAATGGAGTTAGTCTCTGGGCGGGTTTGACTGCTGTGATTGACTTTGTATAATTAAAATGGCTCTAATCCCAAAGTCAAGAAGAGTGAGCATACATTAAATTACGGTATGTTACTGAGCAGCTAAAACAGCCCGCCTGAAAATGAAGGTACTGCAGGGTATTCAGAATTATGTTTAAATCTGATTTATTTTGCCATAAACAGATCAGGGATTAAATTAAGACTGTTACATTATAAATCAGGGGTGTTAAACATGCAGTATTAATCCAGCCCGCCAAACATTTCTACTTTATATTTATAAATTTACGATGGATATAGATAGCATTTTTATCACTGGAACTACAAGTCCCACAATCCTTTGCAGCTGCAGCCACTCCCCCGCACTGCTCTGCACTGCTGTGTGTGCTGCTGAGGGCTGAGAAGTGCAGAAGCATGTCGCACACTTTACAGACTTGAGGAAAAAGACCTGTGGTTTTGGGAAACGTGTGGAATAAAGAAAGGAGGAGTGAGTAAGAACGGCGCTAATTTGGAGCTAACAACAAGAAAACAAACTGTGACGACAGCTCTGTGAGGAAAACATCCAAACTATTGCAAAACCTGGACAGATCAAGAGCCACAGGCAAAAACACAGGTCAGACTGTAATAAAGTGTGAACATGACACAGTGAAGACGCTGTGAGCACTCATTTGATTCACTACATGACCCGTTTGTAAACTATGAAAACTATAAAAATAGTGAGCTCATATTGAGTTTGTGCAGCAATATCAACATGTCTGTGATAAACATTTAAAATCAGAATCACCCATCCAGAGCGTCTCAGGCTCAGAAACTTTTTGACAGCCCTGATAAACAATCACCAACATGACAGACATGTTTAAAACGATGTGCAGAACGATGTACTTCTTTATCCATCGTAAACTGAGGTCATGTCAGTTGCTATACAATTCAAGTAGTCCACTTATTTGAGGAGCCACTTATTGAAATGCAGACTAACACTGATTATGTCTTTCAGTTAAATCTTGTTACATAGCAATTTACCGCGGATTGTAGCTGCTGATTTGCCAGTAATATTTGATTGTGAAGTGGCTCGTACACAAAGGATTTTCACATTAAAACCAATAGGACTTAAAAGTGTGAATGTGTGTGCTCTGCAGATACACAGTTCATAATTCGGTCTGATTAAAGATGCATTAAAACCACAGGCAGCTCTTAAGACACAAAACCTTGCAACAAAGAGTTTAATAAACTGACAGAGAATAAAAGGATTAAAAAAAAAAAAAACATCATTGGATTGCGATTGTTTGACGGTAAAGGTGACACAATAACTGCTCCACACATTTCACAGCCTTGGACAAAGCCAAGCTGAACACAAGGCGACTGTAATGAGTCACGGAGTAATAAAATGTCAGAGCAAAATGAAGAGGGCAAACTGCTAAAGGCATCTGTGCTTTATGAACGTTTCACATCATCCAGGAGCTCGTAACTAACATTGAGCAAACCTCGATCGCATTTGTAGTTTGGCGACATTGTGTGACAAACTGCACACTGCAAACAAACCTTTTGGGATTCATTGGTGCATTTTGATTAACTTAAATCATGATTATGTATTTGTGTGTGTATATATTATGTATTTCATTGCAGTACTTAGTTTATTTAACAGTGTAAAACAGACTACTACTCAAGAACAACCAGCGACATACAGCGTGACACAGTAACCAAAGATTAAAATATAAATCACCATTAAAAGAAAATTAGTTATTGCCTTTTTCTTATGTGCTTTAAACCGAATCATAAAAATGCAAACGCTAGCAGAGCGAGACCGTGTGTACCTGATACGACGTGTTGCTGGTAGTTGTAAGAGTTTGGGATTGCGCCGAGTGGAAGAGAGGCTTTGGGATTCCCCGGCTGCAATTCATCGTCGTCTTCGCCGAAATGATGGACTTTCTCGTACTTTTCCAAATATCTGTAGGCAAAAAAAACAAAAACAGACGGGGTTAGTTTGGCGGTGGGACGAGTCGTACCTTAGCTCTGTGTGGATGAGAGTAGAACCAATGAGGAAAGGTTTAGTAGGGGTTTGGTGAAGCTTTGAGAGAGGCACATCGGATCCAGGCTGTTTTGTTGTGAGATCATAAATGACAAAAACAGTTTGTGGTAAATGCATTATACACCAACCATTTTGATAAACCACAAAGGAAACGCGATTAAACAACAGTTTTCAAGACTAAATACGGGGAGACAACACCGCCAAAATAACCCATCTGCTTCCAATGTGCTGCCCAGGTTAAACAGTACAAGTCCCTTCTCAAATCCTACACAATTCTCACTTATTTACGTGGACTCTTCCTGCCGAAGCTGTGCCAGACAAACGGCGGCTCCGGTGAAGCTCCTCTCACTACGGCGGGTGAGCCCTGTGCGGTGAGTCATTCAGAGCCGGTGTCTGAATGAAGATCCACTGACGAGGAGGTAATCCCCCGCTCTGCCGCCGCCTGCGACACCCTCCACGCGCCGGACTAAAAATACTCAACCTGCTGCATGTTTACGAGAGGGAGGGCGAGCGGAAGGGACGAGCGCGCCGGACGCTATTTAGCCGATGTTTGGCACAAATCAGATTGTTTTTTTTTACTGCCCCAGTCCGTGTGTTGTTCCAGTTCGTCCTCTGTGCATTGGATTTGTCTTTTTGAACAGACTAATGAGTAAAAATGGAAATAGAAGAGGAATTAGTCTGTAAATTGTGCATTATAGTGTAAATAAAGTTATTTTATATCAGATAGTTTTTTTTTTTACAATTAATCAATCACTACAAAAACTAATATAAAAACTAGACTACTAATTTGAATATGTATTGGTACTGATTTGTATTTACAATAACTGACCTTACTGGAGTAGTTTTAGTTTGGTTTTGAGGTTTATAATACAAGATCACATATTAACATTAAACAAACTATAATTGTGTGTCAAAAATGATTCTAAAACAAATGAATGTCTTGCTATTATCATTGTGGTATCGAGTATGGAACAATAAAGCTATACAATATTTTAGCTGGTGTTCAGGTTTGGACCCGAAGGCAAAACACTGTACAAGCTCGAACTAAAGCCAGCTCTGTTATTGAAGCTTATCAGATCACATTGTGCCGTTTTCTGAAAGCCAAAGAAGAGTGGAGGATAAACCACTAACCAGCTGCACTTGGCCATTTTCCTAAAAGGCACCACCAAACACCAGCCTCCCCCCTGTTCTGGGCCGACTAACACGCACACAATTCAAGCCAAACGTAAATCACTGGCTTCCCCTGCTCCATATGTTACAACAAGTGCACAGAGCGAGAGAGCGAGAGAGCGAGAGAGCGAGGGAGGGGGGGAAGAGAGTGGGAGGAGGGGAAGACACAGCTGCAAACGGCCAAACTCGTGACACGTGTGGAGCGCAGATACACAAAAGACTCTCAGACAAGTCCCAGGGCAGAAGGGAAATGAAATGGAGTTTGAAGAGAGAGAGAGAGAGAGGAAGTAAAGGGATGTCCACTGAAGCAGATAAGGTTTGTAGGGAACGTCTGAAACAATGAGAGATCGCTGGTGTGCTTTGTCTATTCAGTTTAGACGAGGTTTTAGTCGAGGAAATGTTTTATGGAGTAGAGCAATTATTTTGTTAGGATTATACGGATTTATAAGCACAGGAGCAGAAATGAGTTGTAGGAGCGACTGGACTGGAGTTTAATCCGTTTTTTCACCTATAAAGATATGTTTTACTTGATCTTCTCTGTATATTTACTTGTTTTTGTGTGCGATCTTAATAAACTTGTGAGATTTTGCACATGGCATGTCAAATACAGTATGTGAACTCAATCTATTGGACAAAACCAACAAGTACCAGTCCCATCACAGCTAGAGCAGTGCAAAACAACACTTAAGCACAGGTTATGTCCAGTCTAATTTGAAGTGTCTCAAATCACTTTAGTGACAATTTCAATAAATAATAAGTTGTAGAAAAAGATTCAGTTGCAGTAGTTTATAAGTTTGAAATACAGATATTTATCTGGTTTGGACTGGAGTCAGTGTCCTGGTCCTGGTCCTGGTCCATACAACAGACTCACTCTTGTCCCTTTGTGGCCGCCTGCTCTGCCAGACTGTGGGGGACTGTTGCCCCCTGCTGGACGAGGACAAGCACATGGAAGTCCTCCCACTGCTCCCAAACAAAGCTGAACAAGTGTCTGAGGGATTTAAACCGAGCCAGCTGCCCACCACTGACAGGGGAACATTCAGTGTGACGGGGACCGGCCTGCTGTGCCCCTGGATAAAGATGACATGATAAGCAAATATTAAAACTATTATATAGGATATAAGTAGCAAAAGTTGTCCAAACTCAGGTGTCCTTCACATGCTCTGGATCCGTTTGGAAAATCTTGTCAAACACAATGTCTGGAAGATGGTTCCAGTTGGCAAAATATCTCCTCAAAATCACTGCAGAAGTCAGTTGTGTGTTGCACTCAAAATACTGATGCAGCAATTCATACTTTTTTAACATAAATTCATTACAAATTGCCAAGTTACCAATTTTTATGCCCAACTAACTATTACCGCATTAAGGCTGAAGCTGCCGAGCGAAAATGGTAACTTCCTCATAACACAATCATTTCCTGATATTAAGGGCATTGTAAACACAAGGTTTTAATGCATTTTGTTACATTTGTTAGAATATGATTGTATTGGGATACTTAGTGTATCACACAAAATACTTTGTAATACCAGGAACTGTTGTTGTGTCTTCGGGTCAAAAAGGTAACAAAACGTTACCACCAATTCAATCAGGTGTGCAATTTTTTGTAGCGTATCGGGTTTCCTTCTTTGTAAATGGACAGCAAACTGAACTATAAACTGCAAATATTTGCAACCTTTTGCTATTTGAAATTACCGGAAAAGTCAAATCGCAATTTATTTTGCAGTCCTAAAAGTCCAGTGACCTAAGAGTGACCCCTTGAAAATATAAGGAGAATAATGACCTGATCCTCTGTTCTGTGGAGCGATGCCAGGGACTTTTACTCATTACTTAACACAGACAGAGGGAAAGGTCAGAAGAATGTTATGTACTATTCATTCATACCACGTTTGTCTCCCTCTGCTCTGTGGGTACATGTGCTTTCATTCATGAGGGCGACTGCTGTAATGAATATTATTCACTTGTACTCTTTACTTGTGTAGCAGCCAGCAAGGGGTTTGTTTGTAAAAAAAAAAAACATGCCAATTTAAACGAGCCATTTATTTTTGTGCTTTTGAAAACATGCAATAATGATACCGATATTATATTTGAGTCTCTGTAAAATCTGGACCAATCAATGTTATGATTAGTATACACTGTAATGACACGAACTAAGACTGAAGCATTAGCATTTCTTTACTCATGATGTTTAAAAAGACTCATTCAGCTAAATGTGTTGGTTTTTAGACTTCTACTTCTCACTCGTTGATGTAACTAATAAACTGAATTGGAAGCAAAAACTATAGATTATGAATTACATTACATACAATAGTTTTAGTAAATCACTGTTTGAAAATGAATGTTTGCAGAAGTCATATTTGATGAATGAAATCAATTGTGCAGCAACAATGTGAATCATGACCTTGAATCAAAACGGAACACTTTTTTTAAACTTTGGAAGCTCTTTCGAATACAAACCAAACCTTGTAGCATATTCAAGCCATTCATTTATAAACCAGAATTGCAAATACACAATTTCCAAACACCATCAACCATAATTAATAGAAATATAAACTTGAAAGCACCGACTTTAAATCAGAAAGAAAGCAGCCTCCCCTGAGCTCTCCGACTAGCCACTACAGCGCTACACTCGCCCCTTCCTTTCACCCATCTGCTTGATTTTAAACACGCGATGCATATTTGCCACTGCACCTGTCTTCAATTCTGCTCCCCATACCTAAGTCTTTCATTCAAAACATCTTTTGGACGTTTCAAAGGCTGTAAAAAACTACAAAACTGTACCAGGCAACTGTAGCCAGAGCGGTGTCAAGTCCAGGGCCGATCTGAGGGGGAGAGATTAGGCTATCAGCAGCAGCCAATACTCTTACACAGGTCACATTACACCAGGGAAAACCACGGAATATTATCCTCCGTTTCAAACCTTACAATGAAGAGTAAGTCCTCCGTGTAACAAACGAGATTACGATACCGACAACGAGAGTGATTCGCATTATGAAAGGAAAACAAATTAGAATAGAGGCTAAACTTAAATACTGACGAGGCTAAAGATGGAGCTGGTGTCAACAGCCAAGTAATGAAGTCGTTTATTTAGCCCGTTTTTGTTGTGTTGACGTTAATATGGTTTGGACTAAAGAGGAGGTGTAAAAGAACAGCTTAGAAAGTGGCTTAAGCTGTGCCAAACATTAGGGAATCAGCCAGAATTGGGACGATGCAGATAAAGAAACATCCCCCATATGTATAATCTATTAATTACCTTAACAATAAAGTCCAAAAATGTCATATTTCTAGCTTATCTGTGATACAACTTGCACCGCCTTAAAGACAGTTTGTTTCCAAGAACTAACTGTCTTGTCTGTATTGAAAATAATTGAAACAGATGTGAAAACAATACAATACGAAAAGGTGGTGCATAGATTCAAGCGGGAAAATAATTAAGACGTGTGAAACTAAAGCAGAAAAAAAATAAAACAAGTTGCTGAATAAATTCACACCATGTCGGGCTGTGTGGGTGACAAAATTACGTTTAGGTTTGGAGAGGATCACGTTAGCTCACTGAACTACACTGCACTAGACGAGACTTTAGACTATATCAAGTAAAAACAAGGTAATATACTAGTAATAACTTAACAAAGTCTCTATTCCTGCATCAAAGAGTTTACAAAGGGTTAAGATCCAGCAAGGTACTCCTAACTCAGGGTGTCACAATAGCAAACTTTAGTATTGGTTAATTTGTTTTTCTCTGTCGCCCTCAGAGGCAATCGTTGTTGTGATTTTGAGCGTTACAAAATTAAATTGAATTGAATAGTATAACTTTAGTATTTTGCGATTATTATCACATTTTATGACTGTTCATAATTACAGGCATCGTAACCAGCACAATAATAAGTGAAATCCTTCATTCATTTTTCGATGTATGTGACTCCAGACTAAGATTCTGGCCGGGATGTTGAGGAGCTTGCAAATAAAACCAATAGCAAATCTGACAAATTATCCTTTTATTCAAAATACAACGACAACAGACCTGGATAGTGCTTTCCTCACCCAACTGTAGTCACCCTCTACTCACGCCAACACAGTCTTGATGTGTGGCCTTGATCATGCTGTGAGGGCCCCCACATAAGCTTTGCCTAAACATGGCCGACACTTGCATTGGTCAGTCGGTCTCCCACAAACTGGACTTAACTTAATAACAACTGTTATTGCTGCTGTTCTGAAGTACTTCACTCACATTACTCCAGTCGCAGCGCAGTTATAAAGACATGTTTTGCAATGGTTTAGTCGAAATCAAAAATAAATTGATACAATTAAATGCTTAATCATAAATGGGCCATAATTAGAGTTGCGTTGGAGATGGTTTTGTTTATTAAAAATATACAGAATAAAAGAGAAAGCTGCAGGTTTCACTAGTTCTGAACAGGGCTGCACAAATGATTGTTTTAGTAATTGTACTTTAGCAAGGATATTTTCAATTAGTCATTTCTATTGCATATCAAGATTAAACTATGGTGTTTAGGATATTAATAAATAAAATGGTATTATGGAGTAAAGTCATAAATGTGTCAGTCTTTGTTTTTGACATTTGTTTAGATAATTATCAAAATACAAGTACGATCATTATGAATAGTCATAATTATTCAGATTATTAGTTGCAGCCCTAGTTCTGCACAAATGCTTTAAAGTTGTAATAAGTCTGACCGGATTTGTAAATGAACACGTATAAATGAATTGCAGTGGTGCGTTCACTTTCTTCTATTGTATCTGGGTCTTTCACTAAAGCGAACAAGAGCTAACATTTCAATCCAACTCTCCATACGGAGCGAGGAGCCGCTCAACTTTTGACCTCCCAGCGCGTGTCATGCTCAAATTCACAAGCCGACTAGTTCAGGCCTCACCAATATTTGAGATCATGCCAATTGTAGTCTTAAACGAGTCACGAGCCAAAAGCAGCGGATACGTCACGCGGTAACCGAATTTGAGCCTTCGACGCCGCTACCAAACTGGTGAAATGGTAAAAGAGACGCACACAGAAGAGTGAATAATGCTTGCACGGCGGGAGAGAAGTGTTCTGGACAGCAGAAGGCAGCAAACTCAAAGGCTGAATCGACGGTAATGGCCATAGACAGTAGAATATGAGGCTCGGCTGGGAGTGGAGTTTGCATACGAGGCTGTAGAGGTTAAATGGGACCTCGGTTTTGACACCTGCAGCTTAACAATGATCATTCAAATCTCACCAACAGACACTTGCCAAACACCAAGGCGACAAAGCGCTGTTATGGGCCTGACACGCAGTAGAAGAGTGCCTTTTAATAAACAAACGTGTATAATGGCAGTGGCGATAAATGTGTATTTCAATGGCCGACTTGTGTATGAGAGCAGCCGTCAGTCAATTCAATCTCAAGGGTCATGTGTCCACGGCAGCAGAGTTTCAATGTGATAAAGTTAACCTCCTCTTATATATTTAACATGTTATTTTGTATTTTTTGTTGTTGTATCCAAGCTAAAAGTGACTCGTTATGTTTAAATACATAGAAAAAGGTGAGTACAGTACCGCCTTGTTAAAGTTATTTTATAGTCAAAAGCTCAACAAGTAAAACAAATGCCATCTACAAATATTGAACTGGTTAATGAACTTTAGAGATGGGCAGACTATCGAACCAATCTACAGCTATATAACAGACGAGATACGGTTATACTCATTTCTGTCAATTTCGCCCTACTTATGTGCAAAGTCTAACTTGGGTCTGTAGGTTACAAAGTGAAAACACAATCAAACATTACCATAAAAAGAGAGGAACGCGTCATATGTAAATGGCCCTGTAAAAAAGGTGCAAACTGTTGACGTTCAGATGCACCTCCACTGCCAAATAAAGAGCGGCTCATTTGATATACGACTCATTTGACCCAATTGGAGCCAAAGCATGTCTCTTATTTGACTTCTGTTTGTAGTATTTGTCTCCCTCCCACTCTCCACATGTCGAATCAACGGCTCACAACTGCACGGGGCCCTTTACTGTGTGTATCCGAGTCCAACGTGTTTAAAATATTTGCAAAACCGAAACCACGCCGCATTTGACAAAGATCTGGAACACGCGATTGCCCTTCGTATTTGCTCCTCGTGAGAGCCACGTGTATGGTTGCAATCATTTAATTTAAATCCAACATAAGAACCTTCAGAGTGATACGTGTAGTAATTTATCACTTGCACGCCACAGTCCATACTAGGACCATTCTATTCAGCTGTTGAGGCAGCGCACAAGCCTTTTAAGCAAGTTGGACCTCTGGCATTTACATCTGCTGCTAGTGAAGGTCCCCTGTCCAACACGGTTTGTAAATATGAAGAGTGAACAGCATTGTGACACCAAGAATTCAGAAGAGCCAAGTTGTCTTTATAATGGTCCTACATGAGCAACATTTTCACATTGGACAGTTCTGGCTTTTTCTGTTGTAAAGCTTAATATAATACAGTGGTCTTGGGAATACCTCAAAGCCGTGATTTGCCTCGTGGCACGAATTTGTCTATTGAAAATTCCACAAGAGGGCGCTAGGCTTGCAGCTGCGGGTGCATTGTCAACTTATGAAGTTGATTATTTTGGCCCAAAGCCCCAAAGGCTTTATTTGACAGGAAAGCCTAGCGTGAAAGCAGGAGAGAGAGTGTAATGTCGAGGGCTGGACTCGAACCCACGACACTGCAGCAGCAACAACAACAGCAGCACATGAAGACGTTTTTCAAGCTCAAAACAAATGGGAGTCATTTTGAAATGGCTAAACCCTGCATCAATGGGCAGAGTTTAAGCACTACAATGATTAAAAGTCCAGTGAGGGAGTTGTATGAATTATAACTTGCTGACGTTTCCGAGTGAGGTGTTCTGAGCTCTGAAGAGGAAAACTAAACAAGATTGCTCACATGTGCATGAATGAAACAAAACAACTCTTGGTGAGTTACCAACTGTATAAACCTAAAAAAGGATTTTGCATAATAGACCCTTTAGTTTAAAGTATACACATTCATTTCAATCAATAGATATCCAACTCTAATCCATCTAAACTAAACTAATGTTTTCACAACACAATGTCAAACCTGTTTGGATAGAAAGTCTAGATCCTCCATTTCAAGACCACTATGAGCACACATTTTAAAGACAATATAATGCTGTTTTCATTCAGATTATCATGTGGTCTTACACTTATTCCAATGTAGAACAAAAGCATTCTAAAACCATTCAAGAAAGGTCCAATTTTGTCCTGGTCCTGTTTGTGACACTCTTCAGTGTCGACACTTGTTCACATGATTATCTCATTTTGATGCCACGTTTTAAACCCAACACCTTGCATTAGACACACAAGCCTTTTGATACTATATCTACTGCACCACATTAAAAACTGGTGGCTATTCAGCTGCAGATTACATTATTTTTCTCCTGATATGAGTCATCACTCGTTCAAAACAAACCACATCTCAAGTACTATAGTCTTTCACCTACAACATTAACACTAACAAGTCTGGAGCGAGAAAACGGTCGAAGAGTCGAAGAGAGAAATTGAGTCAGCTCTTGTCAATATTGAATGAAATGTGTCTTGGAAGGTATGGAGGATGTAATCTTATTACAGAAGCCATCAACAGAGGCAGCTAGATGTGAAATACAGCCATTCTGCACCACTCCAGGTAAACATTGTCAAGTGCCTGATAGTGTCGTCACAATACCAGCATTTCAAACTATTTTGATACATAGGAAAATGCGCGATTATTGATACAGATGATTTTAATACCAAATTAAACATGCTCTTATTTAGGTCAAGGTTCAAAATAGATACACTATCGACACAAAATCATCTGTGCACAAGTTCTGCCTAAGCTCTTTCTAGCTTTGATTCGAGTTTTAGCATCACTGTTTTTTGACAATCCAAGCATCTCATAAGGGTTGCTATAATAAATGAAATGCATTCAACTTCTATTGTTCAATGATTTACTAGTGTCTGACTAAAATATCAGATGTTCAATCCAAAAATGCAGCAAATTCACAAATGGTAAGCGGTAATCAGCTTGTTCCCAGAGTAATAAGACTTCTAAGTGTTGTATAACCTTTAGATTAATGTCATTTTTATTATTCATCTTACTGCTGAATCAGTTTGTTGCAGATGCTTTTCAATTGTCTGCAGGTAGGTGTCAGTGACGGGCAGCGCATCATAAACCGCAAAAGTAACAACTTATATGCAAGACTCTTATCAACTGCAGCTGACAAGTATGAGAGGGAAAGTCTACTGACAAATCATTACAAGCTACAGGAGATTATTCAAAGCATGGTTTTCTATTTCGTGGTATTGGTCACAAGTAGTTACTAAGAAGGACTGACATGGGCACAAAAGGATTTTTCTTACAACTTACAGAAGCAGACCTCAACAACAAATCAATAAATAAACCAATCAATCTCCATGTTCAGTCTGTAAGATGAGACACAATTTAGGCCTTTATAGCACAATAACTTTCTGAAATGCACGCGGTTCTTAGCAGTTCATATTTTACTGCATCAAGTCAAGTGTTACTGATAAACATGTGCGCAGAAGGCGAGCTACATTTTGAACAACGCAACAAAGTGTCCGTTCAAAACTGAAGCAGCACAACACACATTTATCAAAAATCATTCAGTGCTTCTAATAGCTGCATTTCTCCACAGCGTTAGCAGAATAAGATGAAACGAATCCGCCTCGCCACGAGAAAGGTAAACAGGGCAAAGCCACGACGTTTCTTTGATAGTCTTAACGGGTCGGACGCAGAGTGCAGAGTGGAGGCGAGCGCTACAGCCCGCTACATTTGTAAACATTGCCCACATGCTTCCACCTGACGGAGGAGAGCCCGAGGAAGCTGCCACGGCTACTCACCGAAGGTAGTACTGTTTTAAAGCAAACGCAGCATTGGAACAACTCCGTGGAAAATTAAAATCCTCGCCCAGTTCACACCATTGATTCTTCTCGGAGACCTGGAGAACAGAGAGAGGAAATGTGGTTAATATTTGACAGGCAAAGGGGGAGAAGAAAAGAAAAAAGGGGCCACATGATCAAGCTGGTGCCGTATCTGCGACTGACTGGCCACCCTCAAATAAGCACCACATGGCACCTTCCAACAACTTCCTCCAACCGTTAAAAGGATACGGCTGGTGCTTTGCGAATGGGGTATAAGTAGATGGAGGTATTTGTAAGAGAGCACAGTTTAAGTTTGGTGAAGGACACTGGAGCAGGGACAGCAGCTAGGCCATGTATGGTTTACAATTTTAAGTTTAAATCCTTCATGTGTACTTTTCACTGCCTTTGTATCATGCATTTGTTTTTGTTTTGAAGACTCTGGTCGCTGCGGTTGCATGAAATGTGCTGGCCATTTAAAAATCACTGTAGGCACTTTAGGTTATAGCTAAAATCAAACAAATTACATTGTCAAGTACTGGGGCAGGGAGGGACTATTGACACTGTAAACAACTAAGTTTAATGCAGAGTTTGATTTTGTGGTGTAAACAATTGTGAAAATTGCAATCGTTAGAAAAATGTGACCTTCTGGCAGTATTTATTCCTCAAAATGTTTGGTTTGGTAAGGTTTTTTCCACTGCATAAACGTTGGTTCAGACAGAGGCCACATTGAAGTACCTGTACTAGGCTCTGATACTGGTTTCTGAAATTGTTATGGCCCATATTTGCAGCTATACAGGATAACGTTTATCCTTTCTCCTGACAGCTTCCCCCAACTTAAAATTATGGACTGAATTAAAGAACATGCAACTACAGTAACTAGATCTTGCAAAAATGCATACATTTTGATATATTACTTCAAGTGGTTTCAAAAATAAAAATATGACAAACTGGAATGGTTTCCAAGCTCAGTCTTCACTGTGCTGAGTGCGCCTACAAGTGGAAGCAGCTTCAGCGAGCCGTAGGCTACAGGTTTAATCATCAACTTTCACCAACTCCTTTTATAATATACAACATTTCGATCCATAAGCCATTACATAAACAGCCCACATACGGACAAGGGCAAAGACATGAACAATAGCACATTCATAAACATTTGTAAAACGTGGTTGGAGTCCTCTTTTAGACATGGATATAGCAGCATGCAATCCATATTCGAATCTTATAATTTAAAACCGTTGTTAGTAGGTCACGTGTTGCCTCTACTGATAAAAAGAACTGATTACAGATTAAATAAACATTACTTTTATACATTTATGACAATACCACAAGCATAAAGCATCAACTGTACAACCAATTTCAGTTCAGCTTATCTTTAGACAATAGGGGCCACCACAGTCTCCTGCAATGGGAAATACTTATATCTGCAACTTACTACAGTCATTTTGGTGCATTAGTGCTGCCAAAAAGAATCACATCTCAACTTCATCACTGCACATTTAACTTAAGTTTTAAATTATTTGTAAACTGTTTGATTTGAGAAATGGGTGAATTCAACTTCTTAGAGGAGCAATTCATTATGTGTCTCCAATTTGTTGCAAGAAATCCCTTGTCCAAATATGCTTAGGAGGAAAATAGTGAAGAACCACATGTAAAACCAAATGCTCCGGACTCCAGTCAAAGCAGAGCGTGGTTTTGTTTATAATTGCTCCAGACTGCAACCTGTGCACACTCTGTCAACTCTACAATAAGTAGCTCAAATGCCCATTTTAAAATACAGGGCAAACCTTTATAAACAGTACGGTCTTTTTCAAAAATATGCACATAAATATACGTTAATACACACGTATAGCACTTGTATATAACGCTGTGTGTGTTTATTGTTTGTATTTGTGACACATCTCCAGTACAAGTGCTTGTCTCTCTTTACTATCATTACTGCCGAGGCTAGTTAGCAACACGGCTAACAAGCTAACTTTCCGCTTCGCCTCCAAAATGCTCAAAGCGGCCGACCGAGAGCCCAAAACTATGTCAACAAAAGTACACACGTCTGAGCCGGCGTGAGCGGTTCCGTGCCCGGGGTTTCGGGGGCCACATTTACCGCCTCCCGACTGCACGGGCCCCGACGCGAGGCCTACGGTTTTGGTGGCAAGCCGAGGAACACACTACCACACGGCTAACGCGGAAAAAAAAAAACACGGACACATTCGCGTGCTCCGGGGTCCCGAGAACCGCGTCGCGGCGTGTGGCCCCGCGTTTCGGGGGTAATCGATGTGAAATGTGCCGGGGAGTCGCGCTCCGGGGACTGCGCTCTGACTGAGGGGAAGACGCCGCTTTTCTCAAATCCTCCCTCAAGAAGCGCACACACAACAACACCACCACCACCACCACCACCACATTTGCAACGAGAGACACAAACTCCTAGCACAAGGCCATGCAAACCCGGGGGGTGCTAAGGCTTTCCGAGAGGCTTACGCTCGGGCTCGTTCGCGCCCGAGGATCGCGAGGGTCCGACGGCCGCGAAAGTGTCGAAAAAACAAGCCCCACTTGAGTCCACCGCTCGCCACTCACCTTCGCGAAGCCGCCTAAAGAGACGACTCTGACATAGAGAGCGCCGAGGTCCAGCTCCTTCCCACCCACGACGGGGATCTTCTTGAACGGCGATCTGCGGCGGGGAAAACACAAGAAATAAACACGCGTGTGCACGGCGAACACTTCAAAGTGACTTATAACGAGACGCGATGGCGGTTCAAAGTTGCATTTGCGGGCGATAGAGCCGCCTCAAAGCTCACCCTCTGGCTTGGTGGAATTGCCGCAGCTCGTCCAGGAAAGCCTGTTTTTTCCTCCGCTGATCTAGTAGGTTTTTCCCCGTCGAGTTTGCCATCGTTGTCGCACGCCGAGACGCTTCAAATCCACTTCTGTCGCTTCCTAAGACGCCAAGGATCCCATGCTCCGCCGGCGCGCGGTCATTCGCGGAGCCGAGTGTTGGGAAAAAGTTAAAGAAATAGCTGCGGTAGCGCGGAGAGCGGCGGCTGAGGGCTCTCGCTAAGAAAGACTGATGCTACAAAAAAGCCCGAGCCACGGCGAGTTCACGCGCACGGACACTGCCGCGAGCCGTCTAACATGGCGAGGTGTGCGCGACGGAGGCTTTTGTCCGCGGTTGTGTCGGTTTGGAGTGGTTTGACAGTGCGTGAGGAGGACGCGGCGCACACTGTGGACAGAGCGGCGCGGGGATCAGTGTTGAGACAAAAAGAGGAGAAGGCCGCGGCGGAGGAGCCCCGGCCTGGCGTCGCGTGCAGCGCCCCGCGCGGACACGCGGCGGTACTGCAGCGTGTGTCCCGGGCGAAAGCGGACGCCGCTCGCGAACAATGGACTGTTTTCTTTTTTAGGGACCGTCTGACAATCGCCCCGCTCCGCGCGGAAACGGGTCAGGAGGCGCTGGGGGAAACGTCCCGTGGGGGGAGGGGACAGCGCCGGTCCCACCGTGGGGGCTCGTGTTGTGTCGACCAGGCGTGGGGGAGACACTTAGTTTGTACAATATTCGTTTGTGTGACAATGCAACATACAGTATTTATACAAGTGTCTTTTTGGCTAAATGAGGCTTTATGGCCAATGCAAACAATTTAATGTCATGGTCCCAATATATAATATATGTAGCACTTTCAAACTCAGACAAACTTTATTTATCCACAAGGGAAATTAATTGGACACAGTAAGCCAGACCTGTCAATAACAGATTTGTTGTTGTTGTTGTTATACATTGATTTAATAATAATTGTGAGACATGTTATTCTGTTAAATGCATACAACAAATATTACAGTATGTATAGGTCTATGTGTACATCTCAAAATATTGTTAACATCTGCTGCTTGACAGTACTCTCCCAGTCACCTCACAATACATGATGTACATGGACAAATGTAAATAACACCAAGTGAGTCAAATCAAACCACATAATGAAAGATGGAATACACAACAGGCTACAATCTTGTCAACATACAAAACACTGCCATGGCACAGTATTAGTTTAGTGCATTCATTTATTTGGAAATATGTTTAATGATCCTTTGCAATAACTGTGTAATTCAGGATTTGTACAGCACCCTTCAGCTGCCACCGACCATCATTATACCACAATGTCAACATCCTGAACGTGTAGATTAGAAGCGCTGTCCCGTGTCATTATTATTCCTCCTTATTTCCCTGCACACTCTTGGGTGAGACGTCCGTAGTGCAGAGTGTGAGAAGCAGGGGGAGGGTAAGTGGCGCCGATCCCTTGCCGGATGCTTCAAAATGACTTTTATCTCACGGGATGGTGAGAATTCCTCCTGATCCCTTCTCTTCGCGCACTGCCGCGCGCCTCGGATCCCTTCGTCTTGATGGGGTTACATTCAACCATTACACGTACCCCTTTGCTCAATGAAAAACCTGTCACAAAATGGCGGAGACGTACGTTAGCAGACCCCATTTTGAGGAATTGACATCAGACAACGTATAACGATGTGTGTTTGCGCGATTTTTGGTGGATATTGTTGCGTTTTGGGTGTTCGCAAAGTGAGCAGCGGAGAGGACCTCGCGAGTTCAGCACGCGCCGCTTTGGACTCAGAAATGTGGGCTCGCGTCACGCGGGCGCCCGCTCTATCGCTGCTCGCGCCGCTGCACTTTTGCTCACATTTTCCCGACATTTCTTCGCCGTTTCTTGATTTTGTTTCACTCTGCGATGTGAAAGCGCCATTGCGTGTGTCGCCGCGTGCTCACTGAGACGTTTAAGAGTCCGATATTTGCTGCAGATGTGGAAATGTCGGCGTCTTTCGGTGTCTAATCTCGTTCGACGTTGCCAGAGCTTTGCGTCCCTAGTGTTTGCATTGGTAACTGTCACTTTAGGACATATTGACTTAGAGCAGTGCAAACATCCTACCACATTTTTACTTAAGCGACATTTCCATCATTGTTACTGTTAATTTATTGATTATCTCTAAAATAGGTGCGCGCGAGAGGAGGCTAGCAGGCTAATCGTGCTAGCCGCGCTGCACGTACAGTAGATTTATGTTGTAGAGCGGCTAGTACTAGTTTGTAAACGGTTTAACATCATTTAGTACAATCCATACATGCCGTATATACTATTATTAGTATATACGTATATATTAGTGTTATGGACGTCTACAATTCAATATAAAACATTCATAAAGTCCTAAATATTGCTTATTGTTAATAACATGCTGGCCCATGTTATGATACCTTTACAAAATTATAAAATATAGGCTAAGTAAACAGTTGTCAAAAACTGCAAAGGACGAGGGTGTAACTTTGGTTTATTGTAGCCCAAATGAATGAGGCTATCTTTTCTTAAATAAATATTACTATAGTCTGCATGGTACTGTTACTATGTAGGCTGAAACAATGACATGTAGCATTACCTACTTATAAGGTGTTATAAGTATTGTTTCAGCTTGTCTCTCATTCCTTTCCATATAAGCCACAAGTATTTGCATCTAATCATCTTATTAGACCAGTTCTACACATGATGCGTCAGTCACCTCTGCACATTTAGCCTGGTTTTATCCCAATAGTGCACACAGTCACAGAAGCCATCACAGAGGAGTCTTCATCCGTTGTGACAGCTCAGCCTCTCGCAGCATATGGCGCAAATGGGGCCAGAGCAAACCCAAGCTCCTGCAGACAAAGCCCCCAGTGGAGCATAAACTGTATAACGTTCTTACAGCGCTTGTGGCTGCAGCCGGTAGGTTTCAATGAGCCTCAGAGGCATTTAGTGTGGCGTGGCGCCCTCTGCCGGGCAGCACGGAGTACTGCACAGAATTAGCTCATTAGTTTGAGAACATATTGTACTTAATGCAGATCTGTGGGGATTTTTAAAGGGACAGCACATTGGTCTAATGCAGGATTTATCCCCATGCACACTCAGTTTGGAACATGGAAGTATTTTAGGATAGATGTATGATTTTGGACAAGGAGATGGAAGATTTGTGCATTACATATTTTACAACCACGTTCTTCATAACTTCCATGGAAGGCAGCCTCCCTTTGTGATCTCTCTGTGTGATGATAATAACACATTTAAATAGACCCGCGGTGGCCTATAACCATCCACAGAAGCATCTGCTCTGTATGTGACACTGCTCCACACATATGGGGGAAGTGGGTAAATTGCCTGAATGTCAAGCTGATGTAATTTGTGATTACATCAACTTGCAGAAATTATACACAGTAAGTGGTCACAACCAAGAATTATCTCCACTATTACATAAAATTACTTTGTACTCAATCGATTTAAAACAAAAACAGAATAGCCAGTAGATGGTGCTGCTGTCTAAAAAGAAGGTGAAGAGATGTAAATCCTTCAGGGCAAAAGAGTATGCTATCGTTTTATGAAAAGTTATATGGTAAATAACGTGATTGAAACTTATATATACATTTATACAAGTGATATATATACACAAAAGTCGTGTCTGCTGTCTATAGAAAGGCACACTACATATCCAAAGCCAGGTGAAGAACATTAAATACTATTGATATACCCTTACCAAATTATGTTGTAAAACACCACTGTAAATACGAGAATAATGTATAATATGATTATTGAAATACCAATTTACTGCGTACTTTATATTATAGGAATATTTTTTTAAATAGCTCTTTCCTTTTATGATTCCATACACCACCGGAACTCCATGTGTTTTTACTGAACATAACCGCACAGAGAGATTGGAAAAGTAATAGGTATACATATTTCAACCTTGAAAACTATGACATTAAAAATGGAAAACTATGACTTTATAAATATCTGTAATTCAACTAGCATCAATAAAAAAGGGGCATTCCTAAATGAGGAAGTGGGATAAGGGATAGGGGCCTAAATGGCTGTGAAGGACAAGTAAAAGAGGGACAGATGGTCATCTTAAGTGCAAAGTTCATAATCAACAGTCAAACAATCAATATCCCACATTACTAGTCATAAAGATGCTGAATATAATTGAATACAATATACAGAATACAATAGATACTCCACTGTACTTTCAGCCCTCACTAAGCACCAGCTATTATTAGTCATGTGCAAATATGATGTACAAGTTCACATGGGGATGAATGAAAAGGCATTTTACAACATAAAGGGGAAATTATGCCTTTCCTCTATAATCGACTTTCAAAGGTTCCAACTCTGTGATAATAGAAACAGGTCCACCGACACCTCGTTCAAAACTGCCTCCAGAAAGCCATAATTCAATTAAGACCAGTTCTTCCTTGTCTACATCTTGGTCAGAATAGAAGATTGAAGTCTTGAGGAAAAACAAACGTCCATGCACAGACCCTCAGGGGGCTATAGGAAGTAAAATTATGATAAAACAGAAGAATAATGTACATTAAGTCAGACAAAACCCTTTTAGTTGTGAATCTAAACGCCATGTCTCATTGTTCTTTTAATTATGTTGGGTGTCTTTTCAGCGTTGTCTCACGGCCTTATCAAAGAAAAATAATTGCCAATTGTTATACATAATGATCTAATCAGCAGTAGCTTTAAACCAGCCTGTTATGGTAGAATAGGTAAAAGTACACTACTCTTCTGTAACTAAAGAGTATTTTTAAAAAAAAGCATTTCCAGCACATAAGAGACTCGGGCCAAAACCTCTGTCACTAAGTTCAAACAGTCTTTTGCATTTGTTGTGATAGCCATCAGAACAATATCAACTTGAGGAAGTCAGCTGGTTGAGGGGCACTGGCAGCTGACCGGCTCTTTCAAGTATTTATAATCAAAAGTTGGAAGTAGACACTGCCATGGCTCATCTGCACAAACACTCTGGGTCTGAAATACAATACAAACATGTTCTAAAAAAAACAGTCACTTGTTGAGATTAATGGTTTTGAATGGCAAAAGTGAAAACAATACATGCTTTTAGTTACAGTCGTCTCAGCTGTCTGCAGATCTCAAAGGAAAGATGATGCTAATATATTCTCATCAACTCTTAACTCAGTTTATGTAGAAATAATTCTAATAATAATGAGACAAAGAAAAAGCAGAAGACATATTATTGCAAGCAGTTTTCAGGACACGTAAAGACGCTTCCCACACACCAGTAAATCAATCAGTAGGTTATTATTATGAATATTTTCAGTAAACTATGTTTTTATTAACAGCATATTTTGACCCATAGGCCTGTATAAAGTAATGAAAGTCATTTTTCAGAGGTAGATTTTTAAGATGACCGTGTAGAAGCACAGAAAGAATGACCAAAAGTTCTTGTTTACTTATTGATTGCTTTATAATTACATTTCAGGGAGGATTGCTGCACTTGTTTTTCTTTACAAATCGTTCATTTTAGTTGTAGATATTGCCTCCAGCTCAGACGGTCGTCCAAGAAGTAAACACACGTTCTTTTCAATAAGTGCATTACTTTTGCATGAATGAAAGGGCCTCTATGTGGCGGCGCGCGACACCCAGGTGAAGCGCACGGCCCGCCCCCAAGCCCGCCCCCATGCCCGCCCCTTTCACCCAAACGCCGTCCTCTGATTGGCCGGTTCGAACAGCGCTTCCTACAAAACACTACACGCGGAGAACATGAGTAACCCAACTGAACAACTGCTATGTTAACCAAAGAATTCCACAAGGATAAACGCGATCGAGACGGACGAACGACGCGCACCGCTTTTCCCAGACGACCATCTCTCCAAAGAGCGTTCTGGTGAGCATGTGTAAGTGTCATTTTATCCACTTATTGGCAAAGTGAAAGTTGTTGTTTTTTCTCCCCCAAAATCCATGAGTGAATCGTGCTTCCTAGCAACGCTTTAGCAACAGAATTATCATTAGCATTTTGAGCGACCTTGTGGTAATTTTATGTCCCAAGAAGTGTGTTCAAATGTGCAGAAATGTCACTGAATATGTGCTTTAAATCAAGTATTATTAGTCAGTGATAACAATTAGTCACAATTAGGGCTAGAAGTTGTCAAGCCAGATACAATGCAGGTTGTTCAGGGAGAGTTAGTATTTGGTATGTATGTAGAGCTGCTCAGACTTTTTAATTAGGGTTCTCTTGAAAATAAAAGTGGCTCTACAAGTCCATGCTGGATTAGAAGGCAGACAAGAGCAAGTGTGCAAGAAAAGGATGCTTGATTAGATTGCTTATGACGTGTGCAATCCATCTTCTGGCTATTTATATGCTGCAGAGGAAGCTGCTGGACTTCCACACCATTCAATAAACACAACATGCAGATTTCATGCATTTCCAGCCAGAGTTTATTAAACACCTGTCACTTTAACTAATTCAAACAGTCACTCACTCACTGCACTGTTCACTTTCTGCACTACAACTGTGAATTTTACTGCACTAATTATGTACATAGTAAGCCTATTTTAATCCTATAGTAGATTTTAAATTGTTTTTCTTTAGTGCATGCCCTTTTTTGACTTTAGATCAGACTTTAGATTTAGACCGAATCACCAAAACAAGTTCCTATGTTTGTGAATTCTCTTCATTGGCAATGGCAATACACCTTTTCTGATTCTAATGAATGTAGTTTTTGCGCTTTTTTTAATATTTCAAATGGCTTGCAGTCCTAGAACAGTAGAAAGCAATTTGGACAGGTAGGCGAGTGTTCTGATATTGTTGGAACACGAGCCTCTGAATCTTCTGTCCTGTTGGAGCATGGATGGTTGAACTAAACCAATCGGAACCATTTGACGTGACAGTTCTGCTCACATAAGCCTTCAGAATGGGCCATGCAGCGTTCAGTAATATGATTGGCTCAAACAGGTAAGTGGATCAGAGTTTGTAAAAGAACTCACTGGATCTTGTACAATATTGTCCTAATGCAAATATTCAATATCTTGGAGTACATAATTGCCCGTTTCAAATTACCGGTATAGTCAATAATTGATTAAATATTTGTAGAGCGAACTACATCTGCAAAGTAATAGGGAGTTAGTAAGAAGGCTTGAAACATGAATTCAACCTATTGGTATGTTTATTATTGGATTAAATTAATACATATTTAAATATATCTATTTTTTGCAAATTTTAACACAATCAAAATCATTTAACATCAAATTGAATCAGGGAGAACGTGTGTGACGAGGGGCGACCCATTGTGCTATAAGGATTATCTCTGACACAATATGAAGTGTATTGAGTCTTGTTTTCCTGTTAAAGGAAAAGACATGAGGTAAAGGCAGGTGTTTCCTCAGACAGACAACGCCAAGAAAATGTATAGGTTTATTCTTTTTGGACTTGTTTTGGCTCTTGAAATGGCCTGCCGCCGACAAGGATTTAGATGACATATTGGCTTTGTGTTGGTAACAGTTATTGGTGGTGGACAAATGTATGCCAATAATTAAATAATTGCCTTTTGTCAATGCAAATATTTGGAATAGTTGAATCAGATGCCAAGCGATGATGGCAAATATTTATTTTGTTAAATGAAAATTGAGATGTCATTGAATTCTCTCTGACGGAAAGAATATTTTGACACTTAGTTTTGTTTGAGGCAAAGTGAAAGACGACACTGACCAGGAAATGAGAGACAACTTACTTTTACAAGGTGCCACGTGTAACCTTTCTGAGGGGGAATGTTCCACAGATGGCATTAAACTTATCTTTGCATTTATTAAATTGTGCCAGAACCCTCTTGTTGTCTGTATTGATTTTAGAGCCATCAGTTGATTGGTAATTCTCAGCAGTTCAAACGGTTGAGTCCCTTTTTATGGTACTTCCTGTAGTCTCTCAATTAAACGTGGCTACAATTGTGTGTGTTTTTAATTTAACTTGATCAGAACAAGTTGTGACGCTGGTCCGGAGGCATGGGGGTCCCGTCTGTACAGGGCTTCTTCGGTGTCATTTTAAATTGGAAAAGTGTTGTTCACACACTGCATCCAACAGATCAGTGTGTGGATACAAAACAACTTTCTCCAGCTGAACTCGGACAAGACTGAAATAATTGTCTTTGTCCCACAGAAAAAAAAGAGAAAGTGTTAATGGTCACCCCCAGAGTCTCGCTCTGAAACCTACAAACCAAGTTAGAAATCTGGGGGTAATAATGGACTCAGACTTGAGCATCCACATCAATTCAATAACAGCAGCTTTTTACCATCCAAAAAACATTGCCAAAATCCAAAATATAGTGTCTAAACCAGATTTGGAGAGACTTATCCATGCGTTTTGTCTCCAGTAGATTAGACTACTCTAACGGCCTGCTCACTGGCCTCTCCACACGAGCTGTAAAACAGCTGCAGTACATCCAGAACGCTGCTGCTCGGGTCCTGACTAGAACCAGGAAGTATGAGCACATTAGTCCTGTTCTCAGGTCTCTGCACTGGCTCCTGTGGCTCAGAGAATAGACTTTAAAGCAGCTCTGCTTGTGTACAAGTCTCTCCATGGCCTAGCACAAAAGTACATCTTGGACATGTTAGTGCCATATGAACCATCTCAGACTCTGAGGACCTCAGGGACCGGCCTCCTGCTGGTGCCAGAGTCAGGACTAAACATGCACCGGCCTCCTGCTGGTGCCAGAGTCAGGACTAAACATGGACCGGCCTCCTGCTGGTGCCAGAGTCGGGACTAAACATGGACCGGCCTCCTGCTGGTGCCAGAGTCGGGACTAAACATGGACCGGCCTCCTGCTGGTGCCAGAGACGGGACTAAACATGGACCGGCCTCTTGCTGGTGCCAGAGTCAAGACTAAACATGGACCGGCCTCCTGCTGGTGCCAGAGTCGGGACTAAACATGGACCGGCCTCCTGCTGGTGCCAGAGACAGGACTAAACATGGACCGGCCTCTTGCTGGTGCCAGAGTCAAGACTAAACATGGACCGGCCTCCTGCTGGTGCCAGAGTCAGGACTAAACATGGACCGGCCTCCTGCTGGTACCAGAGTCAGGACTAAACATGGACCGGCCTCCTGCTGGTGCCAGAGACAGGACTAAACATGGACCGGCCTCTTGCTGGTGCCAGAGTCAAGACTAAACATGGACCGGCCTCCTGCAGGTGCCCAGAGTCAGGACTAAACATGGACCAGCCTCCTGCTGGTGCCAAGTCAGGACTAAACATGGACCGGCCTCCTGCTGGTGTCCAGAGTCGGGACTAAACATGGACCGGCCTCCTGCTGGTGTCCAGAGTCGGGACTAAACATGGACCGGCCTCCTGCTGGTGCCAGAGTCAGGACTAAACATGGACCGGCCTCCTGCTGGTGCCAGAGACAGGACTAAACATGGACTGGCCTCTTGCTGGTGCCAGAGTCAAGACTAAACATGGACCGGCCTCCTGCTGGTGCCAGAGTCAGGACTAAACATGGACCGGCCTCCTGCTGGTGCCCAGAGTCAGGACTAAACATGGACCGGCCTCCTGCTGGTGCCAGAGTTAGGACTAAACATGGGGAGTCTGCGTTTCAGTTTTATGCAGCTAAGATCTGGAACAGTCTTCCTGAAGATGTGAGACAAGCTTCTACTCTGACGATGTTCAAATCTAAGCTAAAAACAGTTGTTTAGCTGCATATGACTGAAAGGATTTCTCTTTGCACTCTTCTTTTTTATGTCTTAAATCATTTACACGTTACCCTTTTTTATTTTATTTATTCTTTATTTATTTTTGACATTTTAAATACTAAAAGATGTATCTGGGACTATTTTGAGGTAGTACCCTACACCTTTAAATTTTAGCTTAAAAATAGCACCTTTTTTAAATTTATTCAATTTCTTTAGAGAAATTCTCTACAATTCTAAAACTACTATTTAGATACGATTTGCATTTGAACATGTAAATAATTTAGCTGGACACAATAGCCCATTGTGCTGGTGTCCAAGCGCAGCTCATGGCAGGTGCCTGGGGACAGGGTCCGAACACACGCTGGTCAGATGTCAGTCAGCACTAAGCCTACTGTAAAGCCCAGGAAGTGCCACTGACCAATAGCCAAGTTTTAACACTAAAGCTTTGGTTGAGTTTTGTCTGAGACAATTAGTTTAGCTAAAGCTAAATCTAGGGCGGGGCAGACAAGACTAGGTCCGTCGGTAAAGAAACAAAACGCCACACATCAGGTGGAAGTGTCGACGAGAGAGTCGTCGTGAAAGAAACATGCGCTCGGCACAGACGTGTGCAGTTTGCAGAGAGCGCTTAGATATGGGAACAAATCAATCTAAAAGTGATGTGTCCATCCCGGAGACGCCTGTCATGCTGCAGTGTCAAATAAATATGGGAAAGAGTGTCTGGAATGCCTGCCAATGTGGTCCGATAAATTTGGATTTGGCTAGGTGTTTTTTATTTAGTTAATTTTATTGTATTTCTGTTTCTGTCATTTCTTTGTGATTTGAATGCATTTTTCCTGCTGTGTGAAGCACTTTGAATTGCCTTGTGTATGAAATGTGCTCTACAAATAAACTTGCCTTACCTTGTTCAGGTTTAGCTTAGTAAAACCTGCTTAGCTGTATTTAAGTGCTGTTTTAAACAAGTGTAATTGTTGTTTATTCCCTATACAAATGCTGTCGCTCGGTCCACACATCCCAGTTCCGTCATAATGAACCATCTGCTGATCTCTGGCATCGGGTCTGCCGTGTGGGGGTCTGCCAAAGCCCTGTAAAGTTAAGATACACGCTCCTGAGACAAAGAGGCTTAATGAGGTAAAGTGCGCGTGGCACATATGGACCGACCCGCTGCCCCGGACACAATGGACAGTAGAATGAAATCGTGGATTAGCCTTCATTTATTTAGGATACAGCTAACGGCAGGGCAGGGCGGGGGGGGGGGGGGTTTATCTGACTGGAGAAAACCATGGGATGAATTATTAATTGTTGGTGGCGGCGGATTAATTCTGGCTATAGTTAAACATGTAAAGTTTGTTTAATATTGTCATAGGTCTACATGCTATTTTGCCATTTTTACTCATTAATCCGAAACGACAATCTTTATTTTTTTCCAAAGACTCATGTATTACTCATGGACCGCAGTAGACCAATTTGGACTCTTATGTATAGTTCCTAGCAATGAAGTTAAGAATGAAAATGGCATATTTCAGATTTACGCGAGTCGAGAGTATCCAAAGAAAACCAACACATGAGGAGTACACGCAGACACACCTAAAGACACCTAAATACCAAGAATTGTCAATAGATCTTTGATGTAGTCCACGGCATGTTTCCCAGAGTAACACGGGTCTATTCCCTTCTTCGTTGATAATATATTGGTCCACTTCGGCTTGGTGATGGTCCTTGTTTGCACTTAACACAGACGGGTGAGAAGAGCAAATAATCACACTCATTTTTTGTGTTTTACTTTCTCCCCCATCACTCAAACTGAGAGGTGGGTTTGTTTGTCATGTGCGCAAACGATCAATGTTTGGACATTGGCAACAGGTTGTGGGGGTCATGCTTTTCCATTTATTTGTTCAACTTTTGAGGAAGTTATATTCATTTTAAAGCTTGATTATGTGACAAATAAAAGTATCACTCTTTTATTTGTTTCATTTCCTGTGGAATGCAACATTTTGAGGATAATATATTTTGTTTTATACTGTTAACCATCATTTTTGTTTAGATTTTATGTTGTTGTATATAAAAACTATTAAAAATGGCTTACAATAGACATAAATGAGATTGTTAAATGAGATAATTGCCTTTCAAAAAAGTAAAATGTCTTGAACTTTGCTCCAAACCACATGCTTTAGACAGAGGAAAGGAATATCATTCACAATTAGAGATGACTAAATCTCAATCTTTATTACAATTCGATTAATTGCAAAGCTCTAATTCACTTTATTTGCTTACAAATCTGTTGTTCCATTATAGTTATAGTTTAACTCATAAAACACCTTTTCAATGTATCCCAAACACTACAATCAGTACACACTGAGTCCAGATGACTACAACTGAAGCTTTTTCTACTACAATCAGTACAATTTATTTCAGAGAACACGTCCTGAACCCGTTAACCTCTTCGCTTTTATCTAACTCCACTCTTTGGATAAGAGCATGCTTCAGCACGCTTCAGGTTTAGGAATAAAGGTCGACTATGTTCAGAATTCAGAAAAGTCTCTGAAACGCACACACATAAGACATGGGACAGTTCTCCACAAAGCTCTCCGTGGACCCTCAGAAAGCATGTGTTTCTCTGCTAAGACTGATTAAGGTGAAAGGTGCCCCTGGTTTAAAGCTCCTCTACATTTACGCACAATAACTGGGAGTATTAGGCAAACTACAATCCCAGATAATTGGGCTGAGCTGCATCGCCCCATGACCTCACTATCTCCTCAGTCTGACCTTTGGAGAATGACCTTTTGTTAAGAAGCATAGTGTTTAAAATGTGTTTGTAAGTGATAGTCTGAACTTTAGACGACAAAACTGGGGGTAAATCAGAGGTTGTCCAGGTTGTCCATCAAGTTCTGTAGATGATTTATGCAGAGTTTTTGAGTTCTATGTGAGAAAACCAAACTGGGTTAATAACTTAACTGGAAATATTATGATACTGATGTTGTCATTATATAATATCTTGAGGAACATGTTTTATTTTCTATTTAAATAGCAGTATAATGTATAATACTAGTTGTGATAGTTTGCATAGGATTGATTTTGTGTCCATAAAGTTATGTGCTGTTGCTAGCTGATGTCACCAAAGTTTCTGACTAAAACAAATCCTGACTCTTGACATAAAAAAGACTGGTTTGTTGTTAGTTTGAAAGTGAATTTGTTGTTGATTTTCAAACTGCCCCTGTTTGTTTCCAGCTCAGAAAGTCTTGGTGCCATTAGTTACTCAGGGCTCTGTGTGGGGAATGTGTGGAACAAACGGCTCTCATTGGCACAAAGCCAGACTGCAGCAGGTTAAAGCACACTGACTCAGCAAAGGGCTCATGATTCAGACTGAAGGAGACATCGGGGCATTAAAACCGTATTATGCATTTGTTAAGTTTACTAATTACATACAAAATGTTACAAATTACAATTCACACAATTCATGTCCAAGTCGGGTCTAAATGTCAAAGCAGAGTCTGAGATTTAACCCAGAGGTAGAATCCTGCAGCGAGGTCAGTCCCAGATTCACTTTGACATTTGAAAAAGCTGTGATAAAAGCTGTGTGTGTTCCCAAACAGTTTACTATTTCTAACACTACCTCACAGAACAGTATTTCAAGCCAGTTTGTACAAATTATTGTGCGCGTGCTTTTTTATTTATTTTGTTTGGTTGCGGTTGATGTTTTAATGAACAAATTGTCCCAGCTTGTAACATGGAAATGCTCACTGGATGTTATCTGTTGTTGAACTTAAACTAAAGTTAAATGACTGTAATAAGCGCAGTGGGTTGGAAAATGCTTGTTTTGGCTCGGCTCTTGTTTTGGGCAGATGCAATAAGTGATTAGATCTTGTGTTTGGGGAAAGTTTTGTGAGATCAGCTTTTACACTCAAGATGTGATAAAAAGGACTCACACCAGTTCCATTTTCACCAGTTCAACGCTGGGCCTGGAGATGAGAGCCTAACGTCTGCTGGTCTTGAGTCAGCAGAGGGGGCTTTGCAGCAGGAGCAGGCCCTGGATTAACATCAACAAATCAAATGGGATTTGGGCAGGTGGCTTCTTCAGGAGGGGCTTTAACCGCTCCTCCACTGCAAGAACGAGCGCTTTGAACAATGTCAATCAAAGACCGGATGTTTACATAATGAAGTGCAGAATTTCGTGAAATCTGTGGTAATAGGAAATGAATGGATGAAGGCAGATCTCAATCATAAAGTCAGGCCTGCTGCTATGACGTACAAATGTGTAGCCCGGAGGCTACCACATGGAGGCTCCTGAAATCCTGAATTTGCATTTTGGCCTCCAGCATAACTGGGGGAAAACAAAAATCAAACTATTTTCCATTAAGAAAACCTATGCAAAAGTATTGATGAACAAAACCCAAGCATTTATTCTCATTAAAGGTGCACTATGTAACTTTTCTGCTGCTTATCTCATGAAAATATTTGCAAATTGCGAATGCTCCATTGTTTATATTGGTATAAACGTGTCTATGTTGCATTTATTGAATCAGTTTATGGTTTGGTGGCATCACCTGCTTGTCCCCATGGACTAAAGAAGCTTTTGGACCTCCAGCTAAAATCTGCCCCTTTGAGGGTTGTGAGGACTAGAGTTTGAGTGTATCCATGGTAACCACAACAAAAATAACCATGGCGACCTCTTTGTAAACAACAGACTGTTGATGTGTTGTGGTGCCATACGTGAAGCATATCTCCATTTATTTTTAATGAGCAAACTCAAATTGACACCAGCACTTATATTGTGCCAGAAACCTGTGCCAAATGACCACTGACCACTTCATGAGTCACGAGAAGAGAACGGTTTACTGTCAGCAACACAAACTCTTTCTATTCTTTACAAAGCTAGATTGTTTATGTGTCACGACGAACAGGACAATTAAAGCAACACTACATAACTATCTAGTCGTGGCGTCTGCATAATTACATGGAAAGGGAAAGTTAAAAACATACTATGGAACATTCTCCATGGATATAAATAAATTGTATGCCACATTGTGGCATATTACAGCCAAAGGAACATGTTCATGGTGACAAGCAGGTCAAAGCACCTCCAGGCCAAATAAGAGTCAAGTTTGTGCATGGAGAGTCGAGAACGCCCCCATTAAGGACACAAAAAGGAAATGGAGTTGCCCAAAGAATTAACCCGGAAAGTAAAATGTCAGTCAGGCATATGTCTCCCATGTATCATGTCTCAACTGTCCCAGTGTCTGGTGAATTTGTCCCTTTAAGTTCAATGTAAAAGTCATATTTAAGTGCAGATAGTCGGCTCCATCCCTGTCATCCATTTTTGACATGCAGAGTCTGATCAACAGCTGTGATTGGGCTGGGCCTCAGATCCTCCAGCTTTCTAAAAGAAAGTGGAAAGGACTGGCTTGAGGAACTAATAAACATGAGCCTACACCAGGGGTGGGCAAACTATGGCCCGCGGGCCACATGTGGCCCGTTTGTCTTTATAATCCGGCCCGGATTTTTTCCTTTTTTGTTCTCAGGCATCTGTCTGTACTTGTATCCTTAATAAATATGATGTGAAATGAATTAAATAATAGATTCAATAGCCTATATTTGACAGAAAAGTGATATTTTATTTGATATTTATTTATTTTTTTTATTATTTTTTTCACACCAATGAACGCGGGCCGGCCCTCCGCTACTTGCCTGGATTCCAATATGGCCCTCGGAGAAAAATAATTGCCCACCCCTGGCCTACACTAATTGTTCTTGTTAAGCTCTAATATTGTCTTATAAAACCTTCACAGAAGAATGTGAGAGCGTTTGTCAGTAAATAATTTAATTCAATTCCATTTATTTTTGTAACGCCCAAAATCACAACCGTAGTTGCCTCGAGGGGCGACAGTGAAAAAGCAGATTAAACGATATTCTCAGGGACTTGGCAATGTCCCAGCGTCCCGTGTCCTTAGACAAATGTCCTAAGCTCCTCTGTCCAACTTGAATCAGGACTTGCCTTTGGTACACTGATGAGTCGGCTTGTCCAGGCCCCACGAGGAGGTGAACTGCTTTTGAAGTAAACTTTTATTAAAGACTCTCTCTCTGATGTATATTTACTGTTCCCATTCTGTTCCAGTGAATGAATTGGCCCCTGAAACACCACGGCGAGCCCCATCTGTAGTGGGAGCGGGAGGCCTGGCTCTAAATGAAATGTCCCTCCAATAGAAAGTAATTAAGGGCAGACACAAAGGGCTCAGCAGGAAGTGGTTTAATAGAGAAAGAGTTAGTATTCTCCAGAGGGAGCCCCGGGTCCAGAGCTGAGAGTTCTGGACTGTGCTGGAGGAGAAGTGCTTTGGGTACGTTGGCCCGAGTCCACTTCAAATAGAGCGCTACAGCAATGGAGACGCGTACGGTTCTCTGGCCAAATTTGGGTTAATCACATCTAAAATAATCAGTCTTTTTATAGGTGTAAGTTGAATGATGTATGCTGGTGCCTGTTGCCAACTTTATCACAATTTACTCTTTTTATATTACACTGATTTAGTTAAGTTCTGTATTGCATCTTCATCTCTGAACATGAGTGTTGGTGAGCTTCATTAGTTTTCCTTTCTTATAAAGTACCATCCGTGTTCCAGTTGTCGCTCAAACGTCTTGATAACTCATTTGTGTAAAACGTTCTGCTCACAATCGGGCCGCTCGCCGTGACAGTCGAGAAGAGGAACCACCAGGGACGCGATATCAAACCAATGTCCTCAAATCTACTCACTATAGCGTACGTGTTTATTTCTAACACCAACCTCTTTCTACTTTTAACTCTGACATAATATCTGTCTCATTTCTCCGCACGAGCGCCCTCCTGTCTTCGCCCCGGGGCAGAGCGGCAGACGGGTGCACGCCGGCCCCACGTGCGTTTGTGTTTGTGATGGCGTGGAGGGAATGTCTGGAATAGCCCTGATCCTCTTAAATGATTAGAGGCGTAGAAACAGAGAGATCCGCGCCGGGGTCATACACGGAACTCTAAGGTCCCGCCCCCGCCGGCACAAAACAAAGACATTTTAGAGATTTAACTGGATTATAGCTAAACAATGCCAAATATCATACATTTATCTGATTTTTGCAATGTAATAAATTAAATGCAGATTTGTGACCTTATGACATAGACCATGGTTAACGGAGGAAACTATTTTTCTTTTGCTTTTGTTTGATATTATATCTGCCGTTTGGCCAATTATTTAGAAGGTATTTTATCAATGCAGAAATTTTAAACCTGTTCTTGTGCTGCAAACTGGTTTAGTGTGACATGCCATATATTTGCTCTGGTGAATATTGACCGAAGCATGTTTGGTCAGTATTGGTTTCACACAAGAAACAATATAAGTTGGAATTCTGTAGCAAAACCTGATCCGTGTCGGTTTCATACATTGACAGTAAATGGATCATTTCCTGAGTCAAACTTGACTTGAAGAGGTCTGTATGGTATTGATTTCCATTCAGAAACAATAGAGATTATACACGGTAACGATGATATTGCTGGCTTCATAAAGTTAATAAGATAATCCTTTATTGTCCCACATGGGGAAATTTCATTGGTGCAACGCAGGTAGATACAGATAATGATGTATTTTAAGGTTTTATGTTGTTTGAATGAGTTATATTTTGTTGCCCAACAGTCTGGTTGAGTATAATTTCCCATTAACACTAATTGGTTGCCAAATGCTAACCAGATCCAACTTGTTCTCATGCGTTCTCTTTTTTCACACATGTTGATTTGAAGCTCCATCAATGCAATATAATAAATCACCTAAAACAAAGATCAAAGGCCAGACTTCCTGTTCGTCTCAAAGCAGCATTCCATGTTTTTGTGGGTCAATAATCCTCTCTTTATGCAGCTTAGTAGATCAGTCGAATGTTTTTTTTTTTTGTCACGGGAGCTAACATTTAACATTTCAATTGGACTTTGTTGTAGCTGTCGATTCCCACACTTCTGTTTGAACGAGGATTTACGACGGGAGCTCCAAGAATACCGTGCTTCTCAAATGTGGCGCACTCTTTTCTCTGCGTTTATGAGCATGACAAAGGGAAGCGTGTAAGCCGATCCCAAAAAGAGACTCCAGCTGTAGTGTTTGGGCCAAGGAAATCCAGGAAGGAGAATCTGTTTTGAGGATGTCGCAGTCGAACAATGAATAATGATGAGCTTGAGCAATATATTGTGAAATGATTGTTTTTATGCATTATTATGAGCAAATGCAATATTCACAAGAATGAGAAAACGCAATATGTTAAGGTGTGCAAAAGAAAGGTTTAAACTCGATTTAAGTGCTCTGTTTCTACACTGTAAAATGTACTATTCAAGTAGGAGTAAAAGTTCGAAAACTACTCGAGTATAGTATTTTAGGATGGAAGGAGACAAGATGAGATTTTGTCATTCTGGGAGGTTCCGTTGAGAATATTAAATGTATACTTTTGGCAAGGCAAATTTATGTATTCTGTAAAATGTATACTTCTGCCGTCATAATAGAACAGTTTTTTTTAACTGCGTCTTCTCACAACGTAACTTTTTTTTGTCATGTTTGCACAATCTCGTGGCAGTTTAATATCGTGGTTAGAGCTGGGTTTCGATTAAAATTTCAAGAATCGATCCGATTCCGATTTTTACGTTTCAAAATCGTTTGTTTTTTTCCCCCCGATTTTCTCAGATTCCATCCGATTCCATCAGATTTCCGTTTCGATCCGGGGGTTAATGTTATTAAAAATGAAAAATGTATTTGAACAGTTTCCTTCACTTCATGACTGTGTAGAGAAGCAACATATTAAAACTAGTATTATATCAATATTAAACAGCAAATCTTACAAGTATTGGTAGTTACTGATGGAAGACTAATGAAAAGGTTAAGGGTCAATCTACCTTCAAGAAAGATAATTCAGGACAATGATGAGGACATCATTGAGGTGACTTCATCTGCAACAGTGGATTCCTACTGGGACACTAACCAGTGCATTATTATTATGCTTGAAAATAATTAAGAATTCACCCAAAAGCGGTTGCTACCAAAAGTATTTTTATTTTAAAACTGCTCACCC
This sequence comes from Eucyclogobius newberryi, assembly GCF_026437365.1. Lineage (NCBI taxonomy): Eukaryota > Metazoa > Chordata > Actinopteri > Gobiiformes > Gobiidae > Eucyclogobius > Eucyclogobius newberryi. The sequence goes on along the minus strand of NW_027315834.1, from coordinate 29,630,903 downwards.
ACTGCCAGTACTGAAACTGGAAGTATAAAATGTAAACGTTGAGCATTTTTCAAACCATTTTTTAAAAAAAAATAACTTTTATTTTTATTTTATTTATTTAAAAAAAAAAAACGATCTTTGGACGTACAAATCGATAATCAGTCATTAATATGTGAATCGATTAAAAATCGGAAAATCAAATTTTTTTTTTTTTTCAGCCCAGCTCTAATCGTGGTGCAAGATTCTGTCCCATTTTGCAAGTTTTATGAATAATAAATAAGCGCTCATTGTCAAATCCTTTTCCCCACGTTGACCGTAAGAGAATGTGCGTGGTGTAGTTGAACTTTAAGTGGCCGGTCCCAAGTTCAACTCTTAAATAGAAGGAGTATTGTGTTGTGCGCCTCTGTCCCGTCCTGTTGTGCGGGGCCTCGTCTCCGTTTGACATTTGAATGCGTGTGTGGGAGCCTTTGGTCTCCTCGGGGGGGCCGTTCTCTGCAGCACAACTGGAGTCCGCACGGTGAAAGATCTGGCCTTTGTCCGATCAGTGTCACACCAGGCAGTTGAAAGAAGCCGCTCTCCCCCCCCCCTCAAATGTCCACTTTCCTCCTGTGCCACTTTTAGATATGTAGTTGTGGTGTTGAAGAAAGGAAGTCTCAGTAAAATGTCAAGTTTGAGCTGAAAACGAAGGCAAAACATGAATACAAAACATCATCTCTTCACAATTTAGTTTTTATTATAATGCTTTTACATAGTCAGAGCAAGACCAACAGAAGGAATGTGAGTACCGTAGTCTCCGGACTATAAGTCACACCTTTTTTCATAGTTTTGGCCGGGGTTCGACTTATATTTATACTTCTACTTGTACTCCGGAGCCACTTATGTGATATTATTTGTTATTTTTACACTTGCTACTGCATTTCACACTTGCAACTGCATTTCATATTCCAGTGCAACTTATATATGTTTTTTTTTTCTCTAATATGCATTTTTTGGCTGGTGCGACGTATACTCCGGTGCGACGTATACTCCGGTGCGACGTATACTCCGGTGAGACGTATACTCCGGTGAGACGTATACTCCGGTGCGACGTATACTCCGGTGCGACGTATACTCCGGTGCGACGTATACTCCGGTGCGACGTATACTCCGGTGCGACGTCTACTCCGGTGCGACGTCTACTCCGGTGCGACGTCTACTCCGGTGCGACGTCTACTCCGGTGCGACGTCTACTCCGGTGCGACGTCTACTCCGGTGCGACGTCTACTCCGGTGCGACGTCTACTCCGGTGCGACGTCTACTCCGGTGCGACGTCTACTCCGGTGCGACGTCTACTCCGGTGCGACGTATACTCCGGTGCGACGTATACTCCGGTGCGACGTATACTCCGGAAAATATAGTGAATATAGTTTTTGTTCCTCTCCTACAAACATAATTCACTTTATTATCCTTTTTACAATTGGTACAGCCACACATTTTGTCTGGCTTAGTTTGTTTTGTTGAGTTAATTTAAAGATTTCCCTCGTCAGTACATGGATAATCAGGGGATCTTCCATCATTAGAGCAGAGACAGTCGTAACAGCTGTCGGCGGCAAACATCTGGGGCCAAAACATGACGTCATGTTTCACTCCGTCAGCACTGCTTCATCTGAGAACCTGCTCCGGGCCGTCAGACCAGGGACCACTGTCTCACTGTCTCACTGTCTCCTCCGTTCTCCTTTTATTCCCACGCCAAGGATCTGAAATTCTGTTTTGCTTTCATGTGCAGATCGGACAGTTCCTAGTTTAGCTGTTTAGCAGTTTGGTGGTGTGAGCAAAAAGCTTTAAAAATCACGTGGGCTTCTGTAGTAGGGCTGCACAATTTGGGACAAATGTCTAATCGCAATTTTTCTGACCAGTATTACAATTAAATTTGTGATTTCTAATACTGGGATTCTATTCAAAGTTCACATCTTAAACGCGCCCTGGGGAATAAAAAAAAAAAGACTGAAATAAGCCAAATAAACAAGTATTTCAGAACATGAATGTACATGTCTAAACCACAGAGTTGGCAATTCTATGCATAATAAAACAGGATATTTTTTTTGTTTGTGGAGGAAATTACAGAATGTTACAAAATTGCAGCCTTTGCAATTTGCGTCTATTAAAATTGCAATTTTGATTAATATTGGGTTAAAGATGGCATGACTAAGAATTGTAAAATAATTTGTTATGTAAATTGAAAATATATTTGCCTATCCCCCATCAACCAGCACAGGTGAAGCCCTCTTCCACTCCACTATCTCGTCTCCTCTTTCACGCCGTTGCACACTGATTGGGGAGTTCCTTTTACTATCTCCCGACCTGTGAAACACCGCTTGTATGGTTCCGTTTAGACAATGGGGGCTTTGTGAGAGGGTCCCACGGTGCTATCGGATTGTACCGAGGGGGCTGGTGTAGAGGCAGGGGGGGGGGGGCAGATCGGAGCTTAGCGACGCGTAGCCACTTCATTAGTCAAGCCACCTCCTCCTCGCTCTCTCTAGCTCCCTCTCATCCACAGTGTCCTGTCAGTTCACTCGCGGAGGCGCACCCGGGCAGGACACACTCGCGTTAAACCGTCCCGCCAAAGTACACTAGAAACATCGGAGGGGCTTGCCAGCATTCGAAGAGGTCAGATCGAGTTTTGTGATGCAGAAAACCGGAGCTGTACGCTTGGATTCGCACTCTAGGTAAGCGAGTGTTGTGTTTTGTCATCTGAAAAGTGTTTTAGGTTTTAGTGTACTGGCTTGCTGCTGCTTGCATCTTCTCTCATGGGGTGACAAGGAATGGGAATTGACTGTCTTCTTATGAGTTTGAACTTAACATGCTTCTAATTTCATGTTATTGCTATTGAGTGTAGAAACTTATGAAGAAGACGGTTGTTCTGAATGAAGAACATTTTGACTGGGTTTGTGTTGCTATAACAGGTATCGATGCATTGAACTAGTAATTGTTTGTAAATGAAATTGAGGGTTTTATTGAAGACCTCAAATTGTCCGAACTTGAGCCTTATTGCTATGGTATTGATGCATAACTTACAATTAAAGTTATATCGTGATGGCAAGTTGATTTTGCATTGAAAACCCCGAAGCAAAACACATTGCGTGAGTGAAATCGGTCCAAGGACACCGTTTCTTACATCAGAGCCACAGATATGGATTTTCAGTCTGCAACACTAGACCGATCACAATCAATAAGGGAGTTTCCACTCTCCCACCAAGAGAATAAAGTACTTAAACTGTCAACTGTGAAATGCATTCTGTACTATTATGTGATTTTGTTTGTCTTAGTTATGATTTACTAAATATTTTTGCTCTTAACATGAGGAAACTTTTAAAAAAAAGCTCAGTTGGGAAACATTAATGGGCCAAGGAAGAACGATTAGTGTGTGATGCCTTGGTAGAAGTTGTTATGGAATTGCACGTTTCGATTACACACAGTATTATACGTCGTCCACAACAGTATAAAGCCGTGTTGTTGAGCATAACCATACATCGATAGATTTTTTTGGCTGTTGAATGTAGATCTCACTTATGTTACATTATAAATTTTTGTTCAGTTAAATGACTTTTATTTACATTTCCGTTCAATACAAAAAAAGAAACGAAAATATTACATTACACTTAATCCATGTCAATAATACTTCATTTATCTATACTGTTAGTTTGCACTTTTGTTCTGATCTTGCTATATATATTTAGTTTTTAACCCCCTTTTTATTCTTGCACATTTGATTATACATGGCCTTATTTTAGCATACCCTATTATTATTCATTGTTTTATGTTCCTAGTTTGTGATTTTTTTTTTGCCGACAATTGCAATAAAACCTTTCAGATTCTTCTAAATCTTGGTGTAAAGCGAAGACGCCTTAAACCAGGACATGAAACAAAAGCCTAATTTCGTCCTGCATCTGTAATGAGCCTTTTGGATTAAGATGTATTGGTTTTGGTCCCGGGACATCAGGTGCAGAGAGGTGATTGTCTCCCTGTAGTGAGCGAGGGGGCTGGGGCCGGTGGCAGCAGGGAAGGGCCTATTGCCTCAGCTGTGTAAATTATCATCACCGTTATTGGGATATCCCCCCACACTGGGCTTTGTCAAATACCCCTTCCATTTGGGTCAGTCAAGATTCGGGCTAATCCTACACGTCTTGCATGGGAAAGGCCACAGACTTAGCCTCACTTCCTCCTCTGAGGGTCCCATCCACAGATCACAAGTACAAACAACCAGCAGTTCTGGCCCTTGGGCCTCTTTCGACTTCCACAGTGTTCAATGGAGCCTCTCTGTAACAGGATATTGTTGTTCGAGGTGGTCAAATGGCCGCCGATACAGCCTTCTTTCTGTCCGTAGAAATGGATTTAGACTTTAGGCAAGACAGGTATAATTGATTTTGTGAGCTTCACTCGTTTGGCATTAGTTTAAAGAACCTGAATGGAGACCGTATGGACCTATTAGACCCAGGTCATTCTAGGGCTGTTTTCGGGGCTAAAAGAGCTTCTGTTCCGTGTGCGCGGAGCTGTGATTTATGGAGTCCTGTTCCCACAATAACGCAGCCGCCAATTATACTAATGTGTGAACGCACCAGCACGGAGAGAGCATGGGGAGGGGCCTGAGATTAGAAAATTAGTTTACCGGTAGTTCATTAGATTCACCTTTTCATTTGTTGTGTTTAAAAGCTTTTTCTGTAAATATACCATTTTGTTTGACTAAGAGGGTTCCCATCTTTTCCAAATGGGTTAATTACAGTAGTGGGTCTTAAATGTATACAAACTGTAGGCATTGACAATGATGAATAACAGGAATGAACTTCACTTTTTAGACTTTCTTAGTCTGATTGTGTCCAGCTGTATTATCCAATTGTCTGTCTTTTTTTGTAGAAGTTGTCAACTAATTGAGTTTGAGTCCAAATTGCTTTACACACGTTGGAAAAGTCCAAAATGAACAAACACAACCAGTTTGAAGTGGGCCTCATATTTGTAACGTTGGTCACTGAGTTTCATTTCATTAGTTTCATCTTTTGTTGTCACAGAATGAAGAAGTGAGACTCCAGTGATCGCAGCGATGGCCGTCCAGGCTGGCATCCAGGTAAGACTTTCCCCTATTAAAACTGTCCTCAAATTTGACCGTCTCGGAGAATATTGTGCTTTCAAAGTGTTGATTACCTGAACATAGTACACAAAATTACAAGTGATTTTATTTTGTATTATTCCAAATGGGGTCAAAATGTACATGTTCAATTGGCTTGGGTATATCGGAACCCGAAACGTCGGAACTTGCACAATCTACTGTCACTTCAGAAGGACAGAAGAGCACTCCGTCTGTTTGTGTTCAAGACTCCACCTTCCCAAACAGACCAGAGTTCATCTTTATGGCCCGGATGTGCATTCATAATTAACCAAACAGACGGACTGTCCAAGCAAACGGATCCTGATTCAAAGTGTACGGTCAGCGCACCCTAACGAACATGTACAATAGATAAGTGCATTGCCGTACTGTGGAACATTCCAGGCTCTCCATCAGGAAAGATAACATGGTGCACCTGTAATGAAAGCGTGGAAGGGACTTTGTACTGTAATATCTTGTGGAAGAGTCATTTCCTGTATTGCGTCATATGTATTAGACAGAGCTTATAATTTAATTTCACCATAGTCCGCTGAGGGCTGTTGTTGTGCACATTGTTTTGATCATAAATAATAATGACGTTGCTCTGAACAGGCGTTTTTACTACTGTGTGGAGTCATTCTTTCAAGATCCCCAATCATTGTCAAGCGTACCGGCCTATTTATGCCAGATGCCTGTTCCTGACCCAACCACCAAATGCTTCATTGCTGACAATATTTTAGTTTATTTTTTAGTATTTACCCCCACTTAACATTGGGGCACTTTGTATTACAGAGGGAGTGGTCCTGTCACGGCTGTAGATATCTTGTTAGCTCACCGTCTTGGCCTTGTCAGTGAATGCCAAAGTTATCACATTGTATACATATATTTATAAAGCCGCGTACTTGTCTGACGGCCGCTGAGCAACTGCATAGCGCCACCTGCGTCGCGGCTTGTGTCGTGTTGTTTTCGAGCGTGTCTGGCGTTCCTCCGGTCGGACCCTCAGGACTTTCTTCCCACATTTTTGGGAGAGAAGAAGAATGTGCAATATTTTCCAGCGTGGCCCCTCCCAGCAACATCATCCAGAGTCCCTCAAACAACGAAAGTCTCATGTTACTAGAGCTGTGGAGCACAAAAGTACATTCTATTTGAGGGATTTACTGAACAGATGAACTGTTGAATTGGTGTGAGAAGTTGGGATTTAAGTTTTTTTGAGTATTTTTTTTGTTTTGTAGTTTTAAAAACGCCATAATGAATGTACAGTTACTCAATACTTTGAATTCAACTTAGAAATTTGGGATCTCCACATGTATTTTCATATCAGACCAGTACATTTTGGTGATTCCACCTCAAAAACATTGCACGCTAATTTCATAGTATTTTTCTTAGGAATTTGTATGAGCTGAGTCTTCTTTTGGCTACACTTTGCCCCTCTGGTATTACAGAACTGGCTGGAGTTGGAGGGGCTTTTCTCCGTCCGATTTGGGAAGCCACTTGTTGCAGCGTGGAAATGTGAACTATGCGCTGCGTGTCGAACATGTGGGAACAGAGCGCTCTTTAAAAACCCCAAGTGTTGAAATGAAGTCGCCGCAGTTGTTGAGTTGTGGTCGGGAATGGATGCTGCGGCTCAAATCCGTCGTAAGAACCTGTTTGGAGACTGATCCTTCAATGTGGAGGATCCCGACTCGTATGAACAAAGGCCACTCCCAAAGAAATGTTTTTGGTGAAAGACGGCGATGTAAGAATGAATAACAATCTCGATGCCAAGCTGACCATATGTGTTCAGACTTTTTACTTGATCCAGGATCTTGGTTGGGCTCACAGGAGGTTTAGCCTTTTGCACATGTTTTAAGTTGATGAAGGAAACTGAAATACCCAGAGGAAACTCACCCGGACACAGGAAGCACATGCAAATCGACCCCCAGATAGCAAATTTGATGCATTCATAACAACGATCAACATGTACATGGCCTTAAGAATATATCATATCTTCATATCATCATTTGCCATTTGAAAATTTTAGTTTCTCGGACAAAACTGTAGGAAGTATCTGGAGAGAGGAAAGTTTCCCAATTGCATGCAACACCCAAATGTGCGTTTTCTGGACCGACACCAGACAGTATCACACACGGCGTTAAATTAGAATCTATACAAATGTGAGCATTAATCTGCATCCTGTGAATCTACATTCTGCCATCACAGCGGCTCTCTCCTGTCTTTTCTCTCCGGCCTCAGTGCTCATATAGAACACAGCCACTTTCAATAAACAGTGAACACACAGCACTGTTCATTCAACCTGAAAGTCCACACTCTCATGTTTCTGCTGTGAGGAACATATGGGAACTCCTGATTATGAACAGGAGCATAACCATACATTCGATGCAGATTTATGCCCTGTTTTAGGGGGATTTTGAGAAATGATGGAGCTATTGTAATAACTAATGATAATGATAATAAGTATACTTCAATAGCTCAGCATGATGAAAATTAGAAAATTGCTTTACTCATGACATCAAACAAATTGCACACATTACGAGTAAAGTGGATTTGGCCCGGGGAATGGTAGAAAGTCCCGACAAGTCATGTTTTTAAGATACTTTAATTGATTGATCATCCTGAGGGACAATGCAAAAAGGTTGTCAAAAACACGACACGTCAAGTTTGTCTATGGAAATTCTAAGATTCTCTTGTTGTTGTAGTGCATGATCCTCTCTGATGACTGTGTTTGTAAAAGGTCTTGTGGTCTGCTGCTGCTTTATTTATGACTCATTATTTATGCCTATAGTTAATGGAAACTTTTACGACATGATGAAACGGGATGTCAGCCTTGGCTATAGTGTCGTAAGGTTTATGGGGCAAAGGGGGGCACTCAGAAGTAACCCACCCAGATGGACCAGCATGCAAACTCCACTCTAGATTGGTAGTGGTTAGAGAGGTCAGTGGTGCAGATTATTCATATTTTGTATAAAACAACGTTCTATTAGGTTATGGAATAGACCTTTTGTTCCACTTGTACCTGACCCGAGTCTTTTTTAACCACAAATCGCGTCACATTCCTGCTTTAATACGGACATTTTCTGCAGGAAAAACATCTTAAGCCTGTTGTATGTACACATTGTTTACTGGCTTTAGATTACAACATAAATGAGCTTTGCACCTGCGTCCAGTCCATCAGGTGATGCATTACTCACCGGATTATCCCTCCCCCAGTAATCAGGAACGCGTGTTTTATATAACAGCAACTCTGCAACGGTTTATTTTCTAATTAGCCGCACATCGAAGAACCTGCTCATCCCCAAAGGCCGAGCGCTTACATAACATGATCTGATGCTACATTCTGGATACATGCAAGAAATTAAAGATTTATTGATTTTAATCTGACTTTAACTGGGGTCAAAGCGTTGTCAAAGTTACCATTCTCATCTGTGCACTGTATTTCCTTATCCCACCTCCCAGAATATAACCTAAATATTTTATACTATATTTGATTTTACTTGCACATAGTCTTTTGCTCTCTTTGCTACTTTATTATTTAGATTTGTTTATCACCATTTCAATTGTGAGCTACCGTGTCCAAGTAATTTCCCTCGTGTATCAGTAAAGTTTGTCCAAGTTTAAAATGTCTTAATATTATAACCTAAAAAGACAATTGTTTATTAGTCATGTCCAGTTGATTGTCAAAAGTCCACATTGAACCTGCTCCATTCCCATAGTCCCTCTTGCATAATGCCCTGTTGTCTAATTGAAACGAGGTGTTGACAGCCTCCTCCTGCTGTGTGTTTGTTCATAAGCCCCTCCCCCTCCCCAGAGTTCAAAAGTCATAAAAGGCGGGGGTGTGAGAGTCTGACCAAACTGCGCTTTTAGCCCCAGGAATGTGACCGACACCAAAAAGTGCAGCTTCACTGAAACCGTAGACAAAGTGTGACATCCATATCAGTGCGTTTGTGCAAGCTGATTAAACCCAGTACATCTGGGGGCCAATTCTGGTGACTCAGTATTTATTCTCTGGAGCCCTCAGGTTATCCTATCCAGTTTTATCTGTGAACAAAAGCGTGTTTAACGTTGAAAGGAAACGTTTTTAGAGAGTGCATTGTATAAAGAAAAACAAAGTTGCCACGACGTTTGTGTGCAAGGCTGCATCTGCTGGCACACTGAAAACTAAAGTAGCTTTTGATCACTGGTTACGTTCACATGCAAACTGAAATGATCTGTTTTCTGGACCTTTTGCGATCATTTAAATGGCATGCAGACCACGTAATCTCATGCGAGTAATCTGAGGGATCATGATCAGAAAGAAACCAGATGATTTTGCTGTTTAAATCCCATTCTAATGATCGTTTTAACTCCAAAAATCTGATCATGATCCGATGTGTGTGTAACCACAGCCAGTGACTGAAATAATAAAGCGTCTGGTGAAGAGGAAAGGACTTTTAGAAACCTGTATTAAGGAAGATAACATTTGTTTTCCTGATATTAATTTCTGTCATATTAATGGTTCCTGACCTATGTTAATCCTGGTTTGGGACTGGGTGACAACATAACAAGACTCTACCAGAATTGCCCTTTTCTGAAGAGTCAAAAGTCCCTGTTTTTGTGATATTGCATAATACTACATTCCTCAACTTCTTTTCCAATATTTTTCCCTCTCTTTTGCTCAAATTCTTAACCTCCTGTGAATTAAATCATTGTGTCGCTGAGTATTTGCAGAAATACACAACGCCACAAGCCCCCTCGCTCTCACTCTCCACTTATTCACCACGACACTAGGCGGGCTTGTTCTAGCACAATAACCCCTTCACTAATCGATTTGAATGTCTTTTTGCTCAACGACACTGGATGGACGTGAAGATTATAGGCTGTAGCTCAAACAGATGTTGGCAATCAGCAGAAGGCAGCGAGAGGCGAACACAAAACAGGCTTATGTAATGTCTGGAGCCGAATCGCACCACATCTGCTATGGATTCACCACAAGACGTCAACAGTCTCTAAACAACTGAGGTGGGGAAATAGTGTTTGGGATATTATGGCATGTCATGGGTGTGTTTACCACAGCAGAAGAAGAACAGAACAGATGCGTTGTGGCTGTGGAGTTATAACACACATGTAAATAGTAGAAAAAGCTTCAGTTGTAGTCATCTGGACTCAGTTTGAAAAAATAGACGTTTCGACTCTCATCCAAGAGTCATTGTCAATAAAAGAATTTAGATCGAGAACTCTGATATTAATACTGTTCTGTGGTAAGACCCACCCAATGGGAGGAGCCTTCCTGAAGTAGAAAGAGTTGTTTGTTTCAACAGAAACTCCCCCCTTGTATCTACCGAGCTAGCCTATTCAGAATTTTAATGGCCTATTAGAATCCTCTTTGTCTTTGTGAGACCCTGGCTCAACCACCCTGAGTACCTGATTAGCATCTAAATGTCCTGGTCCTGGTCCTCTACCTTTCCAGGGGTTCAGTATTCCATTATAGATACCAGGAAGATTAAACCTTAGCCCTCCATTTCTGTTTAAAGAAGGTCTTTCTTTTTTAACAAAAATAGCTTCCTTGACTCCTCTTTCAAACCATCTTTTCTCCCTGCTTAAAACCTTCACCTCACCGTCTTCAAACGAGTGATTAGAGGCTTCAAGATGGAGATGCACGGCGCTCTGTGGTCCTGAACTTGTATTTCTTCTGTGCTGATAAAGCCTCTTGTGTAGAGGCTGTTTCGTCTCACCTATGTAACGTTCTTTACAGCTTTCTTCACTGCATTGGATAGAATAAACTACATTGCTCTGTTTTTGAGTCGGCAACTTGTCCTTAGGATGAACCAGTTTTTGTCTTAAAGTGTTTCCTGGTTTAAAATAAACAGGGACTTCGTGTTGTCTAAAAATTCTCTGCAGTTTTTCCGACAGGCCAGACACATAAGGGATAGAAACACCCTTCCTTCTCTGTTCAGTTTCCCTTTTGTCCTGCTTCTTGGTTCTCTTCACTCATGTCCCAAATTTTAGTTTAGAGCAGCATTGAGGAGCTTATACTGTAAAGATAAGCGGCTTTACTACCATTACTAGGGTCACTACAAGCTTAATAGTATTACTGCAACATTGAGATGAGTGCTCAGGGGGGTAAGTAGGAGTTTTTCAGGAATTGGAGAAGTTCTAGTTGGATCTGAAATATAGGAGTTCTTAAGGTACTTGGCCTTGGGAAACTTTTCCATCTATTATCAGTATATTTAGACTTAAAACATATTCCTTATTGCACAACTCCTGAAAGGTTGTGTTATTAAATTTGCACAAAAAAAAAAAAAAAACGTCAACAAAAACGTCAACAAAAAAACAAGAAATTGATACTTGAAACGGCATTGGAAATGGAATGGGGTTATGCCATTATATTCAGGCCATGTTGTAGAAAAATGCACTCGCAGAGCTTCTCCAGTGAAGCGAACGTCCAACCAAAGTGTGCAATGACATCATCTGAATCTCTGCATGACTGGCTCTCTCTAAAATAATGCTCTTCAAATCTCTGCCACTGTCCACAGCTAACTAGAGTATGATAATATGATGATGCCATAGGATTGTTGAGGCTTTTATCTCGTTCTTGCACAGATCGGCAGCACAGGTTGTGTTATGTAATGAAAAAAAGTGACCATTCAGCACAGAGCTTCTTTTCCCATGACCATCTGCGTTTCATGCTTTCAAGTGTGCTTTTGTATGTTTTGCTTCTCACAGATTTGGATTTATGATGGAATAACAGGAGTAGTTAAAGCTTTTATTTTGATGTAGTTTTACTCTGGACAATCACTAATCAATAGGTTTGGGATTTACCCATGTGGCAAAAGCTATTTAAATTATAATGACGCTTAAATTGGTGTGAGGTCTGACACAATCTAGATTTGAAAATTCACGTTTGCTTTGGCTCTATTTTTTCCATCTGTAAAATAAACTTGTATGATCAATAAACCAACCATCTCTCTTTCCAGGTGTGTGAGAAGTTCGTGGCCCCTCTACTGAGCCCAAAGAGACCCCAGAGCCCCCTGTCACAGAGGCACGGCCCTGGTCTGGCAGATGTGTTCCAGTACGACCAGTGGCTGGCGGTCCGACATGAGGCCACTCTGGTCCCCATGCAGGAGGACCTGGCCATCTGGCTCACTAGCATGCTGGGTAAGGTGTGTGTAGGTGTGTAGGTGTGTAGGTGCGTGTGCGTGTGCGCGTCACACACAGTAGTTGGTCCCTGAGGCGAGGAACATGTGTGTCTGTATTGAGTTGTTGCTCTTTCCACCTTCCCTCAGTCATTATAGTCTCGTCCATTGTGCGTCCGGACACAATGAGGCAGTGAGGAAACCAAAACTGGGCCCATTGTCACTTGTAAAACTGCTGCTTTTTGAGGCGGGGGCTGAATATATGCTTTTCTCATGAAGAATGTGGGCAGGTACCAGGTTCCAGCTTGAGTTATTGATGCCCTGACCCAAAACACATATTTTTAAACCCATTTGAACAGTTTGAGGGCTACTTCTTTGTTTGAGGTTTGCTTACTTTTAGAGTAGGAATTGTAGGATGTAAAGTAGTGGTTTGAGCAAAGGTTCCTGAGGCTACACTGACATTTGAGCTTTTAGTCTAATGTTAAAATTGTCAAAAACCCATGGAGTGTTTTTTCTTTGTTTCACCAGTGCTCAAAATACATCTCTCTACCACCTAGTGACATCACAAGGTAGTCAGAAGTGCTCCTTGTTCTGATTATTTCCAGGATTAAATTACCTCCACCGAAGAACAAACAAGCTTCAAAGAAAACAAGCGGTTTGTTTTTGGCCCTATTTCTTTCAGCAACAGCAGGGCCAGTTCTTTGCACCCCGGAGTACAAACTTGAGTATTTGTTGCCAGTTTTTGATCTCAGGATGCCACACAAACAGTCGATGTGAATTGGTGGATTGAGTTTCGAGCCTCCGGCCAAACTTTTGTGTCGGAAATATGCTTTTGTTCACCAATCTTTGTCACTTATTGGGATCGCTTTTGTGAAAGTGAATGAATCTTCACTTGTCTTTGGCGTTGAACCATAAGTTAATAATAGGAAGGTCATGGGACAGGATGTGGCTTTTGTGAGGTGATGAATGAGTCATAGTTTAAATGTACTGAAACAAGTTTAAGTTCCTGTGGAGTAGGGACACTTCAGGACAGCATTATTCAGAAAGGATACCATCAAGTACAACCTCAGGAAAAACCTTACCTAAATTAATTTAGATTAAGATCTCAACCGTTTATAATAAGGGACCCTTGAAAACAACACTGAATTATGGACTATTCCAGGTTTGACTTTCAACTAAACCATAACCATCAAAACTGTGACTAAACCAGGCCTAAAGAAGCACTAAACTGGTGATAAACCTCCACTGGACCAAACGTAAACCTGGGCTGTATCTGAACTGAACCATAACTCTACCTGAACTTCACCTGAACTGAACCAGAACTCTACCTGAACTTCACCATTTTTTATGACATTTTTATTTTCTTAATAACTGTTTGTGAACATTAGCTTGAAGAACAAATCCATATTTTCCACTGAAAATGCCCTTTCCCCAAAGTCCAAACTGTGTTCCAAACAACACATGATCCGTTTACGGTATTAAAAAGCTATAATTAAATTGTTATAAATTGTCAACGATAAGTAAGGGATTTATTCTTGACAATGTATAACAATTTAACTCAATAATTCAATCTAAATTTGATTTAATTGCGTAACCCGTGATTGCACAATTTCCTTGCGGGACAATACAGTGTACGTTAACTAAACTTGGAACTATACTTCAGCTCGATCTGGACGTCTATCGAGCTCATAAACTTGACTCTATTCCAATCTCTTTGCTGGGAACATAAAGCTTGTTTGAGGTTTACTTCTGGTCTGACCACCCTCTGTTGATCGTGTCCGTGTGTTGCCTTCAGAGGAACACGTGAGAGCAGAGTTCTTCATGGAGGAGCTGAACAACGGTGTGAAGCTGTGTAAGCTGGTCCAAGTGCTGCAGACCAAAGTGGCCCAAAGCTGCCCCTCCGCGCTCTGCAAGGTGAGTCACAACCAGCCATGAAGTCCAAAATAACTGCGGTGCGTCTCCCTGAAGGGTAAACTCCACATCCAAATTACACCCGGAATAAGGACGAGCACGGCGGAAAATGTGATCGGACTCCACAAAGAAAAGTTGACTTAAATTCGTCTCTTTTTCTTCATCTGTTCACTGGCTTTTGGCACTTTTACTTGTAAATTTTGTTGTGTATGAAGATGGAACTTTGCTTATCTAAAATATATATCTTAGAAGAATACATTAAGCATTTTAACTGTTGGTTTTAAATGATTTAGTTACATAAATGACACCGTTCTTTAACATCCCTTTCAGCTGTTCCCCAGAAAGGTGGCCTATAAACACAATGCCTCCCCCGGGTCGTTCTTCGCCCGCGATAACACGGCCAACTTCCTGGCGTGGTGCCGAACAGTCGGGGTTGAAGAAACGTACCTGTTTGAATCTGAGGGACTAGGTAAGACACGCAACAATTAAATATGTATTACCGTATTTTCCGGACTATAAGTCGCACCTTTTTTCATAGTTTTGGCCGGGGTGCGACTTAAACATATATTTATACTATTATTTTTAATTATCCGGAGCGACTTATATGTGATATTATTTGTTATTTTCACACTTGCAATTGCATTTCATACTCCAGTGCGACTTATATATATATTTTTTTTTTCTATTATGCATTTTTTGGGTGGTGCGACTTATAGTCCGGACAATACGGTACTTATGTTCTAATTGTATAGTTTTATGGATTTGAGAGGCAAACCATCGTCCAGTGTGACCAGTATAAATAGGAAAATATTAGTAGTACAAGAGACAACCTGGTTCAATAATTAAGATGATAAAATAAGAATAATATGGAACAATTAGTAAAACAATTTAAACGTCCACCTTTTTTTACAGCAGCGTCTCACTTGTCTCAACTCTAAACTGACTATTTATCCTCAAGCCACTTAGCGATTCTGGTTAATTCGAGACAAAACCTTGAAATCTTTTCCAGGTTTTTATCTTTGCCCGATACAAACGTCTGTACAGTTCATGTAATCTAACGTCTGGCTACAGCATTTGAAGTCTTAATCTGGCACGTAATCTTGTGATATCCAAGTATTAGCCTAACTTCCTAATGATTTAATGGGATGTGCCCGTGGGAGTAATCATTGTAAGTACATGGTATCAGGATCGCTTCATTAACGTTTTAAATGCTTCCAAAACGGAGAGGGGGGGACTTCTTGAAAGGGCTAAGTAAAGGTCATTTATGCTTAATGCACACGGTGTCCGTGTTTCTTTCCCAAATGTCTGTTTTTATTTCTGCATGATTTACCTCCACATGCTCACAGGGAATAATTAACTTTTCCAGCTCATAAGGTCACATGCAAAATGTTAAATCTCCTCTGTTACATCTATTTTGGGCTTTTTTTATCTAAATAATATGCATGAAGTTTTGTCATGAGCATTGTTTTTCTATAACACAATGAATCAAGCACCTTGTACTCATTGCACTGTTCACTTCTATTGCACTACTTAACTATTCTACTATTTTACTATCTGATTCTGATTCTGATCATTTTCTTTTCTTTTTTCTAGTGCTGCATAAAGAGCCACGTCAAGTTTGCCTTTGTCTGCTCCAAATTGGACGGATCCTCCTAAAGTGAGTAAAGAAAGAAAGTGTAAAAGGAATTTTCTTGGTTATTTGGGTTTGAGCTGAATTGATTAGGCTTTGAACCTTGAAATGACCAAAATGAGTCAGATTTAAACAGCCAACATTAAAATGCATCTCAACTTAGTGGCTTAACATAGTGGCTATTGTTTTTAGCCTTGTTTAAACTGCTCTGTTCATCAGTGTGGCATTTAGGCAATTTTTATGCGAATACATAAATATACATACACATTTTTAAAGGATTTTTTGGTCCGTAGGCTTTATTAGACAGGATAGTGTGAAATGGGGGAGATGAGCAGGTGGGACATTCAGCTGATTTTTGGAGCCGGGAATTGAACTTGCGATGCTGAGGCCACGCTGCACAGACCCTGGCATATGTGCTGCTGCTTTAACCACTCGAAGGCCATGCACCACTGTACACACACATATTTTAGACCGATAAAAGCCGTCCACAAACTGATTTTCACTTTAATCATGTTTCCCATTTGTGTCGTTCAAATATATATTGCTGTTTTGCGTTGCTCAGATACGGCGTGGAGCCTCCGGTGCTGGTGAAGCTGGAGAAGGAGATCGAGTTGGAGGAGACGCTGCTTCTGGCCGAAGAGCCGCCTCCCGCCGTGAAAACCTTCAGTGTGTGCTGCCAACACGGAGGCCTGTATCAGCCCGAGGTCAGACACAGAATGCTCCTGATTTGACTCCTGTCTTTGCGGTTTAAGCATTTTTCTGCCGCTATAAGTAAAATGCAATCCTCAGTCAAGTGTCTCTTTTTCTAGCTTAATGAAAGATGCAAAAGTAAATGAAAATCAAACCTTTTTGTGACATTCATGCAAGTTTCCAACATCAGAAATGCAATGATAAAAAGTTTGCGATTCATCCAGGAATATACTCTATTGGATGTTGATTTATATTGTTTAGGCAGTATTTATGTTGCGTTTCGTTGTTCGTCAGACATCTTTTCTGAAAGAACACACACTTGCAGCTTCTTTGTTCCACTTTATTCTCCAACATGTGCAGAGCAAAACATGGCGACTGTCACAACAGCGAGAAAGATATAGACTTTATAACAAACACTGTTAGCCCTGAACACGTGCAATACTGACTAACCATGTGCAATACCGTCATATTCATGTGCAATTACTGTCATACTCACACGCAATTAATGTCATTCATGTGCATACAACTGATGTAAATAAGACTGTTTACTTTACCATTATTATTAGTATTATTTGTCTTATGCCAGCTATTTTAAATTAATTTTATCTTTATTTTTATTTTCTGCCCTCCATTCCCTATTAAGATATGAGAGGACCTGTTTACAAGAGTTTTTGTTTATAAGAGTTTTGTTTATAAGAGTTCTTCTATTAAGAGTGTTTTTTTTTTAAATTCCTATAAGTTATCTGTCCTTCCCCCCTGTATCTACTGCGTTGTAACACCAAAATTTCCCCATGTGTGGACATTAAAGGCATATCTTATCTTATCTTATATTGCGCCAGGACATCAGGTAGAGGAAGTGGTCACAACCGGAAGCGGTCAAATAAAACAACAAAATAATACATCAACATAAAGTGCACATAAATAACAATGTGTATGAGAACACAATTCTAACAATTTACAACCATTGTCAACACTGTCTCTCATAATGTTTGTTGTACAGTTACTCGCTGCAGAGTTGACATAGTCCGAGTTTAATACAAAAGAGCCCTTATATTATCCCTGCCAGTACTCATTTAACCACCGCAGGCTGCAGAACGGCTTATTTATGGAAAACAAGTGACATTGTGCTCTTTAAACTTCACCGCACACGCAAACAAACTCACGTGGAACCGTTTATTCTCCTTCCACTCACCTGCACCCCTCATGTAGCCACAGCTGATCACGTTAGCGTCACGGCGCCAGTGCATGTGCGACCCAGTTGACGCGGAGCCAAGATGTCCGACCCTCACGCGCAGTCGCGGGCCCCTGGGGGTCCATGACACAACACAGCGGAGCATGTGACGTCTGCTATAAGACTCATGCCGACACGTGCACCGGAGGCTGTGTGTGCTTTTCATTGCACAGACAAACTCTTTATAGTCTAAGCACATTTCCAATTGGTTATTTATATTCACATGACGGTATGAGTAAGAGTTCATTCCCACATCTGTAAATAATACAAATGCGTTGGGGGGGGGTTTGGTCTCCAGAGATGGTCAAGCTAAAAATAAGAGTTGACACATCGAAGCGTAAAATGTTTTAGTTAAAGCAAGTCATTCGTATTCCCAAGAGTTTAGTCATTTGAATAAGCGGCTTATGTCATGATTGGAGATTCGCTGTGGCTCGTCTATCTGCTGTGGCTCGGGATGTTCTTGACTTTGGGTGACGTTTTTTTTAACAAGACGTGGATGTGATCTGACAGTTCGAGGCGGTCGCTGCATTAAGATGACAGGAGTAAATCATTTTAAAGGCACGGGCAGTGTTTTGAGTCTCGTTGCACAGCGGCAACATCAGCTACTTTGCATAATATTGATTTTTTTCCAATGGCGATTCATTCATTTTTAATCCTCGATGATCAGCTTGGGTCTTTATTAATGTCCACAGCGGCTCCTCTGTCAGTAAAAGCATGTGGTTTAAGCCAGTGTTTAGATTTTGCGGAATTTTGATACAAATTTTTTGTCTTAAATGTATTATCTATGTTCAGGAAATTTATATTGAAAGCGTTTTTTGTTTGTTTTAAAGCCAAATAAATGTTATCGAAAATTGTGATCAATGTAGGGTTAAATATCTAGTTATGACATACTTACTAACTCTGAATAAGACCAGATCAATGCCACTGACTGTTTAAAACACATAATTATTGCTGAAGTGGTGATTCAAGTGAAGCTATGGAGCCTTTGTTATGGAGAAATGCATATTCATAACGTATCATAATGATCACATGTCGACGTGTTTGACGTTTTGTTGTCGTTTTTCTGCAGGAGCCCGGTATGGATGAGCCCCCGTGTAACTGCGCCAACAGAGTGTCCATCGAGTACCTTTCCGAGGGCCGCTACAGACTCGGAGACAAGACCATCTTCATCAGAGTAAGTGGTCTTACAACAGTGTGGACATATTGTACTGCAAAATATACAACTGGCATCATTTTAGAGAAGAGTTTACGTACAAAAGTGAGAAAAGAATGACTAAATTCTACTAATGGCAGTGTGATAAGCAAATAAATGTTCTTTTTGATCTAGTAGAAATGCTTAAACTTGCATAAGCTTGAGAACCGAGACCACTACAACCAACTTTATCCTTTTTAAATACCATTAAATAGAAAAAAATAGCCTTTCTGCATTTTGCTACACATTTTTAAGCTGACATCTTCATTTTGTAGTAAGTCCCGAAGGCCCTGTCATATTGAGTGTGTTTGAAAGCAGCGGAGTCCAGTCACTATAATCTCGTTAGCGGGTTTGAACTGAAGCTCGTTAGCGTAGTACTGCCCCGCTTTAGTTACATCATAAAGTGGTCCGTGCCAAGCCTCAGGACAGACGTGCATTTATAGATCCACGTGTTGTTTTAGGAGGTTTTCACACAAAGACGTCACTGCCTTTTGTCCACTCGGGACACGGACAAAAGTGTTAAAGACGGAAGTTCAAGTGCATTTGAATTATTAATGACAACATATTCACCAAAAGTAAATTGATGGCTAAATGTTCTATATAAAAATCTGATTTATCGTGAGTATGCATTTTATTATCTTGCTTATATTTCCCCATATGTAATGTTAATATTTACCCTGTGTTAATTTTTATGAATATATTTTTGTTTTATATAATTAAACATGTTTTTTGCAGAGAAAGGGAAAAACTAAATTGTAAGAAAACAAAATCAAGACAAACAAGATTTTTGATATTAAATTTAAAAAGTTCACAGAACAAACGAGGGGAAAAAAGTTTGAACTTAAACAAATGGTTTTTTTTGTTTGTTTTTTCTCCTTACAGTTTAGTCTTTCCCTTTGTCTGCAAAAAACATGTTTGATTTTATAAAACCAACAAAATGAATATTAACATGTTATATGGAAATACAAGCATGATAATAAAAAACATAAGATAAAGTCTTTTCCTTCTCTTGTTTTCAAATCTTGATTGAGCTGATTTTTTTTCTTACAGTTAAGTTTGTTTTAAAGTAAAAACATACATTGCATAACATCTCCCGCTGTGCACTAAAGTGACTAATGTCTCTCCCAGATGCTGCACGGCAAACACGTGATGGTGCGGGTCGGCGGCGGGTGGGACACTCTGCGCGGGTTCCTCTCAAAGTACGACCCCCAGCGCGTGCTGCAGTTCACCACTCTGGAGCAGAAGATCCTGGCGTTTCAGAAGGGCCCCCCCGGTTTGGGACACAACCACAACCACCATCACACCGGGGCCCCTGCGCCGCCGCCCCCTCCGCCTGAGATGGACCCTCTCGCCGCCGTCGGCGACCTCGTGTCGTCCGGCTCCTCCTCCTCCGAGTCGTCCTCCTCGTCCTCTATCGGCCCCTGTAAGCCGCTACAAACCTGCAGGTCCTACGCCAACTCCCCCGCGTGCACGCCCACTTTACCCAGGAAGAATACGGCCACCGCGCCCAAAAAGATTCTCCACGTGGCCCCTAAAAAACCAACGCAGCTCCCGCTTCCAATCACCAAAAACGCGACGTCCTCTTTGCCTTGTACCCCTAAGCAGACCCCCAGCCCGAGCGATTCAGCCCAGCGTAGAGCCATGACTCCATCGCCCGTGCTTTCCAATCCGGCGTCGAGACTTAAGCTCAGGGCAAATCCTCGCAACGGGACGCAACCGAGGAGCCCGGTCTGCCCCGAACCGTCCTCCAAATGTCCCAAACCGTCGAGTCCGCTCACCTCTCCCACAGGCATCCCCCTGCCACGCCCTGCCACGGCCCCCGCCAGAGCTAACGCTAACGCCGCTAATAACGCTACGGCTAAACCTCCCATGGGCGCCAGCCAACGCTCCCGTTTAGCCCAGCGCCGTCCCGGGTCACCGGCTTCTCGTCTCCGCTTAGAAGCGTCGAGAAGAGTTCGCACGGTCCAAAATCGAACGCCCACGCCCAGTTGCAGCTCCAGAGCGGCGTCCCCGGCCCCAAGTAGCTCCAGTAAAGCGAGCGATATCCAGGCTAAAGCTAAAACGCCCGTGCAGAGTAAGCTAACTGCTAATGCGGCGAAAACTGACGGTAATTCGCTCATCCCTACTCCAGTTCAAGGGCGGGTCCCCGTTACTGGTATCACGAGTCTCAAATCTAGTCAGAAAACCGCCACCGAGCTAAAGTTTACTCCGAAAGCACAAGCTAACGCTAACGCTAGCAATAAAAAGGCCAAGTCCGAGCCAGAAACGACTCAGAAGTCAGCCATTCCTAAAGCCGTCAAGACGGACGGAAACGGAAACAAAAAACCCACCCAGATCAAGTCCAAAACCGTGGAGCCATATTTTGAAATGAACTCAAAAAGAAAACTCAAACTATAGATTCTCCAAACCAGCCGGCTGGTCTTTCCGCTCCCTCCAAACCAGCACTTCTCGCTTTAACACTGTCTCTAACATAAATCTAATCTAGAGCAACAATAATCACTGTTTGTTTTGGAAATTGTGTATGTTATTTAATTGTCGCCTGTAGTTTTTTAATCTGATTTTGTAGTTTAATTTTTTTTCAGAGCTCATATCCAAGTTCATGGTTCACACTAATCTCATTGTTTTACATTTTTATTTTTTTACTTTTGTTACGACCATTTACTGCATTTTAAAACATTAACCTCTAATGACTAAGGGCATTTTGACACATGACACAATTTTGTAACTGGTTGAGGTCAGAAAACGTAATAATAATCTATGTTCCATGTTGCAAGATTTTTAAAAGATATGCAGAAATCTCATACAAGTTTCATGCATTTTGTGGAAATACAAAAAGTTATGATTGCCGAGTCTCTATAATTCATGTGTAAAATGTCCTTTCAAATAACACTACCACGATTAACAAACGTATCTGTAATGGAAACCAAAGTTTATGGAGTTTGGAGAGATATCTTCCACTGGTAAATGGTCATGCTACAGACTGCGTGTTTTATAAATGAGTCTGGTCAGCAAAACCTCATCATTTCGCAAGTCTTTTCATAATAATTGTTAATGATTTCAACTAACTGTAAAGGTTTATCTCTTTATAATTTGACCTCGAGCTCATCCAGTTGCATTTAAAGCTGGTTTCCTCCACATTGGTCAATACTATGCCCACAAATGTAATGGTTCTTGCATTGAATTTGAAGAATATCAATATCACCAGTCCATTTTTATATTGAAATATGCTTAATTTCAAGTACATTTTGGAGAGTCTTCTTATCTCTCTGATTGGCTAATTGCAAAGGGTTGTTCTTCTCTATTGCTTGCCGTTGTCCATTCCCAAACAACCTCATTTCTAGTTCAAAGTTACATAGTTTAAATACTGAAATTGCACAAATTGCTGGCCAGGCTGATTTTATAAATGATTTTTTAGGTGGAAAGGTTTATCTCAGTGGTGCCAGACAGTGCCATGAGAAACCGTTTTGCCGTTGTGCCTTTGACAGAAATGGGTCAGAATTTCAGAATGTACTGGACTTTTGGTGTGTGGGGGGGAGTTAAATGGCTTTCTGGATCTTTATTGCACATTGTTCACAGGAAGGAGAAAGGAACTACTGAACTACAAACTCGCTCTGCCCTCTAGTGGCTGCAATAATGTTACAGCATAATTTACTTTTGGGACTTTTCTATGTTTTTTGTGGACAAAGTCTTTAGTTTTCTATGTAGTGTTGGTGTCTGTGAGTGAGTACATAAATATGAAGCAGCAGATAAATAATCTTGTGAGGCTTTTTCTTGGCACTTTATAGAAACTGGTGTTCGTCACAGTTGAATGTCGTTTTTCTCGTCCGTTTTTGATGTTCATTAATAAATGGAGGTGTTTTAAAGTTGATCTGTGGTCTATTCTTTTTCCTGTTTGACATGTTTTTTTTATCAGATGCAACCTTTTGACTTGAATACCTTAAGTGCTCCCATTTCATCTAATACTGCTTAAGAAAAGTTAAATATTTCAATCTTATACGGCCAATTGTAATAATACAGCATTTCCCCGACAAAACCCTATAATCAAGTTTCTTTTCTACTCCAGAACTCATTTAAAACTACTAAAAGTACACATTTTCATAGGAATTTCTTTATTTGTGATTTGACTTTATATTTGAGCTTTATCTAATATTCAACAATACTAGCATGAAAAATCTTAAACTATTCAAATTGAATGTAATAATACATTAATCTATTAGGTGAACACAACCATACAGTTTTACAGGTATTAGTAACATGTAAAAAGATGATTTTTATTTTTGTACATTACATTAAGTTAAATAACACATCACTTTAAAGTACTTTGTGGACGGTTATAAACGACTCTTCTTTCTAAAACTCAGAGCCCGATTTACCCTGAAAAAGCAGTAGACGTCACCAAGAGCAGTTTTTTTTTTTTTAAGTTTCAATCTAAAAACTCCATTACAGCTTTGGAGGTCCAGTGTGCAAAATACAAAAAGGCCTGGATGTAGTTTAGTGGCATTTAAGTGTGACAGGATTCTGACTAAATGAACCTATAAATCATTTACTCTGATAAAATAGGCCAGTGCATTTACAATCCAAATAATGGATTATCCCAATTATAAAACACATTGTAGTGCTGAAGTGTAAAAGAATGACAATAGGAAACGGTTACATTTTTCATGCTTTTCATATATTTATTTAATTTGCCATTTTGAAGTGCCATCATATGGAAAACATTACATTTCTTTTATAGATTTATCAAATACAAGAATGCCTCGATAACAATTGTTACTTGAAAACCTGTAACTCACAAATACAGTGCTTGTTAATGACATTTTTGTGCCGCTTTTTACAACTTTTTTCTCAAATCCATGAGAAGCTCTTTGCTCTCATTTGAGCCAATTCAACGTCTCTGGCACGAGCCGCTGCACCTGCTGAACCTCCGATCTACAGCAGCAGCGGCGTGTGCTCCCCGGCCGGCTCGCTCCTCCGGGTCAGCTGCCTCAGACGGGACAGGAAGCGGTTGGGCAGAGGGGGGCAGTGGTAGCTGGGGTCCAGGACATTAGTTTTTCGTCGCTCTCGTTCCTGGAGCCACATTAAATAAGGACTCGGAGGGAAAAACGGGCGCTCTCTCTCCCTCAGCAACTGCAGGACGATGCCGGACACACCCAGCACCACCCACACGGACAGCATGATGTAGTCTGAACGAGAGCAGAGAGGGACAGTGTCACCATCGCTTCATTTGAAATGATAAACGGAATATAAATCCTTTTAGAAAATATGTTGCTCTGTGTTCTCAGATGAAATAACCTTTTCTTTTATCAATCAGTCCATGGCACACAATGCCAACAAAGATCATTACATGGACTATATGTAAAAACATTTGCATGCCTGACAAAAAATAGTTTCTGGAAAAGCAAGTTTGTTCACACTATGTTCACATGAGTAATGAATGTAAGTCTCCAACAACGTTCATTTTGTCTTCATTTTACAACTGTGTTATTTTTAAAAAAACATTTGTTTGCATTGATATTATTCATTACTTCATTTTCTACCGCTTGTTCCCTCTCTGGGTTGCGGGTGACTGGAGTTTATCCCAGTGACTTTGGGACATAGGCGGGTACACCCTGGACAGTGGCCAACTCGTCGCAGGGCATTGATATTAAATATGTTTAAAAAAAAAAAAAAAAACACACACACAAATTAGGGCTGGGCAACGATTACAATTTTTAATCACGATTAATCACATTATTTCCCTGATTAATCACATTTTTACGTACAAAATTCAAAATGAATTCATAAGTGTGCATCAGCATTTTTATTCGGTAGCAGTTAAATAAAATATTAAGTATTCACATGCCACAAAATCCTGAGCCACAATCATTAAAGATGAACAGGCCACTTCAGAGGTAACGTCAGAAACATTGTAATCTCATTAAACATTAGACACTCCAAACACATTTTAGGAGCAGCAGAACCAGTCTAGTACCAAATGTCCCTAAACCAGAAAACACTTCAGTTTGTACATTCTTAGAACTTGACACTAAAGCGCCATAACATTTTCACAACAGTTTGTTGTGCAAACAAACACTTAACCAGTTAAATACAAATAAATACATTGTGTAAATTTTAACAATGTTATCAAACACAAAACTAAAGCTTATTGACACTGCCAGGGCATTGAAAAGAACCAGAAAAGTTTGTAGGTTCCTAAAACTGGGTGTTTTTTTACTCCTCTGCACTAAACCAGTTGCTAAGGCTCCAGATTATTCACGTTTTCAGATGATAAAGATGCGCGCCGGGCCCTTCTCGCGGATCTCCCCAGCTACGTCGCCCGTAGGGACCTGCTCACGCGGGCCCCCGGTGGGTTACCTAGGCTGGCGCCAAGCACAACTCCTCCAATGCGCATGTGCAGGACGAGTCGGACGCACGTCTGCTGCTGAGTGTATTCTACGGACGTGAGTCCGGTGCGTCAAGAACGCGCGCCCGGTGCGTTTGTCTGGTGCGGACCAGGGTTAACGCGCGTTAAAATAATTGATTGCGTTAAATAAGTGATAAGTTAACGCGATAATAATGCGTTAACTTGCCCAGTCCTAATATAAATATTTGCTAGATCTGGGCTATAGAGAGTATGACTAAAACAATGAAATCTATGTTTATTTGTTTATTGGTATGGGTGGCTAGAATGTTTTTCAGGTTGAGGGTTCGCCACCTGCTACATTGTCCCTGCATTTGGCTTTCTATGCCACTGGGGCCTGTCCTCAGGAGCAGTGGTCGCTGCAGTGCCCGGGTACAGATCCAGATCTTTGTGCTAGGCTTGGTCAGGACACAGTGCCCAGAGGAGTCCCCATGCAAACTCCACACAGAAAGGCTCGGGCTGGCCCGGGAATTTAACCTGCAACCTTCTTGTCGTAAGGCGAGAGTGCAAGGCACTATGGAGACGAGCAGATGCAGACCCTCCACATGAAAGGTTACACTTTCAGTTTGGACTGTTTTGAAGAAGGGAACAGCAGTATCCGTGTATAACTCACCGATCCCTTGGAAAGGCACGTTGGTGAAAGCACCGCTGAAGTTAGAGTTGAGGAGTCGTTTGAGGATGTTCAGGGTGATGTAGGACAGACTGGTGTAAACAAAAGCATTCACTGCTAACACAACAGCATAGCCTCCTACCACTCCACATGTCGTGATGTTTCCCTGAGCACACAGACACAACAGTTAGGAGGAAGATCTAAGGGTTAAAATAAAATGTCTGACATTTGATTTGTAAAACTTTTACAACATAAAATATAAAAACACGTTTGAGTTACACTTTCTAGTAAGGGGGCCATTATGGGGAAAATACTGGTGGGCAACATATCATCCACAAGATAATATTGCAATTAGAAAATAAAAAAATATTGAGTAAATCTTCCTTCTGTGTTTATTTCTACAATCCATTCTTGTGTGCAATACATTTAACCTCGACCACAGCCTTCACTGGAACATTTCCAACACACTTCTGATTGGCTTAAAAATATAATCTGAATATCATTATCGAGAGAATAAAAATACAAAATGACATTAAAAAAATGTTGGTCAATATCCGTAGATTCACGCTTCACTTGAATTTGTATTACATACCACATGTTAACGCTTCACTGTCCAAGTTACCACTAGAGGGAGTCCAAGCACGCAACAACATCATCTAATAACCTATTGTAGGTCATTTTCACACTGCGAGTTTGCAGTTGCCACACTCAAACTGATTTGATGTTATTTTTTTACCTCTCTGGGCCACCGTACGAAGAACAGAGGGACAGCGATCATAATGCAGCAGAACGTCACCCAGAAAACAGCGTCCGAGCGTCTGAAGATGTCCAAGTCTCCTACAAAAGTCAACAAATCCAATCAAATCACTGGGGTGGCAATTCATATTCACTGTAGAAATGTGTTCTCTCATTTATCCAGGAGTGTTCCAGAGAGAAGAGAGTATGAAAGAGGGGTTAAGGAGGCTATTAAAACAAGAAAACACTTGAAGCTTCAAAATCGGAGTTCTCACACTCGAAACGTTTGAGTCCAGATGAATACTACTGAATGTTTTAATCCAGTGGTGTTCTTACCCAGAGGAGTGAAGAGGACAGTGGACGCCATGAGGAATCCCAACATGAATCCGATCACAACGATACAGGCCATGATCGACCCAAACCTCCACCAGCTCATGACCAGCATGACCCCGGCCACTACCCCCATGAGAGCCGAGAGGGCCAACCGGACTGAGGAGGGAGGGAGAGGAGAGAGAGGAGAGGAGAGGAAAGGAGAGAGAGGAAGAGGAAGAGAAGAGAGGAGAGGAGAGGAGAGGAGAGAGAGGAGAGAGAGGAAGAGGAAGAGAGGAGAGGAAGAAAGGGAGAGGGAGAGAGGGAGGGAGAGGGAGGAAAGAGAGGTTAACCGAGAAGAAAGAGGGGAAAAGGAAGGGAGGGAGGGAGAAAGAGTGGAGAAAAGGGAAAGAAAATAGAGGAAATGAGAGGAGAGAGGGGGGAGGGAGGGAGAGGGAAGGGGGAAAGAGAGGTTAACCGAGAGGAAAAAGAGGGGGAAAGAGGGAGCGAGGGAGAGCGAGAGCGAGAGCGAGAGAGTGAGAGTGAGTGAGTGAGTGAAAAAAAAAGAGGAGAAAGGAGGAGAACAAGGGGGAAGACAAAGAAAAATAAGATACATTTGTGGTGATCCTGTAGCTCAGGCTTAGGTTCAGTTTAGAAGTGTCATCTTACTGTCATAGTCCAGTTCAGTCGTCCTGGAGATCAGCACGAAGAAGAAAAAAGCGGTGAAACTGAAGCCCATACAAAAGAGCTCTGAAAGACAAACATCAGACAGTCATTACAAACATCACGACTGGGCAACAACAACAAATACATTTATAATACATTTCATGAACTTAGACAGACTTGAAATAAAAAAGAATGCCTCTCTCTACAGCGTCATATTTAACACAATAAATCCAAATCACAGTAAATCTTTCAATTAAGATGATTATTCAGGGATGATTTGAAACTATTATTATTCAATTAGTTGCACATTCCTAACAAATAATATTAACTGAGAATGACTAACATTATGGGAAAGTTACAGAAGTTATTAACGTCAAAGCTTCAGTACATAACATTTTAGACAAAAATAGACCAAATGAAAAGCATGTTGTTTCATTTTTAATGTTTTTATTGCACACAAAAAAAAAGGATAAAAACATGCGCGCTCACATCTCCACAAACCTGACTCGTACTTGCTCCTCCTGCTTGTTTCCATGGAAATGTTGTTCCTAAGTATGTTTAAACGTTCTTTCCATGGATGCAGGTGACAGAAGCAAACATACTGGATCTATTTTAACTCCAAATTGTGTTGTTTTTGTAATGCATCCTTTTCTGAGAAAGGAATGTTAAAAACAGTGCGGCGTAAACATTATTTTCAGGTTGAAGTTGTATCAAGTTAAAATAAGTTAAAATTTCACGTTTTAACATCTTTATTTTCATGTTATAACGAGTTAAGTGAATACATTTTGCTCACATGTTAAGTTGTTAAAATGTTAAACTTAACTTGTAATAACAACAGTAAATGTTCTGAATGTTCTAAGTTTCTGTATAGAATAAAGTCCTATAGTATCAAATCCCATCTCAAACACTAGATTCAATGTTAAACTCAATTTCGATAAAGACAAAAGGTTTGGGCTTTGCTCAATAGTGATTTCAAAGCCACAATAATTACAAAGAAAAACACATTTTTAAGAAACCGGAATTTAACTTTCAGCACAAAATATTAGTAGTTATTTTAATATCACCAGGTTTTCATTGATCCTTGTTCAAACGAAGTGAATTTGAATACTATTCTATGACTATACCAGCTTTATTATCAATTAATATCACTATATTAGCCTTGCTAGTTATACAATCTTAAAATTCTTTCAATAAAGCCACAATATCATCATCAGCCACAGTCATTCATCAGTCATGAGTTTGAACTTGAAACACATGAAAAGCAGCCACAGCCAAGGAGCCACATGGTCACAGGAGCCACATGGTCATAGAAACCACATGGTCACAGGAGCCACATGGTCACAGGAGCCACATGGTCACAGGAGCCACATGGTCATAGAAACCACATGGTCACAGGAGCCACATGGTCACAGGAGCCACATGGTCACAGGAGCCACATGGTCACAGGAGCCACATGGTCACAGGACCCACATGGTCACAGAAGCCACATGGTCAGAGAAACCACATGGTCAGAGAAGCCACATGGTCACAGGAGCCACATGGTCACAGGAGCCACATGGTCACAGGAGCCACATGGTCACAGGAGCCACATGGTCACAGGAGCCACATGGTCATAGAAACCACATGGTCACAGGAGCCACATGGTCACAGGAGCCACATGGTCATAGAAACCACATGGTCACAGGAGCCACATGGTCACAGGAGCCACATGGTCACAGGAGCCACATGGTCACAGGACCCACATGGTCATAGAAGCCACATGGTCAGAGAAACCACATGGTCAGAGAAACCACATGGTCACAGGAGCCACATGGTCACAGGAGCCACATGGTCAGAGGAGCCACATGGTCATAGAAGCCACATGGTCATAGAAGCCACATGGTCAGAGAAACCACATGGTCATAGAAACCACATGGTCACAGGAGCCACATGGTCACAGGAGCCACATGGTCACAGGAGCCACATGGTCACAGGACCCACATGGTCACAGGACCCACATGGTCATAGAAGCCACATGGTCATAGAAGCCACATGGTCAGAGAAACCACATGGTCACAGGAGCCACATGGTCACAGGAGCCACATGGTCACAGGACCCACATGGTCATAGAAGCCACATGGTCATAGAAGCCACATGGTCAGAGAAACCACATGGTCAGAGAAACCACATGGTCACAGGAGCCACATGGTCACAGGAGCCACATGGTCAGAGGAGCCACATGGTCATAGAAGCCACATGGTCATAGAAGCCACATGGTCAGAGAAACCACATGGTCATAGAAACCACATGGTCACAGGAGCCACATGGTCACAGGAGCCACATGGTCACAGGAGCCACATGGTCACAGGACCCACATGGTCATAGAAGCCACATGGTCAGAGAAACCACATGGTCATAGAAACCACATGGTCAGAGGAGCCACATGGTCAGAGAAGCCACATGGTCAGAGGAGCCACATGGTCAGAGGAGCCACATGGTCATAGAAACCACATGGTCAGAGGAGCCACATGGTCAGAGAAACCACATGGTCAGAGAAGCCACATGGTCACAGGAGCCACATGGTCAGAGAAACCACATGGTCAGAGAAACCACATGGTCAGAGAAGCCACATGGTCAGAGAAACCACATGGTCACAGGAGCCACATGGTCAGAGAAACCACATGGTCAGAGAAACCACATGGTCAGAGAAACCACATGGTCAGAGAAACCACATGGTCACAGGAGCCACATGGTCACAGAAGAGAAAGTCCATTCAGTTTGACTTTACTTTACTCATGCTCCGTCAAATGTATCATAGGAAAAGTAACGGCTACAGAAAACACCACCAAAAACAATATTGTGGTGGGTACCAAAATATCACTTCATACACTGCATGATAGTTCTATTTTTGCAGCCTTTGTAACGTGTTCTTTTGTAGACTATTCTAATTTGTTTATACCTCCCACCTTTAGTTTTATAATCCAAATTGAAAAAGATGAGCTGCAAAATGTAATAAATAACTCACTCAATGAAACAGGTGAAGTTAGTGAGCATCTGCAGCGAGTCATAGATGTTAAATATTCAACCAGCTACAGCTAAAACATCAATGTACTTAAAAATAAAAAAGAGTTCATTGCTCATTAATTAATTGAATTATTAGTCATTTTGTGTGACCATGTATTTAATTGTACAGATGCCTTGGTGTAGTTTTATATAAAGTATGAGATTGTATTCACGCAGCTGCACTCACCACACTTAAAGAACCTGTGTCCGAGGAAGCAGACCAACAGACCGGCCAAACCAGTGATGGTGAAGAAGAGTTTAGTGGAAATCTTACCTGAAGAAAGAGTGGAAACATATCAATATTATTAATATCAAGTTTATATTCATTTGTTGAGTCATAGTCATAGTCAAAGTCGTTTAGACTTTATTCTTTAAACCCCCTCCTCCCTGTCCTCCATGTATCTCCGTCACCTAGCAATGCTGATGCTAACGCTAATGCTAAGACCACGGCACGAGAGGAAATATCCCATCAAAATAAAAGAGGAAGAGGAAGTGAAGGAATTCATTGCGCCTCTGCTGGCGAATTGTGAAAATACACAATATCTGCAATGCACTTTTTTCATGGCGTCTCGAGGAGAATATAATCCATGAGTTTCAAACAAATCAGATGTTGAGTTTTTCACACAATGGGTAGGGGGCGCGATAAGATAAGATAAGATAATCCTTTATTGTCCCACATGGGGAAATTTCATTGGTATATATAGAGTAAATTTGTTACATGGTATTAATTATTTCCACTCAGATCATAAAAACGCATTAGTGAGTGAAATATGAGCTCCGTAGATCAACTCTATTAGGCGTGAATTGTCCTTGAAAAAACAAGAAATTAAGCCTTTTTCAAGGGCGTTATTTGTTTGAACATTTATTCACTAGGATGGATGATATTGACAAAATTCATATATTTTGGAGTATCCCAGTGACGATATTCATGCTGCTCAAACATGTCTAAATGTATTAACTGAGGTTTAATTATCAGACAAATGTGAAATGAACCAGTTCCATCGATATAAAAAGACTAGGCTCCTGGATTGGCTCAAAACAGATATTGCGATACATCGCCACGAGCACAATGAGTGAGCAGTTGTTTTGTCTGACCGAGTGTGTGGCAGTCGTCCAGTTTGGAGGAGAAGCTGCAGGCGTAGGTGTGCACTGGGACGTAGGAGGCGGAGGTGTTTAACAGAGGGTCTCTCACGACCACAGAGTAGATGACGCCCTGTCCCGGGATGGAGCTGAAGACGGCTGCTGACCGCTCTGCAGAGGACAGGGTCAGCATCTGAGAGGGGACAGAATATCAAGACACAAGTCATATAAAGCCACTGTTTTACAAAAGAAAGACATCTTAAGGAGAAATTCACAGGGAGTAAATGTACTATTTCACCTTACATATTTATTTCATTGTGATAAAATGTGAATATATGATTATATTTCTGTGATGTATTTTATCTGCATAATAGTGATATATTATCTGCATCATTAGTCTAAGAGAAAAACAGCATGTGACACTGTATTTGTGAAGGTGTCGTAAAGAAAGGCAGGGGAATGTTTGCCCCAGGGAGGGGGTGTAACAGCCCAGGGGAGTTAGAAAAACATTCACCAGGCTTTATCTCTACGGAAAATACCAGCTGTTGTAAAAGACAAGTGCCTTGATGTGAAGCTGACCAATGAGAAATGTGACCCGCCTATTCCAGAATATCTAATAAAACCAACCTGCATGAGAAAAAAACGGTGTGAGACGCAGGAGGGTCACCGGGCTGCTTACAACAGCCTGCGTGACCGGTCCCCGCATTTTCTCCCACGCATGCCATACAAATGTCTGATATTTCTGTGTCGTTTCATATTCTAAGTTGAATTGTGTTCTCTATGTGTTAAGGAATAGCATTGGTGTATGTCTCATTCCATGACATTCATATGAATTGTTTTTTTTTTCAACTTAATAAAAGCATTAGGAGGTTCAAGAGTCCATTGTTGTTACAGGCAACACAAAATAGGGAAGTGCAGAAGAACTGAGGATATTTAGATCAATATTAGTCTGAAGCAAGTATGACTGGACTGTGTTTGTAATTGTGGATGACTGAATAACCACGAACCACTGCCCCGCCTTTGTGACCTTAGACTGGTTCGGTGTGGTGTGAATGTAATTGTGAAATTGACCTTGTTGCCATTGGCGACTATGCCCTCAGTATCAGCTACAGTCTCCAGGGCCCTGAACAGACTCCGCTCCGAGAGGTCGTTTTCGGGGAGGAAAAACTGAAACACATCGTACTCCAACCTCCATCGAGAGAAGGGGCCAGAGGAGGCGTCACAGGCCGGGGCGGGCTCACCTCTGGGGGAAAAGAATACAGACATTATATCAGGTCGTGCTCTTTTATTACTATGGTTACTCCTGTCAAAATAATGTGATGCAAGTTTGTGTTGTAGCTAACAAACTGCACTCCAAAGAAGAGAAGGTAAAAGAGTTGCAATGCATTTAAAGTAGAAAATGTAGCTCAATGCTAGTTGTCACTAGTTTAAATTGTAGTAAGTTTTGGCATGATTCAACTGGTTTAGGTCCTTTAGACCTGTTTGTCTTGGAGTTCTTCTGTTCGTTAGGGTTAATTACAGCCTGCACTTCAGTGCTCAGGACCTGGCTCTGCATCATGGGGCAAAGTTCTCAGAATAAGAGAATAAGAATTCTTCTGCTAAGTATAAGCACCTGACGTCACAACGTCCGGCTTATACTTCTGCATTTATTTCACCCCTTTGTGCGTCTACATAGCCTCTTTATGTAATGTGTTGGGTTTGGATAATGTAAGATGCATTATGCACTGGATATAAAATACTTTAGGTCTTGATGCGAGTGCCTTGTACCTCACAGGGTCTGTGTCGGATCGATTAAACGGCCGGTGCATTTCACTTAAAACAGTAAAGACACTTTCGGACCCACGTGGCTTTAGTCTCTGCCCTGACTAGACTATACTTTTTTCTAATTTCTAAGTGAACCAAAGAAGTTAAAAATAAACAAACCTAAGAGCAAGAAGAACAAAATATGTAGAAAAACAGATAAAGATACCTAGTTTGTATTTAAATTTAGACCTACAAAAACATAACGTTTGTCCATTTTATAGTATGTCATTTTGGTTCCAAGCTAAGCTCCTTGCATCAGTTTCCATTATCTCCATAGCAAATGAGTCATACATGGATGACCCTGGTTTATGGAGCCAACTTTATTCATGCAAGCCTGATTTAAGGAGTTAATTCATTTTGTGGAGCAGTTCCCTGGTTCAGTCAGGTCTTAGTATCCACCACGTGGAGTTAAGGTTTGTTCTGCTTTAGTCCTTCTTTTTGAGTTGTCCTGGACTTATTCTAATTTAGTCCTAATGGTGCTAAATTTAAGAACAAATATTTGTGGTTGATAATTTGATAACACTGTCTAGACTAATGCAAAAATACTTTACCACACAACGTATGAGAACCAACCAGATGGAGACAAAAACACAAATTAAGTTTGTCCTTTCTCACCTCACGTATCCTAAATTGGCCGGAGCGAAGCGTATGGTGGTCTCGTAGAGGTTGTAGTGGATGTAGATGTTCGGATCGACGTCCAGGTTAAACTCTGTGTTACATCCACCGGGCACTGGGTCTAGAACAGAGAGACAAACTCATTAGTCATAATTTTGTTCATCTGATATCTTGGCTCCATTCAGACTGACAGCCATAGTTCAGACTTAGTTCAACTCTCTAAAAAGATGCCTTTGTCCTAGTTTGACACCAAGACAAAAAGGTCTAGAAGCAAATCCAATGTAATTATGTAATGCAAATTTAACGCACCAACACTTACACCGCAATTTATACCATTTATTTTTAATTATAAATAGATAATATTCCCCTGAGACTAGGAATATAAAGATGATTTTTGTTACGTACTTGATAATCAGGATTTTTAAGGTGACAGTAATCGCGAAGAACAAAAAAGTCGCACCTTTTTTCATAGTTTTGGCCGGGGTGCGACATATATTTATCCTTATATACTCCGGCGCGACTTATATGTGATATTATTAGTTATTTTCACACTTCCAACCGCATTTCATACTCCAGTATGACTTATATATGTTTTTTTCTTTTCTATTATGCATTTTTTGGCTGGTGCGACTTATAGTCCGGAAAATACGGTAATAAAGAATTAATTTCAATTCACTCTTGACTTGAAGTAAACGTACTCATAAAATACTTTTATCTGGCCGTTTACATCACATTAACTTTATCCTACAGAAAGTTTCATGTACTGTAAATAAAGCTGGTCCCAGAGGAATGATAATGTTACAGTGTGAATGAAAAAAGGATTTCATCCTTTTGTCAAAGCCAATAAATATGAACATATTTACTAACTAATGATTGACGAGGAAGAGTTTAACCAGCAGTTTGAAACGACACAATACACAATCACATAATCTTTCACCAAGCAGCTACATTTCACCTCATTTCAAGATAACGTGTTTGCAATTTCCTGTTTGATCTACAAAAGACACTTTGAAGAAGCAGAAGTAACAGACAGTAAGAGAAGCACTCGATTGTGAATATTTACACTTTTCAGTTCATATTTAGAAGTGCACAATACAGAATATTCTTATGGGATCATCCAGGTGTTTCTGGTCAAATGTGAGACAAGCCTTGGTATTAGTTTTCACCTAGAAACTCTTCCTTGGCGCCATGTTTATTCAGAGTCTTTCGAATGGTTGCAGTCATGAGGCCTGCAGGTCTTCTGGATTCTCCTGGATTGTTTTGTGACCTCCAGAATGAGTAATTATGAAAGAAAATTATGGTTTCCCATTTTGCTCCCGTTTGTTCCCAATATTGACTTTGACTGGCTCCACTTTCTCCCCTTAATCCCCATAATTTCTCCCCTAATACACCCGCCTGAGGCCCAAAGTCACTGGGATAGGCTCCAGTCACCTCCAACCCCAAACGGGAAAAGTGGTAGAAAATGAATGAATAATAACTTAAAAACTGCACTTACTTAAATTGGTTGGATGATCTACAATATTTACCGTAAGTGTGAAAAGTAATCCATTCCTGTTTTGAATCTGGTTTGGTTTATAACTGCGTCTATGACATACCGGAGCTGGAGTAGGGCAGGGTGACGCCGCTGCCGGACACTGGTTCACCGTCGGTCGTCGAGAGGAACAGGGTCAAGGAGATCTGCCCTGGATCCAGCGGGAAGACCAGTCCAGGATCTA
Organism: Eucyclogobius newberryi; assembly: GCF_026437365.1. NCBI lineage: Eukaryota > Metazoa > Chordata > Actinopteri > Gobiiformes > Gobiidae > Eucyclogobius > Eucyclogobius newberryi. Next base: position 29,595,070 of record NW_027315834.1, on the reverse strand, counting down.
CGCCCGAGTGGGCCCCACCAGCACCGGGGACCTGGGGGAGAGATGGCACGAAATTAACAGAGAAATTCTCAAAATAACAATGCCAACACAAGATATAAAAAAAATATACATATGGTATTTTAGTTTTTTTTAATATACCGTGACAGATTCCAGACAAACCCTTAAAATTGTATGACCCAAGTGACTAGTTAGGATGTCTAAAGAGGACACAGGAGTCAAAAAGGTTCAATGAGTCGGCCGAACAGACTAAAAACCAGGAGCTGAGTGCACAGTATGAAAAAGAGAGTGTGCCATGAACATTTATAAGCAGTGCCTTAATAAATTGTATATATAAACCACAAATCTAGTCAAATAAACCAGCAAAACTTACTCTAGACCACTGGTGTTATAAGAGGGGCGAGTTGATTCTTCTGCAGTTGTAAATTTGCTTAATTTAGAGTCAAATTAATCCATATTTCTCTCCTCTTTTGGGTTATTCCTTTATAGTCCTAGTCCTGTTTTACACCTGGTTTAGATCTAGTGGTACTCTTACTCATTATTTTATCAGTATTGGTTTACAATATAGCGTCTTGTACAGTTTAATACCAATGTCAGCCAGCAACACACTAGTGCCTTTGTCTTGATGGCTTACTTGACAGAAAGAGCTACAGACTGCATTAGACCTGGTTTACCATGTTGTGCCACGACGGTTACACAACATTAAACTCTCGTATAGTCAATGGATCGATATATTTATTCAACCAAGACACATCTCTGCACTACTGGACTTTGTTGTGCATTTGTAAGCGAATCCTCCACAACCTTACGCAAACTGGCTTTGAAGTTGTCTCCACGAGCATTTATCTTGATATTTCGATTTTTCTTTCAGATAGAAATAGCATATGATCTGTTTAAATCCATTTCTGTGCCGCCATGGTATAAACCAGGTATGTGCTCTTCTCCTACTGAACTGGCCCACATTATCTGGTACTTTTTGCAGCAAGTGTAAAATCCTTTATAGACAGGGCTGATATTACTGTTCCGAAAATAACTGAACGTATCGCGGCACTTTAAAACCCCAGATATGTGTTATGAATGTTTATTATTGACCGCCGGTTTGTGGACACCAGTCTGTTGATGTCTGGATATCGTCTGCTCCACTTTAACCCACAGTGACGTCAATCAGTTTCCCCTTTTCACCTCGGCGTAGATATAGAAACATTTATTATCTTAACTTGTAGCACTCTCACCCAAAATAATCAGCCCTCTCTGACCTCTCTGGGACAGTCTCAAGAAGGGCAGAGCGATTTGAGTGGCCACAATTAGCACACAGACATTTCTGAAACACAACGCGCTCAAATATCTTTCTATGTGGTATTAATACGTGTAAAACCTGCAGTACAAACAAACGTGCGGGTTTTGTCTGCGAGTAAGCAGCTTCTATTCAAGTCTGCGTTTTCAAAAGTGCACTTTGAACCAAATTACTTCAAATATATTCACATCCAGGGGGGGGCATTTGTTGGAAGAATTGCATTTTGACATTTCCCGAATCGCTCAGTTTTTCAGGTTGTGAGTGGGGCTGCTCCGTCGCACTGTCCCGTCTTGTGTCGAATCAGCTGATAGGCTCTCGCTGCGGGTCAGACGACTTCAGAAAAACAAAGAGCCCTTTTATGGATCAGAGCCGGAGCGGTCCAGTCATTCTCTGTCAGCATGCTTCACATTTGATAACGCTTCATGCTAAAATGATGATAAATATGATCTCCAAACAGTATAAAATGCATGTGATCAAAAATACAGTGCAGTACGGTTTGGGTTTATGAGTGAGTGAGTGAGTGAGTGAGTGAGTGAGTGAGTGAGTGATTGAGCGAGCGAGCTAGTTAGTTAGTTAGTTAGTTATTATTTGTACAATTAATCTTCGAAAGAAAAGATGATCTGCACCAGATTTAGCTACTGCTACTTTCAATCTGCAGTCCCTGGGCAGGTGAATACATTTCATTATAATTGCTCCACGTTCAATTTAATTATTTATTAACATAAGCTCAGTAAAATACACTATAAAACAAATCCATTTCTGAAAGACAAGATAAAATGTTGGATTACGGCACAAATACGCCTGACGACAAAATGTTCAACCATGTCACCTGTCGCCCAGTCAACCAAGAAACCAGTCCTATATTGTTAAAATGTAAAGTATTTATGCATATATTTAAATTTGTGAATGCCCCAAGACTGTTTGACGTCACACGGACAGAAACCTCTCCTTGTTGTTCCTAGGCAAAGTAAGGCAAGTTTATTTGTAGAGCACAATTCGTACACAAGGCAACTCAAACAGGAAAAAATGCATTAAAATCACAAAGACATGACAGAAATCACAAAACTTTAATTTCTATTGATTCAATTTAAGAATTTTGCTGACATGAGTCATACATTTTGTCCATAATTAGATGGAAATACAAATCTATTGGACCACACTGGCAGACACTCCAGACACTCGTTCCCATGTTTAGTTGACATTTATGTTGTTTACTTTAAAATCATGCACACCTCTCAGCTGATACCTTCCCTCTCTTTGTCTGAACAATTTATCACAGTGTTGATGTAGCAATGCAATATAAAGAGCATATTGTTATGATCAAAACGTTGGGGAATCAGCGTTTCAGTTTTATGGAGCTAAAATCTGGAACAATCTTCCTGAAGCAACGAGACGGGCCCCTTCTCCCCTGCAGTGTTCAAGTCTAAATAGTTTTGTTTAGCTGAGCCTAGGACTGCCTTTTACACATTTTTAAATTTTAAAATGTACTATAATGCGATTCATTATGCTTTTATTTTATCATTTTATTTTCTATGTATTTTGATTCATATCTGTAAAGCACTTTGAATTGCACTTCGTACGACTGGAGCTCTACAAATATATTTCGATTGCATTTATTGATTTGCAATAAAACAGATTTCGGTGAGTTTTTGGATGCATGATTTTATTTTTTTTGTTATATCTTTACTACTGATTTTGTATAATATGGGCACAAATAATTATTTTCCAATGCCATAATAACAATTACAACATTTTGGGGCAGATATGTAGTCACTAGTCTGTCCAGGCTCAACACAAAAGTAACATACTGCACCTTTATTATCATAAGAACACTTGACTGGCTGAATGCTTATGGGATGTAGAATTATGATCAGGCGGTGGTCAGTCTGTGGTCTCTTCCTTCTTGCTGCAGCGATCAGACTCTTTTAAATGGTTGTGCGGCAGTGACAAAGACTCACCCTGGTGTAGGCGAGCGTGGCGTTGCGGTGCTGCGTGTGGAACTGCAGAGTGACGAAGGCCGCGTCGCTCTGGACACGGGACACTTCCACCAGCACCGTCTCATTCTGGGACAGGGACACGTTCTGAAACGTCCCAGGAAGAAACACCACTCGATCTGAAACGGAGAGAAATGACTTTGGTTAGACGTGTCGAGTTTGATGGACTTTTGTGTATGGGCACTAGGTTTTAGAGCGCCACACTTGACTGGGAAGGCCGTATTTTCCGGACTATAAGTCGCACCGGAGTATAAATAGCACCAGCCAAAAAATTTAAAATATAGAAGAAAAAAAACATATATAAGTTGCACTGGAATATGAAATGCAGTTGCAAGTGTGAAAATAACAAATAATATCACATATAAATCACTCCGGAGTATAAGTATAAGTATAAAAAGTATAAATATAAGTATAAGTATAAGTCGGCCAAAACTATGAAAAAAGGTGCAACTTACAGTCCAGAAAATACGGTACATCACTTTATTCTCCCATTCACTCATTCCCATTGTGTAATACATTACTTCTCCCCATGACCAATGTTATTAAATCAAACTTTCTGAATGATAAAAAGAGACAATTCGTGGTTTATTAATATTGGACAATCTGAAAAGTAGATACAAGTAGAAAAAAGAATACGAAGACAATGTATTTGCATATATACAGTATATACATGCGTTCGCGGTGACGTCATACTGCCGGGATTTCCCCATAGCGGCCATTTTAAAAAGGGGCACGAGATATATAAAAACCAACACGACTGCATCCTTTTCTACGGCATAATGAGCTACGAATACTTTGATTCTTTAGACGATAACGGCAAACTAAGGTAAACGACAAAGCTCTCATTTCTTGGTTAGTCATCAGAGCAATGTCCTAACAGATTATGCAGGTTTTTGGCATTTTGGCCTCATAATTCCTGGATTTTGTATGTAGTCGACGTGCTGTTGTGCCCCTTTCAAATGGCGGACTCGGTTGCCAGTGCACAAGTTCCCGGATGTGCGAACGCATGTATATAATGCAATTACTCTTGGGAAAAGTAGAAGGCGGAAACAGATAGTTTCTAAAGCGGCGAGTGATAGAGCTTTACCAGGTTTTAACCAGATTTTAAAAACGTCTAAACCACCAGTTCCATCATTTTACACACAGTAATCAACAACTTTTGATCAAAACAAACGGTGGTATTGTATAAAATAACCTCAAACCTAATTGTATGACTCAATACATTAAAATCTGTTTGTTTGTATATATTTAAAAGCTTGCCAAGACACATCAAAACTCTATAATCAAATCTGTGATAAGGGTCGTCCCCATGAGAGAAACACAACTTTATTATGTCCTTGGCGTTTTGGCGCTGCGCCCGGGTAACATCAAACCAGGTCAGAGCACTTCAAAGTAAAAGGAAGTCGTTTGTGTGAATGAACTGAATAAAAAGAGAAGTAGTCTCTGAAATAGAAGATTTAACTGATGGCGTCAGGAAGCACAGAATACTCAGGGAAGGCTATGAATTTTATGTAATAAAATATATATATGTAAATGGCAATAATTGTGTATGATTCATGAATTAAGAGAGCAAAAATGTGTTAGCTTGTTGTGACTGCCTTCTTCTATGTCATCTGATGGGCCATTTGATGAAAAAGAGATAAGGAGATTTCTTCTTATTAGATTCTTCTTCTTCTTATCATTATTATTATTGTGTTCTGGCAGGTGAACGTGTGGGCCAGATTGTTTGACTTGCCTGGATGCTCTTGTTTTTAAAATTGTCCTTAAAAAATCCCTTGAAATGTAATACTTTTAAAATGCTTATCCAATGCCATCTGCTGACACCAATCGTTTTTATTTTGTTCATGCGGTTCCAAATGTCAAATTGTGCAACATGACTTAGCCCTAACAAGCACAAAGGTTAATGCACAAGATACTATTTTATTTTTCAACCAAACAATATCATGAAGAAGAACAAAAAAGATTTTAAAAAGGTGTATTTTTCATTTGATTTTCCAACAGTGTAATTGTGCTAATCTGGATTGACTGTTTAACTGACCACATTAACCTGTTTCAACCAGGAGTACTACAAAGCTCAACCCAAACCCAAGATTATTGCCAGTAAAACCAAACTTAGTGAAACAAAGTATTTTTCTTTTAATATGTTTCTCTACATATTACAGTCTGTGCATTTACAATGAAAAGAAAGAGTAAGAAATACAAATATGTTGATCACTGTGCACAATAACGTTTAATTAATAAATTATATATCAATGATAACCAAATAGATAGAACGCACGCATTCAGTATTTTTTCAACCTGTTTCCGGCTTGGTAAAATCAAATACATATGAGAAAATGTCAAAATGTCATAGTATGGCACATATATTATTCCCATGACTGTACATTTTGTGTACATAGTAAGCCTATTTTTATTTTTATCCTATAGCAGATTTAAATTGTTTTTTCTTTTTGACTTTATATAGGTCGTTTTATCATTGTTTATTGTTTTAGGTTGCACCGAATCACCAAAGCAAGTTCCATTGTTTGTGAATTCTGTTCATTGACAATGGCAATAAAACTTAACTTATTCTGATTCTAACTCATAAGTTATTCCATTTTAGAGAAATTAAAAGGCAACAATCATAAAGCTCAAATGTACATCTTAGTGCCTCTTACATGCAAGTATGCAAGTTAAAGTTCAAGCAGTTGGGGGCTAAGAGTCATGCGAGCACGAGAAAGATTATCTCAGACATGATCAGGTCCGAGAAACGAGGGCTGAAAATGTGTATGAAAAAAGTGATTAATGAGAGCGTGGAATAAGGAGAATCAAACTGAAGCAGTGACACAAAGTCTGTCACACGGGCCCCAAACAACAACTAACCTTCATGACTGAAAAAACTTTAAGCATGTGAGATAATTAATCTTGCACATTTCAAGACACAACTAAGGTTAGTGTTGTCATTTGATTTTAGTGGCAACATGCAAAACAAAACACAAATGAAATACCAGGAAATGTACTTTTAATGTTTAAGTAGATAAATGTTCAATACAAAAAATGCAATTTACTTTATACCTATTATAGTATAAATAAAATTAAAATAAGCAAAAACACAGAGAAAGGGGTTCTTTTTGATTTTTTGAATTCTCTGATGGGAGAGAAAGTAATGAACCCAGTTTCCTGTGAATACAAAATAAAAGCGCCACGAAAATTGCAACTTTTAGAGAGTTTTTTTTGTGTAAGTTTAAAAGTGAAAAGCTGTTATGGACACTGAAATGTGCGTGGACTTTAACCGTGTGGGGACCGGTCCAATTTTGACAAGTTCGTCATGTTTTGTGAGGCATTCTTAGCCCGGGCTGTGAAATCTGTCCCACTCTGGACGGGCCACTGCACTGCAGCTCAGACCACCTTCGTCCACTGCTCCTGAAACACTACTCTTCATTCTACAATTTCTCCCATAACAATTATTCCTCCAACTAACGTTCTTACTACTACAACCTCTTCTCCGTCTTATCACTCACAAAGTTATTATATAGTAGTCTAAACACCACTATAACAGAGACAATGCAGTATTTCCAACAACATTTTCTGCTTTCTTCCCCTTGACAAAACAGATTTCAGAAAACTGAAAATCAAATAACAACTCTTTTCTTTTTCTTTTTTCATCTCTCTGTGTGTGTTTTGGCTTATCTTGTATGTTGAGTAAAAATCTATATTCACGTTCGTTCGAAACAATTATATTATCTACTATTTTTTTTTTATTGTCTCCTATTTCATTTCTGTTTTTTGTTATTTTGCACTGAATTTTGACCAGAAAACCCACATGTCTCTTAATTAATAGACTTATTCTTATTTTTTAAGAGTTCATATTCTTACTCTCTCTTCATATGAAGTGATCAGTTCTGCCTTCTTGCATGTCATCTTTATTGTGTCATGTTGTCTTCCTTTGACACTCTTCTTGCTCCACTGCAGTTTGTATTGACAAATCAGGCTCAACTTTGAACTCACAAAACAGCACACTTATCTTTCCTCAGGCCAAACATCTGCGATCTGTCAGCGCAAACATTTAAGCTCACGCACCCCAGTTTTACGCCCATAATTAATCAATGCATCAGCGCAAAAGCGATGATGCATAGTTTTAGTTTTACTTACTTTCTTGTGTTCGCGCGTCATAAACCAGGCACAGCAGCAGCAGAAGCAGCAGCAGCAGCGGCGGCGGCGGCGGACCACAACTCCTCCAAAGTGACATCCTCCTCGCTCCTTTGTGCGTATCATAGCGGTAAAACATGTTGTATTGTCATTAACATGTCATTATAAAGCTCGGATCCGTGTGCGGGGCGACAGAAGCGCCTCTAAACACCGCATGATGGAGCAAAGGCTCTGCGCGCCGCTGGTCTCCCCCTGCAGCAGCGGGACAAAAGCTGTGGCGCTCTGGAGCGAGACTTCACTACTCAAGTCTCGCGATATCACAGAGACGCACGGTCAACGGGATACATGCGTGGAGCTGTTATAGTGGTGCTTTTTGTGTGCTTTTGTGTTGTTTAAAGTATTTATTAAACTTACTAAGTGTTTTGTCAGCGGCTGGTCCGTTAAGGGCGCTGGGGCGCCGCCCCCCCCCTGTCAATTTGCCAACTACGTCAATTTCTTTTGTGTCTAAAAACAATATAATTTATTCAAAAATATCTTATATTCTTATTAGTGTAAATGTGTAAAATAATAATATATATCCATATATACATCTATAAATAGATATAGATGAATACTTTGTTTGCGCACCGTGTGGTCTGCTGCCTGGCGCAGCCTGCGTCACTTTTCTACGTAGCCGTGGGGCGGTTTGAATAGCGTCCCAGAGCCCCATAGAAAGTCAATGGGGATTTTTAGCCAATCAAATCACAATCAAAAGTGACTACGTCACTATGGTTTTCTCCATAGGAAAATAGCGACTGATGGGCGCTCCAGAAAGCGTCCTTTTGAACGTAGTAGTTACGCCATGGATCTACACTTTTTACGCTCGAGACTGAGGCATGTGCGCGCGCCTACGCGGAAGTGCCACACACGCCGTGTTTTCCGTGTTAACGTCTCAAAACTGCATCTACAGACGTCTGTGACAAAAGGTACGTCCAAAACGACTCAAAATGAGCTGCTCAACTGTTTGCTGGCTTTATTCGGGTTGAAAGCGGCTGATTTCGTTTCAATCCGAGCCGAGACATGTGTCTGTCAAACCCTGTGCTACGTTACCATGACAACAAACACGCAGTTTTTTTTAGTTTATTACTTGCATAAGGCTAACGCTAAGCATTAAGTATCGCTTAACTTCTAACTTATTAACAAAAGTGGAAATAAAGTTGTGTTTACATAATTAATTCAGTTGTAAATGTGTATTTAAAATATGTATCCATACAGTCAATGTTAAAAATTTCTATTTTGGACATTTAAAAAAACCAAAAACACGGTCATGTCTAATAGCCCCCCCTATAATTTGTACCACCAGCCGCCACTGAGTAAGAGTAATCTAACTTCAAAATTATATTACATAAGTAAAAGTAGTGGTAAGGGAAGCTACTCAAGTAAACCTATGGGAAACTACTGCTGAATTAAGACTATAAGTATGAAGGTTATTTTGTGTTTTTATTACGATATTTTTTTTTTTTACATCGAATATATATTTTTTTTTTACATCGATTTTTTTTTTTACATCAAATGAAAAAAGTGTAATCGTATTTATATACAATGAATATTTCTAATGGATTCAATGTAAAAAAAAAATATTTAAATTTACAAAATAACCTTCATATAAAACTGACTTTTTATAATTTGAAGTTAATGTGATTGGAAGATGTTTGTTTTTTTTAAATGCACTGATTCTGAGAAACACACAAATAACACAAATAATTTCTTTTGTATTAATTTTAATTGTAATATAACTAAAGTAAGAGTACGGTTACAATGCTGTCATGTGTGTTACTCAAGTAAGTACAGTGTCTGAGGAGTGAAAACTAAACCGAGGAGTACAATTTTATAAAAAGTTACTGAAGTAAATGTCACTTCTCACCTTTACATATAGGCCCGTGTTGGTTATTTTGTGACGGATAACAGAAATAAAGATAGAATCGATTGGAAATGTCAATAAGTAAATCTATGTAGACTGTCATTGCCTAATTGTTTGGTCAGTAAGAGTCGGTAAGAGTAGAGTAGAGTGCAGTATCTTGGCTGCGCTGCCTTTCGAGCACCTTTGCTGGGGAAGTGTGGCATCTTGAGCTCTATCCTCTGCTTCTTCCTACTTTCCCCCTCATCAATATGCAATACTTGAGTTCACTTGTGGTCTGTTCATTGCTGTTGACATGTTTTTCTCCCTCTTGTTCTCTTATTTCAGACACTGCTGATGCTACTTCAATGACGACTTCACCTCTAAAGTATCGTGAGATCCTGATGCTCCTCATCTGCCTGATGATGAACTCTCTCCTCCTTCTCTCCTCCTAAGTAATTCTGAATCCACAGTCCATCTAAAAGCAGCATCAGTCCTGGACCATCTGCAGCCTGTCCTTCACTGGGGTTTGAGTTTTTCCTCACAGAGAAAGAGAGTCTAAGGACAGGGGATGCTAATGTTATCCATTTGCTAAATTCCGGTGAACATTGTTTAATCCGCTTTTCATTATTTCATTGTTTGATCCTCTAAACTTCTGTTATTGATTCAACAGTTCTGGAACAGCCACCGAAGCAACTGCTATTGTGATTTTGGACATTTCACAAAATGAATTGAATTGAACGGTTTGAGCTGGCATATTTTTGGTTTGTTTAAGGGTTAACAGAGGAGCAGATGATACAGCGATGAGCTCAAAAGCCATGAGATATGTCACAAGCTCTCATTGTTTTCAAAGCGGACTAAAATAAGACCATGTTTAAAGCAGATTTGATCTCTTAGAAACTGATCAAAAGATCTAGAGCTAAACAGTACATTTGTTCATTAAAAACAGCATTTGTAACAATAGTTTGAATTGTCACCACTATCAAAAGTAGCATATTTGAATATTAAAATGGCAAATTCAGATATAGGCAAACTATAGCCTGAACTTGATTAAAACTTGAATTAAAAATGTAAGAAGTTCATTCTATTCTAGCGACGGTGGGCAGAATGAACAACACCCCTTGATTAAAGTAGAAAAAGTCAGATTAAAAACACTAAATACAATCTGTTTATATTTTATTCTACCTCAAGCATTTGTTTAGTTTTTACATGTCCTCAGTCACATCTTTAAACCTCACACACAACAAAATATCCTGCATGCGGCCGACAATTAGAAAACAAAAATCCCCATGAAACAAAACAAAGAATGATGTGAACATTAAAGTCATTGAACAAAGCAGATTGATCAGGACCAGTCTCATGCTGGAATGAAATCAGAAAATATGAGTTTTGATCTTAAAAAGTGTCTGTGGGTCAATATCTGGCAATAGGTTGCGTTTACATTACGTCAAATTAAAAGTCTTAAAAGGTATTATACTGTGCTAAACATTATACTATGTTTATTCCTCATCAAAACATGAGTTGAGTCTTTTGTGGTATCCATGTTGATTTATAAGCGCAGAAATCTATACTTTTACTATATTTTTTTAGCTGTAAAAAAAATCCAGGTGCCCCAAAAGCGTTTAAAAATCCTGAACCCTGCACGACATGGGACATTTAATATGAAATGCAAGAATTGTATGGTAAATTAAACTATTAACCAAGGTGAAAGTCTTAACAAACAGGCTCATTCATATGACAAAAAAACTGTATTTATATTGTGAGTTTCTGGACCTAAATTAAAAGAGTGAACAAGATTTTAGATTAAAGGTTTTTACTTGAACCTCATTCATAGATTAATATGAGCCTTCGCCTGAATTAAACACCAAACGTCCGGATGTAAATGCAACCTATAGCAGAGTATAGCAGATGGGGGCGCTGTGGAGTTAACTCTTCCGTAAACTGACGTCGCCGCTGGTTAACAAAGGTGAGAGAGACGTGTTGTCCGAGGTGTCCTCACGCTTCAGAATCAAAAAGGCTTCACGACTGATCCCCAGCAACTCACGGAGGCCTTTATTCTCCAGCTGAAAAAACAAAACACACACATCAAATTCAATACAGTGCAGGGACAGAGAATATGCAAACATCTACATTCTCGTACAGCCTACAGACCAGTGTCATCATGATTCTGGTATAGTGAGTGTCTTTATATTGCCAAAGTTATTTGTTTATGAGAGTCCAGACTGTGATGCGGTAATCTGACCAGTAGAAGGAGTAGGTAAGTACAGTAGATGGCTTGGGTTTGAGCATAGACCTGCATCAAAAACAATGGATCATCTTCTATTGATTACCGTACTCCAGATTGGTGGATTGTTAAAAGGTTCAGGTCCTTGAAAAATGGTGAATATATATAATATGGTTGTGAATATACGGTTTGATGAACGCTGGGGTTGGAGCTGCCAAACAGGAGATTTATGGTGGACATGATGTTAACAGGTTTGTAAGAGAAGCGTTTACAGAGGATTGAGATGATGAACTCCGAACAGGAAAAACCCTGATATGAAATGTGACACGCCTTCATTGCTTTCAAAGTTGATCAAACTGATGCTTATATTTTAAACTGAAGCGCACAACATTTTACAGTCTAGATCTGTGGTGTCCAAACTATGGCCCAGGGCCAAATACGGCCCTTAGACCAGTTATTTTTGTCCTGCTGATCTGCCCCAAGTTATCATAAACAATTCTTCTCAAATGTAAGTAATTTCTGCATTGTAACCTCAATAACATACCATAGCAATGTGAAGTACATCTAAAATAAACGTTCTAGGCCTTATTTATAATTATATTATATCGAATATTGTATCTCTAGTAACAGGTCACATCCCAAACCCCACTTTTGTTTTATCTTTTTTTTTACCCCAAGCTGTTTGATCTTCTCCTCATCTTCACAGATTCGTCCTTCATCCACCTCTATGGCCTTTCTCATCACAGACGCCATCTCGTTTATCTTGTCTATGTGAGCCTGCATTTCCTACAAACATAGATACACAGAGAGCATTGTTCACAAAATATTTCATATTATTTAACAGGTGTAATTCATGTTGTAAGACAACATTCTCAACTGTCAGAGCTGAAGAGCTAGAAGAAATATGATGGTAGAATAATTCGTTTTTAAACTTTCTCCCCTGGTTTAGGATTAATATCTCTCTATGTAACTATCTGACGTACTTGAACTTTCTGACTCGTGCACTAACCGTAGTGTGCTGCTCCTTCAGCTGTGTGACTATGGCAGGGTCGTCTCTTTTACTGGCCATGAGCAGCCGAAACACCTGTTCTCTGTATTTGGTCATGATCAGCTCCAGGGCCGACTGGTGCTCCTCCAACGACGACCGTAACTCTGCCATGACACATGTGTTTGGATCGATTTATATTCATGTCTGTGTGTGTTTGTATGATTTTGCAAATTGCTGTGAAAAAGAATAAGATTATTGTGTGCACCTTTGTTTTCCTGCTGTAGTTCTCTAATTTGACGATTTTCTTGTTGGATGCCCAAAACCAAACTTGAGCGAGGTCTGTGTCTTGCAACTTGGTTCAGCGCATCAATCTCCTCTTGGTACTGTGAAAAAGTATATATACTCCAGTTATAATATTATAAAAAATAGTCTTACAAAACACTCTTAATACTTTTCCAGATGGTCAATGCAATAAAAAAAAATTACACATAATTGATTCACTCTTTGTACTTGAATCTATGGAAGAGGCCCTGATGAAGTAAACTGATGAAGTGTTTGAATCGATACAATCTATGTTTATTAATCTGCATCAAAAAGCCCCTTTGATCACCAATGATCACTCATTTACAAACAGACAAACGACATTCATATTAACTGGTCGTAGCGAAGATTGACGAAGATACTTGTATTTGATCTGTGCACTCTCACTTTTCTAATTGCTGGGTACAGTTCTGTTATAATAGTTTAATTAGGTAGATACGAAGTTCAAGTGGATATATTAAATTTGTGACATGACATTACAAACTGCAATAATAATAGCTTCCATTATGACTAAAACAACATCTTTAACTGTAATAGCTGTAAAAAGAGCAAGTACAAATATACAAGTTTGTATTATTATATGTGTATGTTATTATTTCAAATGCATGTATCAATGAATGACCTGTTTCATGGCCTCAACCCTCTTGTTCAGGGACGTCGTTTGTTCGATGAGCATCTCTGCAGCGTTGTCATGGTTACGGAGTCTCTCCACCAAACACTTTGCATCTGCCAAAACCTTCTCCAAGGGGCAGTTCATGACTGAAGAAAATGCAGAAAAATGTTGTACTTATTTAAACATATTCATTATATTAAACATACATGTATAAAAGATACTACTTAATCAACATTTTCATATAAACTGAGGAAAATCCTGCAAAATGATTGCAACATAATCACAGTCAAAGTAGAAACCTTTGAAAAAGAGCATAAACATTACATTCACTGGAGATAAGTGAACTTTGCAAAGGATAAATTCCAAGGTCATACTTTGAAGTAAAGCTGTTGCTAAGGTGATAAGGATTGTGAAAAGGTCATGTGCTACTGACACTTTAAGAACTTTAACCATACAAAAATACACACAAAACCAACACAAAATCAGACAGTATCCACTACTTTTCAGCATTAATATAATAGACACACTAATATAATACACAACTGTGTATTCCAGAATGAACAGGCCCAGATGGACAGGCTTACTCAGGCGTATCCTACTCTGAGTAAGCCCCGCCCATCAGAGTAGGATAAGTATCCGAGTTCTCAGACTATTGGATGAAGGTCGATTCTGTTTCTACAATGGATCACTCCTGGACGAATGAAGAATTACAATGACATGTTTTCAGAATGAAAGCAAAAGTGAAGTGGAACAAAATGCTATTTCAATGGAGAAACTTGGATTAACCACAGAATATCACAAAATGTGAAAATTAAGGAGGATTTTGGCCGATGAAAACCACTCAGGTACATGTGAGTGATAAAGCCTGGGTTAAAGACATGTGCAATTACACATTAAATTATTTGGTTATTTAATAGATTACGTTAGGACATACAGACTTTACTTTGATAATGCAAATGATAGAATGCTACATGGAAAGGAGCAGTCAATGAAAAATCAATATGCCTTTTTAACTTCGAATTAAAAGAGAAAGATGTTGTTGTCCACATCTTTTTAATCTGACATGAAATGCAGATTAAGGCACAAATAGCCTTCTGGTTAAAGTAATCTCATATGAACAGCTCTCTTGCCACTAGAAATATATTTAAATTATAACATGAGATAGAGTGTCCTAATCCAGTTACATAGCAGTTTCATATATTGATAGAATTGCAATTCGGTCCCTCAATTGTATTGATTTCCATTGTTTTCTTTATTGCTAATGACTACTCGTGACTAGTTAGGGTACATTGACCTAATAACCAATACCACTAGCAGTTTGTCACTCAATTACAATGAATTCATAATCAAATCTGACACGAATTTACCTGGTGATCCCAAAGTGCAAGACATCTGAAAATGCTATCCGTGACTTCCTGTTGAACGCTGACATTAGCATCGGGCTAAATTCATATCTAAAACACACACACTTTGAACGCTTAATCCTTTCCAAGACTCACATACATGACCACGAATTAATCAGTTACCAAAAAAAACGAAATATGCTTGTTAATCGTCAATTTAATCAGTAATTATCCAAGTCAAAAGTGCAGAGCTGCTAAAAAAAAAGCTCATACACAATCCAGTGAGTCTCGCGGTATTTTAGAATCTCGCGATTTGCAGTTTCCGGAAACATGGCGGACAGACTAACGCAGCTTCAAGACGCGGTCAATTCGGTAAGTATTTCACATTTATTAGTGATTTTGGGAGTGTGGGAGCTTTACATTAACAACAATAGACTGCCTAAACACATGTTTATCACTTTTCACTACACGCTCTGTCTTCTTTTTGGCAGAATTACGTAATACTTGACCAATAGTGTCCAGAGCTGGCCCGTTTACTATGTTTTTGGATGAAACTTTAAACTAAATCTATTGTATCGTCTATGTTTTCTACCCTCTCATCGTTCTGTTTCATAATGTGTTTTGCTTTGGCGTGTTTGCAGCTTGCGGATCAGTTTTGTAACGCCATCGGAGTCCTGCAGCAGTGCGCTCCTCCAGCTTCCTTCAATAACATCCAGACGGCACTCAACAAGGACCAGCCTGCCAATCCCACTGAGGGTGACTTTCTCTTTCATGTTGTAATAAAGCTGTAGCAATGAAATAGTTACCAGTTACTGTCCTGAAAACATAATAATAACAACACAATTTTATGTTATATGCTCATGGAAGGAATATTTGCACTAGAGTAAAGAATTTCCCCTTGCTGGTTATTGCTAGTTATTTGGATTCGGTGTACAAATACTTTTTAAGTCTGTTGTAATTGCATATAGAGGTGGGCAATATATACAAAGGTTGATAATATTGTGCATAAAAATTAATTATGTTGTGAACTTTCAAATAAGGGTATTATGCACTCCCAAAATTGCAAATGAATTTCCCCTTACTGATTAATAAAAGTGATTTGGATTCAGTGTACAAATACTATTTAAATCTGTTGTATTTGCATGTAGAGGTGGGCAATATATACAGATGTTGATGAAAATTGATTATGTTATCAACTTTCAAATAAGGGTATATGCTGATATTTCTGCTTTTAATTAAAGACATTTCACATTTGCCTGATTAATAAACCTCAACAAACAAATTTAAAGACATATTTAAACACATTTCCGTTAGATTGACATAATATCCTCTGACTATTGTTAACAATATATGCATTTTTGTCACTATTGCCCATCCATAATTGCATAGTGACCCAACTTATAAATTGAGGTGCGAAGTTTATCAGATAAATTCCTGAAATATCGTACAATTTCTTGTCCATACCTTAGCCTCAGTGCTTGGAAAAACAAAACAAAACAAAAAGATGCAAATTCCTCTTCTCTGATGCCAGTTTGTTTTTTATGTTCTCTTTTCTGTTACTCAGAATATGCTCAGCTGTTTGCAGCTCTCATCGCCAGAACAGCCAAAGATGTGGATGTGTTGATTGACTCTCTGCCCAGTGAAGAGTCCACAGCAGCTCTACAGGTCAGCACACTGGGGAAAACAGAAAAAACACACTTTAAGCACCATGTAATGCTAGAAATGTTAGATGTCACATGTTTTTGAAATCCCTAGAAAATGTGCTGTCGATAACGCCACAAAAACCATACACATCCTCCTAGTTATCACAAGAGGGAGCTATTACAACAGTTATACACACTTTGAACATTGACTAGGCTGCTTCCACTAAGGGTTTATTCTTTATTTTATTTTTTTGTTTTGTTTTTTACATTAGAGCTGAGCTAAGAAAAAACAACAATGGCCTTAATGAACGGGTTTCATTAAATCCATCCATCCATCCATCTTCTGCCGCTTTATCCGGGGCCGGGTCGCGGGGGCAGCAGTCTGAGCAGGGACTCCCAGACTTCCCTCTCCCCAGACACTTCCTCTAACTCCTCCGGGGGGATCCCGAGGCGTTCCCAGGCCAGCCGAGAGACATAGTCTCTCCAGCGTGTCCTGGGTCTTCCCCGGGGCCTCTTCCCGGTGGGACATGCCTGAAACACCTCCCGAGGGAGGCGCCCAGGAGGCATCCGAAACAGATGCCCGAGCCACCTCAGCTGGCTCCTCTCGACGTGGAGGAGCAGCGGCTCTACTCCAAGCTCCCCCCGTGTGGCCGAGCTCCTCACCTTATCTCTAAGGGAGCGCCCAGCCACACGGCGGAGGAAACTCATTTCGACCGCTTGTATCCGCGATCTTGTTCTTTCGGTCACTACCCAAAGCTCATGACCATAGGTGAGGGTAGGAACGTAGACCGACCGGTAAATAGAGAGCTTTGCCTTTCGGCTCAGCTCCCTCCTTACCACAACAGTCCGATGCAGCCGCTGCACCGATCCGCCTGTCGATCTCACGCTCCATCCTTCCCTCACTCGTGAACAAGACCCCGAGATACTTGAACTCCTCCACTTGGGGCAAGGACACCCCACCCACCTGGAGATTCATTAAATCCATTGTTTTTAAATATAATGTCAAAGATTGTTACCATCCTCTGGTCATTTTTGTGTCAGAAAACATTTATTCCCATGTCAACTTGTGTCTTCAGGCGGCGAGTTTGCGTCAGCTGGAGGAGGAGAACCACGATGCTGCGGCGCGCCTGGAGGAGGTGGTCTACAGAGGGGACGTCCTGCTCGAGAAGATCCAGAGCGCTTTGGCCGACATTGCACAGTCACAGCTACGAACTCGAAATGCTGTTCCTGCACAGGTTTCACCGAACGAGTCCTGATGACTGAAAAAGGACTATTATGGACTACACAGACTCAAGTTTATTATCAATGTAAAGGTTAACGCAGAACACAAACTGCGACTTGTGTTTTTACTGAAATATGTTGGCTGGTGAAACGCGGTAGCTGGAAAATGTTACTCTCCCGCCCTACTCTTCATCCTGGTTTGAAAATGTTCAGTTTGTTTAAAGATTAACTTTGGTCTTCACAAAATTAGTCCCAAGTTTGAATAACCAAGGAATCAAGACCTCAAGACCTACCTCAAATTTCCAAATGCCACCAAAAAGGTTTTCTGCTGCTTACACATCAATTGATTTATACACACAAGTGATGTGAGCTGTATACCATGAACACTGAACCTCAGCAAGAACGATTATCAAGAAACCCACATTTCCCGAAAATGCAGCCCAAAACGATTGAATTTGCTCTGAAAATGTACTAATGAGTAAATGATTAAATTATTCTGTTATTGTTTCAACTCTGTGGCTTCTGTGTATGAGTTTAAAGTATGTTTGGTTATTTCCTCTATAAACCTAGAAACTTATTTGGTCAGCTCACATAAAGGGATTGTCTTGTTTTTAAGATTTTCTGGCCCTTAGGCTTTATTAGAGGACAGTTTGAAATGAGGATGAGAGAGGGGAGGACATGCAGTAAATCGTAAAAGTCCTTCTTTCTATTAAATCCAATCTCAATCTGGACCTCGCTCATATAATGCTTAAGCCATATAATAGTTTTGTAGATATTTGTAAAGAATATTTTGTCAACATGTCTGACATTGGTGGTGTCTTTTTCTTTTTAACAAATAAATTGACTTAAAATTCCCATATAGTAGGTGTTCCAGTTATGTAAACTTGAGAAAGGTCAAAAAGGACATGATCGTGAAGAAGGACATTGAATAAATATCTTTGTTGTTACCATGCTCAACAAAATATGATGATTATCTGAAATTGAGTTATCAGATTATTGAAATGTCATGTTAACAATTGTATCTGACTGTTAATGTCTGTGCTGGTGTTGACAAGAAGAAGAAGAAAAAAATGCAAAAAGAGCAAACTAATGTGACAAAGACAACAAGGAAAGAGAAAATTTAAACAATTGTAAGAGGTGTTTTTTTTTTTTAATCATTGTACTTTGTCTTCCAAACAGTTAACTTTAAAAACCCTCTTCATAACTGACACATGATCAGATTGTGGAGTCATCTGATTATTCTAGTTTTCTGATTTCACTGTTCAAGTTATTATACCCAAATGTGTATTTTCCCACCAAAGTCTTTGTTTCCAGAGAAATATCTATTACCTCATTGGCACTTCAACCACACTTCCTCTTTCGACCCAATAACACTCATGACTTATGATGTTTTTTGTCTTTTTCTAAGTAACACTTGAGAGGTTACCGTACACTATGTCACAAGAGACACTTTGCACATTTTAAGGAAGTTACACCCACAATACGTTGAATAACAAAGTTTATAACATGCCCCCTTTTTCTTTTCTTTTTTCTTTTTTTGTACATCTTTTTTTTTCAAGTTTCAAATTGTTAATATTTTATTTGAAAATGATCTTCTGTGTCTCATCTTATTTGGATTTTGGGCACATGTTTAGTTTGGTGCCCCTGTGTGTTTTCTTCTTATTCTTATTCTAAATTTACTTTAAAATAATAATATTTCTGAATAATAAAAAAAACAAAACTCTTTACTTCAGAGAAAGAAAATTGCACTCATTATTAGCCTGCTACTTCACAGACATGTTTTTCCTATCCACAAATATCCAGAGTGTCTAAAGCGTATTTCCCCCTGTACTTTTTGTGGGACCGGAGTCTTAAAAAGTTGCTGGTCTAAATCTAAATATAGGTGTTGTGTCAGAGTTGAGTGGGCTCCATTGATGCAGGGACTATAAAAACAGCTCTGTCTGCAGCTCACCACACCCAGAGGAACAGGACACACCCTCAGGAGCTGCTCACAAACACACAAGTTCTCCAAATAAGGACGGTTTAGAATTACGGCTTTAGAGGTGAAGAGATGGGTCAGTGGTTCAATTGCTGTGTTTAAGTCCTTGTAAAATGTTGTGTCCGAGTTGTGCAGTGCAGCCAAACACTAAAGATGCACATCATCTATAGGAAGGTCTGTTCATCTTTTGCTTGAAATGTTACGCTGTAGAATCAGAATCAGAAAAGGGGTTTATTGCCATTGTCAATGAACAAAATTCACAAACATTGTTGATTCGGTGCAACATAAAACAATGAACAATGAATAAGTCAAAAGAGGAACAATCTACGGGATCTAAACAATACTATGGGATAAGCACAACAATAAGCCATGAGATCAGAACAATTATAATAAAGATAAAAATTAAAAATAGGCTTAATATGTACACAAATCTACTAAATTATGGTTGAAGTGGCAGTGTTAAAGAAGTGTTCATGAGTACAACAGCAGAGGGAAAGAAACTGTAGGCATAAAGACCCATGTTTCTCTTTGGAGGCAAGCAGGTAATGACCAGGTCAAGTTACAGGTCAGATCAGTGGAGAGGTGACCCCGCTTACACTACAGTATATGTGAGATTAGGAGCAAACATTCTCTTAATATCTATTTTTTACATTATTATTTATTATTATAAAACACATTTAGCACATTTATAACTAAATGAGAAACTTGATAAGGTATTACCTTGTGCTTGATAGGTTCAAGTTCTAAATTGTAATAACTCTGATTAGTCTGACAAAGAAGGACATTGATTATATAAAGTTTTACTTCCTCAATCCAGTGGTTAACATTCTATTGTTTAACGGTTTGTAGTGGCTGTTGGCAAGATCAAAGTAACGCCTCACCTTTATGATTACTGGTTTTATGAATATGTTTTACTTTCGTTTTCAAACTGCGTGGATATTTTTGAATGACATTTATCTGACCTCTTCAGAGGAGTTAAGTCCATCCCACTGTTTTTGTCTTTACAGCTTTTGAGTAGCTAAATAGAAAACAAATAATATTAGAAGTGAAGCAAACTACAATATGTTTTTTATGGTCAAAAGTGCAAATACATGACATAAAAGAGCAAACACACTAAAATAACTGTCTCTATTATATGCCTTGTAGCCCTGTTCAGAGCGTCATGTTTAGAGAGATCTGATTGGCTAAGAGGCGGGACATTTGAACGGCTACGTCTGCTACCATTGGTTACTACGCGTCACTAATTCATTTGTCGCTCTCTGATTGGTCCGAGCACATGTCTCTCAAAGCCTTCACCACTGTGTAGCTACAGCGTCAGACGAGAGCGCAGACTGTCCCAGGAAGCAGCGATATCACTCGGCTAAAAGGCAGGACAAACGTGGGATCTCGACATTAGACGCGTTCTTTTTTAAATATTTAAAGTCTATTTCAAATCCACGCCGGGTTTGGTCAGTGATCTGTGCGTAGTTTTGCACCGACGTGAGCGATGTTTGCTCTGCAGCTCGTGGCGCCTCCAAACGGGCTCAATGCCTGAATATTGAGCTGAATTTTTGGACAAAAGACCAAATTGTTTCTCTGATTTCACCTGTCTTGTGGCTGGCGCCGAGCCAACTTTGACTCTGGAGCAGGACACGGAGGTAAGAGTGAACGTGTGGTGTTTGTGTGCATCATCACTGGTCTTATTACACTTCTATTCTATGTTATTGACCTGCATCTGCGCTCACTGCGTGTCAAATGTCTGGGTCTGTTTGTTACAGGCTGTTTTTACTCATTAAACGTCTTCAACCCGATATTACAAATGATGAAAGTGTCTTTGTGGCTTCTATTATTTAACACCTTTTACCTCGGCAATATCACTATGTTTTTAAACCTTCACGTATTGAATTTACCGCAGAACAAATGGCTGATACATTTTCTCATAGATAAATCTCTTATTTTGGCCATGTTTTAAAGGCTCATCATCATAGATTCCTTTGCTGCTAAAGTGCAGTTCTTTAGTTTGGAATCAAAACAGTGAAGTTTGTGGTTACCATGTTTGTAATAAGATAAGATAATGTGTATCACTTTTTACTCCACGTTCTGGACTTATTTGAACAGAAGAAGACATGATTCACTGGAGGACTGACTCACGGAATAACCACCACAACTTATATATCACTGAAATAGATGTTCAGTAATCAAAAAATTGTTATCTGAAATATACACAGACTCCAAGACATGCCATGTGATGACAGGAAAAGTACTATTTTACTTTACTACTGCCACTATACACTATATAGTTCCATTTTTCTAGGAGTACTATTACTTTACTACTGCCACTATACACTATATAGTTCCATTTTTCTAGGAGTACTATTACTTTACTACTGCCACTATACATTATATAGTTCCATTTTTCCAGGAGTACTATTACTTTACTACTGCCACTATACACTAGGGTTATGGAACTATATTATAGTTCCATTTTTGCAGTTTTCTGTTTGATTGCGACTAAACCTTTGATTATCTATAACCAGATTACCCCAAAATATATAATTAAAAATACTGATCTCCCTATTCTACAATATAAAAGTGTATTAACTATTCCTAATGCAGTTGTGCAGGTTGTTGGTTGCTGATCCGATTGCTTATTTCCTTATCCTGGTTTTTACTTTTATTTGCATGTGCGTATTTGTTAATTGAAGACTGTGTCGTGAGCCCATGGAAACTCTGCGAGCGCTGTGTGACTGGACTCTTTCATTGGAACGGAAAGGGCTTCCTGTGCACTCACTCTGTACTGTATCCAGGGTGGAGTGAGTCTGGCTTTTACTCCTTTTACGTTCAAGAATCTAACACCAAACTGAGATGTCCACGACACAAATCCATTCAGTCTGGATCAGTGGTTCTCAAATGGTGGTGCAGACACAACTGTGCGGCGGGGGGGGGGGGGTCCAAGTCATCATATCTTAGTTTATTTATATTGTTGGAGTCAGCATTGGGTTGTTCCCTGGTTTAGTCTTGCATGATCCTGATTCTGTCCTTTTCTTCTTCTTTTGTTAGACGTTTGACCTGATGTAGTTCAAGTTTTGTCTTAATTTAGTCCTGGTTTAATTCTTGAGTCGTGGTTTTGTCCGTGTTTGTTTTTGGTGTGGTCCAGTCTTCGGTTTAAGTCTCGGGTTTGTCCTGTTTGACAAGTCACACGGTCCAGGAAGTGCATTAAATTCCACTAAATGACTTTTTCTTTCATACAGATTTTAAAGAGGTTTGGGTTAAGTCCTGGTTTAGTCTATTTTCTGCTAGTTCAGTCTTCTTTTGTTAAGTCCAGGTTTAGTTTAAGAGTCGTGGTTGAGACGTGGCTCCAGTCGTGGATCCTCTTTGCAGTTGCAGGTTTAAATCTCATCCTGGTTTGTGGCTGGTTGTAATTTATAGCGGGGAGGTTTGGATTCGTTGTACCTCATTGCACCGTGTAAACATTACAACTGCTGCCTAATTTTACGACACAATAATATACGGATTTACACGCTGAGCTCTTTGTGAGTCCACTTTTCTAAAACGCAGTCATTTAGCTCATGCATAAGGGAAAGTGTTATTCATCTCTGGATTAGATGAGTGTTCCTTTGGTGTTGTTTCCACTGGAACATTTGCAAATTAGAGCTTTAGTGTAGTGTTTCTGACCTTTTATTGTTGGTAACTCGAGACAAACATTTGAAAACAATGTGCGTATGATTAACTGCATTTTACATACAAATGTTTCAATGATGACTTGGGCAAAATGGTTAAGTTTCACATAGAAAGCTCACGGCTCATGGAGCGTCTGTGTCGAAGCGTAGAAGACATTTCATAACTAGTGTTTACGTCTGTTCAGACTACATTCATGTGTCTGAGAATGCAAAGAAGTTGTGTCGAGATGTTTGTTCATAACGCAACTGAGTGCCTTAGATTGTAATGTACTTTCATGCAGACTATTTGCTTTTCGAAATACATCAGAATCAGAAAAGGTTTATTGCCATTGTCAATGAGCAGAATTCACAAACATAGGAACTTGTCTTGGTGATTCTGTGCAACATAAAACAATGGACAATGATAACATGACCTATATAAGTCAAAAAGAGAAACAACGTACATGTTTATGAGCTATAGCTGTACAATCTAATAAATGATTGGTCACAAATATCAAAGGTGTCCTCTGTAAACAAATGAGCCTGCCTTTTTATGAATATGAAACGTGGGATTCTTGTATTAGTTTAGCAGTGCATATTTCATGTGTCTTTTCTCCAACGTTAAAGCTCAGACATGTTTAAAATTAATTCTTATTTGAAAAAATGAATAAAATAGCAAGTTTAATCGCAATACTTTTCATGGTAATAAAAATAATTGATTGCTTTCCCCAAAATGTTATGCCACATGCTATTACATCTTCATCCTCTACATCAGTTTTCAAATTAGACCAGGAACGTCAGGAAATATAGGAATAGGAAATAAACTAAATTGACTGAACTAAAGGTTGTGCAGTGACTTGGCCTCCCTCCAGTGTTGATGGACAAGTTCTAGCTGCTGTATAATTCAAAGTGTCAACATTGACCTTTCACTTGTTTAGCGTGCCGCGTACTTACTTAACGTACCGACTTAACGCATTGACTTAACGCTCCCCGGCCCTTATTGTGCTCTAAGTGCTCTGAACACTCGAGTGCATCCATGGCTATAAATGTGATCTCTGTCATTATGAGGATAATAATATCGTCCGGACTTTTCTTTCCGTTGCTTCTTTTGGCCTCTGGGTTAAACTGAGCCTTCTAAAGTCGGACCAGTGGAATAAATATTCAGCCTGAGGGAGCGGCGTTTGTGTGGGTACATGGATAAAATAAGAGTCTGTTTTGAATGTTTTGCCTGGTAAGAAAATAAAAAAATTTAAAAAAGTCATTCAGTCCCTAGAAGTGGGAAGATTATCAAAATATAGATATACTGTATAGTTGTATGAATATTGTTTTGAAGATATGCAAAATTGGAATATTGACAATTGACTATATTGCTTATAGATATAACATGTTTTAAACAGAGCTGGTTGGACAAATGGAAAAATGTTTTGAACTTCCAAATTAGAGTGTTAAAATTGACTAAGTGTCAATAGTGTTCAATAGATGAGTTTAGTTTTAACTTGTGTCTTTTTTATGTAGTACCGTACTCATGTCTGATTAAGTTTTTTTGTTACCATCTTCTAAAAGTATTATTAATGATAATTATTGCCCACTCCTGAACTGTGCCCACTTCACAGCTCTGTGCCCACTTCACAGCTCTGTGCCCACTTCACAGCTCTGTGCCCACTTCACAGCTCTGTGCCCACTCCTGAACTGTGCCCACTCCTGAACTGTGCCCACTCCTGAACTGTGCCCCCCGTTCTCCACTGTCGGGACTCTCCATTCTTTAATGATTTTCTCAGAAGTCCGGAGGAAGTTTGTTGTTTTGGGGCGATTGTTGCAGATTGTTGGAGCGCGGAGGGGAAACTGGCCCCTGTCTAGACCAAACAGGGCCTATCAGAGTCCAGCCCAGAGCCTTTATCTCTGTGTGGGATAATGACGGCCCTCAAGCACACACTTCTAATATTCTGCAGACACCTTTAGTCTGAGGTCATTCACCCTGGTGTTTGTCAGTATGTAAACAAAGAAATTGTTTACTGTTGTATTACGTTGCAAGTTTATTTTTTTATCAGCTCTTTTTGTTGCATTTTTAAATAGTTTTTATTATATATATATATATATACATATATATATATATATATATATATATATATATATATATATATATATATATATATATATATATATATATATATATATATATATATATATATATATATATATATATATATATATATATATATATATATATATATATATATATATGTATGTATGTATGTATGTGTATATATATATATATATATATATGTATATGTATGTATGTATGTATGTATGTATGTGTATATATATATATATACATATATATATATATATGTATATATATGTGTATATATATATATATGTATATATATATATATATGTGTATATATATGTATATATATATATATGTATATATATATATGTATATATATGTATGTATGTATATATGTATATATATGTATCACCTGCCCCTCCTTAAACAGTACTTCTGGAGACGACTCGTTATCAATCTTTCCATCAATACTTCAAACGGTCTATTCCAGTTACTCTGTGGTTTTAAATTAGTTTTTCTTATATCACGACTGCTCACGTTGAGCTCAAACGTGGAATTAACAGCGTCCTGATTTGGTCCGAATTAGAGTTCAGTTGAGTTCTGATGTGCTGAAGATTCGGTTAATAAAAGATATCAATAAAAGATAACAATTTTGAAGAGAAGCTACTGATAACATCCTTTTATCTAGAGTTACAGATGAACAGATCCTTTTTCTGTTCTGAAACCTGATAACAATGCATACCAGAGCAGAGTAGATATTTTCCTTCACATGCCAGTAATTTACAACAACAAAAATCAAAATGTACCAGTTCTTTATGTAACTAGAGAACTGTATTGTATATATTTGCTTCTATTTCACACTTTTTCTCCACCATGTCCCTCTAAATCTGTAAAAATGCAACGTATTGCGGCGTCACAAAGGCGTAATTCTTGCATGCGTTTTGTTTCGTCCAGGAAAACATGGCCATGACGGGAGGGACTGCGGCCGCCCTTCCCATGAGCAACCACACGAGAGAGCGGGTGACCGTGGCCAAACTGACGCTGGAGAACTTCTACAGCACGCTGCTCACTCAGCACGAGGAGCGGGAGATGAGGTACGGATGCTGGAAGCGCACGTGAAGGTCGAGCAGGTCCACCACATGGAGTTTGCACGAGAATATACATGTTAATCGGGTACAGTTGATTGTACCATATTTTCTGCACTATAAGGCGCATTTGGATTATGAATGGTCTATTTTTGAAATGTTTTCATATATAAGGCGCATTAAGCCAAACAAAACGTGTACCACACAAAATCGCTTCGAGGTCAGTAAGCACAACCAGAATTCATCCATATATAAGGCGCACTGTCGTTTTTTGACAAAATGAAAGGCTTTTAAGTGCGCTGTATAGTGCAGAAAGTACGGTAATAGTTATTAGTGACTTTACAGTACCTTTTTATATACAGCACCATCACAGACTTTAGCTTTTTTAGTCTAGGTTCAAGACGTATTTATTCAGACTGGCTTTTAACACACTGTAATGTAGTGACACTTTATTTTATTAAGGTTTTTACTTACCGTATTTTCTGGACCATAAGTCGCACCGGAGTATAAGTCGCACCAGCCAAAAAATGCATAATAGAGAGGAAAAAAACATAAGTCACACTGGAGTATGAAATGCAGTTGCAAGTTTGAAAATGACAAATAATATCACATATAAGTCACTCCGGAGTATAAGTATATAAGTATAAATATAAGTCGCACCCCGGCCAAAACTATGAAAAAAGTAATACGGTAAATACGGTAGTTTTATGTTTTGTATTGCCTTGATTTTTATTGTGACGCACTTTGGTCACATTGAGTGTTGCAAAGGGCTATGAAGATTGATTGATTGATTGATTGATTGAGTAACCAACATATATTCTTTAAAATTGTAAAGTAAATATTTAAAATTCAAGATACTTACAACAGACGTGAGGTAACCAGGTAGTTTGTCTTTGGGGTCAAACAGATTAGCCTCACAATTATCCACCTGAAAACTAGAGTAAACGCACGACAACTCTCCCGCTCTCGAGTGTCGCCAACCTGATCCGTGTTCACTGTCGTCCAGAGTGTCGTCCAGAGTGTCACAACTTAACACCAGGTTTGATTACACGTCCAGCCTGGGTTAAGATATCCAATACTCACTTTTACAATGTCATGTCAACAGGCTAAACGGGCCGTGTTTAAAGTCAAGGGCTGAACAATGTGGAAAACATCGACGTGCGTTTGCGACTGTGCTAGTTTGGCGTTCATAGTGTTGGAAAGGAAAGACTGAAAAATACAGTGCATTTCAGAAGATGTGTTTAAAGATCTACATTACAAGCATCAGACCCCACATATTTAGTTCTCTACAGAGGGTATTATAATGTGATTTTGTCGTTTTTGAATACCATATTCAATGCGCACTAGATTAAAAGGCGCACTGTCAATGAATAGTCTATTTTTGCTCATTTTTCATATACCGTATTTTCCGGACTATAAGTCGCACCAGCCAAAAACTGCATAAGAGAGAAGAAAAAAACATATTTAAGTCGCACTGGAGTACATGTTACAAGTGTGAAAATAACAAATAATATCACGTATAAATCGCTCCGGAGTATAAGTATATAAGTTGCACCCCGGCCAAAACTATGAAAAAAGGTGTGACTTTTAGTCCGGGAAATACGGTATGAGGCGCACCGGACAAAACAAAAATCCATATACAAGGCGCACTGTTGTTTTTTGAGAAAGTTAAAGGCTTTTAAGTGCACTTTATAGTGCGGAAAATACGGTAGTAAAATTGTGATTTTGATTGAATTGCAACCAATTGTCTGGGCAATTTTTTTTTCATATTTTCTAGGCAGAAGAAGCTTGAAAAGGCCATGGAAGATGAAGGGTTACCGGACGAAGAAGTGAGTTTACGTCTTTGACCACATAACGTATACTTTATATGTTGTTTTATGAATTATTTGAGCTAATTCATGTCTATAATTTTTTTCCCCACAGAAAGTAATGCGTCGCTCACAACACGCCCGCAAAGAGACAGAGTTTTTGCGGCTGAAAAGGACTCGACTGGGACTGGACGATTTTGAGTCTCTAAAAGTGATCGGACGGGGTGCTTTTGGAGAGGTGCGTTTTGAAAATAACCAAAATGTATAATAACTAAAGACGCCATGTGCATCACGTCTACGAGATATTTAGTGGTAATTCTTCACGGTTTAAAAAAGCAGATGGGAGCTTTTAATTATGTGAAATTTTATATTGCGTGTCTGCTAACAGAAGTAAACTTACAAGCGTTTTACACAACCCCTGAAGTCACTGTAGACACTAGAATACAAGCGACTTATTGTGGCCTGTGTCTCTAAAGCTAACATACCATTCATTCCCACGCTGTAATAAAATATTGTAAGATATGGCATTCAAAAAGGGCAATTCGTATAGATAAATTAACCAAAGGGGTATAACACCATGTAATAAAGATAGAGAAATTGCCGTAGCTTTTAAAAACAGAGATAAAACCTTTGCTAAATAGAAAAAATGAGTTTAAAAGATGAAATTGGTTTGTCAGATACTTATACTTTGTCGACTCTCAGGTTCGATTGGTTCAGAAGAAAGACACGGGACACATCTACGCCATGAAGATCCTGAGAAAGGCCGACATGCTGGAGAAGGAGCAGGTACAAACATATTATTACAGCTGTATTTTTCACGTGGCGTTCAAAGCACGTGAGCTGACGGGTGTTTTCCTCGTCCAGGTTGCACACATCCGAGCGGAGAGGGACATTCTGGTGGAGGCGGACGGCGCGTGGGTCGTCAAAATGTTCTACAGTTTCCAGGATAAAAGGAACCTCTACCTCATCATGGAGTTTCTACCCGGAGGTGAAGGGGCATTTCCCAAACACGTCGAATTAAGCGCAAGTTTTTAAAATTCAGCATTGTTTTGAAATTATGCTTAAACTGCGTATGACAGGTTTTTACGGTTTTCTAATTTTCACCTTATTTGGTGTGTTTATACTTGTAATTTATAGTTTTACACCAATCGAGTAACTATTTGTAGGGAAAATGTTGAAAAATCTGTAGAAAATTACTCATTCCAGACATGGTTTATGCATACATTACACAAAGAAACAACTTTGTCACATTCTAAACGTAACTCAACAAAATAAAGGCGCTCTCATATATTTTAATTCGTCAAATAAAAATACTTGTGACATTAGATATGTTTTTTTCAGTGTTTGCTGGGTCATTTCTTAGTGTGATATCATCAATTCCAAACAGGAAGTGAAATTAGAAACCTAAAAAATGAGCTATTCTGGGATAACAGTTTTTTTTTAATCAATTTTAGCAACAATTTAAATATATAAAACTTAACTGCATTTTAGTTTGGTGAGTCATCCAACCTGTCATAGGCGTGTATATATATTATTATTATTATTATCATTGACCTATGCTATCAATGGAATTTTAAATGTGAGCCTTTAGAGGAAGTCGATAGCTACTGCAGTATAAAGCGTCTAAGTCCGGTACTATGTTCGTGGTCAAATCAATGTCGTAACCCTGGTTCTAAGAAAATGGCTCTTTGCCATATCGCACCCCCACAATGCATCATGTTTTTTTACTGCGTCGGTAGGAGACATGATGACTCTGCTGATGAAGAAGGATACTCTGTCCGAGGAGGCCACTCAGTTCTACATCGCAGAGACCGTTCTGGCCATCGACTCCATCCACCAACTGGGATTCATCCACCGAGACATCAAACCCGACAACCTGCTGCTCGACTCCAGGGTAAAGGCGCACACTGGGACAAACGTGTAATGCATAAATGACACGTATGATGAATCAGCACGGTTGCCATAGTGATATACAATTTTTAAAACGACATATAGTATCTTTGAATGGGGGGAAAGTCTTGGAATCCATGACTAGAGCTGTTTTTAAGACGACAAGACGCATTTTGAAAGTAGAAAAAATGATCTTAAAATATACATAATTACCACAAAATTCAAATTTTGTGAAAGCAGTAGGCCCCTGTGGTTTGTTTTTACGTTATGCGCTATGGGGAAATGCGTTCTGGACCATCGGACTGGCCTGGCAGCTCTGGACCGGTTTAAGCCAGCAATGCCCAGTGCGGTGAATGAAATCAAAAAAAGATATGGCGTCCGTGGTTGAACTTTTATTTTTCTACAGGGCCATGTAAAGCTGTCAGATTTTGGCTTGTGTACGGGACTGAAAAAAGCACATCGGACTGAGTTTTACAGAAACCTCACGCACAACCCGCCCAGCGACTTCTGTGAGTTCAACATCCATCGTTTACGTGTTATTAATATTATGTACAGAAAACATTTGAGCCCCATTGTTGCTTTGTCTTGTAGCTTTTCAAAACATGAACTCCAAAAGGAAAGCGGAGACGTGGAAAAAGAACAGAAGACAGCTGGTAAGGAAAAACGACACGCTTCCGATAAAAAACTGCTGCTTCAGTTACCGCGCTGACGTTCCTCTTGTGTGCGCCAGGCCTATTCCACAGTGGGGACCCCGGACTACATCGCCCCGGAGGTCTTCATGCAAACGGGTTACAACAAACTGTGCGACTGGTGGAGTCTGGGAGTCATCATGTACGAAATGCTCATCGGTGAGTGGCCATTTAGAAGGACAATTTATTTTAAAGACGCTCTATGTAACTGTTCAGCTCTGGTGGATGATCCGACCTGCTTTGTCCTCTATTATTATTATTAACTATAATTGTTTTTACATGGAATGTCCCACTGTATGGCATTAATCTTGGGTATCTATTTTGCATTTATTCACTGACCTGTAACTGCCTGTCTCCATGGAGTTGGATACATTTAATGCTATACTGTGGAACATTCACCAAGCTCCACCTAAGCTAATATGTTGCTCTACTTTAAGCTAAATCTGGATTATATCAGGTTTATATAAGGGGTAAACCTGGTCTGACAGTAGTTTTGGCCTGGGTGCGACTTACTTATATACTTATATTTATACTTATATACTTATACTTACATTCCAGAGCGACTTGATTGTGATATTATTTGTTATTTATTTTCATACTTGCAACTACATTTCATACTCCAGTGCAACTTATATATATCTTTTTCTTTTCTATAATGCATTTTTTGGTGCGACTTATTGTCCGGAAAATACAATATATATTTGTCTTTATATAAAACCAATATTCAATCTTCAGAGAGCCCCCTATACCACTAGTGTTATATGGTCCACAGTTTGAGAAACGCTGTACTAGACAAAGCAATTACCTTTTATATTATCATTATCATTAAAGGCGCAATGGACGATTTTTCGGCGATTTGAGAACGCAGGCGGAAGTGCGCATGCGCACTCCCCCGTGCAGACTGATACAACACACACGTGCGTTTGTTTATTAGCGCAACGGAGCGCATCGCATCTCTCGTCTCCCGTAGATTTCTGTCCACTTCTGCGTCAGCTCGAACTGTCTTTCTCCGTCTTCATTTTGCCCCGTACACTGAGGGAACTATATTATGATAGATCCATGCGCTTAGGCACGCGGAAACGTGGGGACGAACCGCACGCGGCTGCAGGTGAGCGGTAGGTGTGTTTTATGAGTGATACGTGGCAGGACAAATGATTTATCCACGCCACGAGGAAATATGATAAAAAAAATTGCCGAAAAAAATCGTCCATTCCACCTTTAACATTTTAAGTACATTACGTTTCCTACTATTTATTGTGTTCAGTAACCTGTTTCCTCACTTTGCACGTGACAATAACTCCCTCTGGTCGTGTTTGACTTTAAATATTTATGTTTAGTATGACATGTGTTTTTTGCTGCAGGTTACCCTCCGTTCTGTTCAGAGACGCCTCAGGAAACATACAGAAAGGTCATGAACTGGAAAGAGACTCTGGTTTTTCCTCCTGAAGTGCCCATCTCAGAGCGTTCTAAGGACCTAATACTACGGTAATCATTAACCTGTTCCACTACTAATTCCACTACCCCCACTCCTACTACTACTATTACTACTACAAGCCAAAGACCTAATGTAAAGGTAATTATTACTAGTACTACCACTACATACTAACCTGTACTACTCTTACAACTATGAATAAATAGCATATCCTTTATTTTTTTTAATTCAACACAGGATTGACTCGATTTCTGGATACATGCAGTTTGTAAATCAGCAGTTGAACTCTGAGTCCTTCTAGTGGTGGAAATATTACACGACACGTTTGTTACCTTAAAATTAAATGATATTTGGGACATTATCATCATAGTCCATGCAATTCTTTAACTCCAGCTTCTCAATCAGCTCACATTATATCATATCACACTTTTACTTTTACTTAAATGTAACCTACCAAAGGGACGTCGTGAGCAGGCTACAGATGGATCTATAATCGTAGCGTAATACTTTGTTGTCTGTTTCAGGTACTGCACAGATGCTGAGAACCGGATCGGCGCCGGGAGCGTCGATGAAATTAAGAGTCACCAGTTTTTCGAGCCGGTTGACTGGGAGCACATCAGGTAAAGGGACGGAAGACCAATGAAATCACTGGTTTAATGTAGAGGATGCAAACAAAGGTCATAAATGCAAACCAAAAAAAAACAATACACCCTGCTAAACCTGTGTTTAGCTTAGTTTAGCCGTTCTCACTTCAGTAGTCTGTCAAATGTTGATGCTGAACAACCTCAAAACCACCAGATACTTTAACAGCTAACTTTCTGTGAAGAAAAGAGGACTAGTTAAGGGACAGAGAGTGGGTTCGAGCAAGTTTGAGAACCAAATCATAAGCAGTGGACATGTAATAAGGCTTAAAGAAGGCTGAATATGTATAATATGTATAATCATAACGATGAGTTCTCCGTGAGTCGTTACCTTTCTTTCTCTGTAGGGAACGACCTGCTGCGATCTCTATTGAAATCAAAAGCATTGACGACACTTCAAACTTTGACGACTTCCCTGAGTCGGACATCCTCCAGCCAGGTATGACGAGTAAGTTTGCCATTTTTTAATTTCCTTTTATCCTGTTTTATCTCATTGAAACGTTGACATTGCGCTGATTCATCAATAAATAGACGAGGCTGGAAGTGTGAGTGTCCTTGCATCAATTCAATTTAATGAATGTTTTTGATAATGCATCTGATATTGGCTAAAGTGGATGCGCTTTATGGAATAGTAACCTTTTTTCTTTTTCCTTTTTTTGTCACAGCCAACACCACAGAACCCGACTTCAAATCCAAGGACTGGGTCTTCCTGAACTACACTTACAAGCGCTTCGAAGGCCTGACACAACGAGGCACCATCCCCACGTACATGAAGGCAGGGAAAGCTTGACCACCTCCGCATGGATACAGGTCATAAACGGACTAAACGGACACAGGGTCACTGGGCCATCGGGCCGCGCTGGATCTGAGGGCTGTAGCGCTCTCCCTCTCTAAATTCATCACAACTTCGAAAAGCCCGTTTCGCCTCCCGAAGGGCGAAGAAGGAAAAAAGCATTGTCGACGTCTTTCTGCAATACCTCTGAGCCATAGCTATAGAGCCGCCTCGCCGAGTAGGACGCAACATTAGCATATCTGCATGGTCGGCGCCGCACTCGCCTCTGGAAAAATGTACCGCCCGCAAAAAAAAAGGAACTTAAAACCGCTTCGTTACAGTTCAGACGCTCGTGGCTACATTGGCTCCGAGCAAACAGATGTGGCAGAGGGATAAGAAAGGGGAGATTTCTTTGTCCCTCGATGGGGAGAGTAAAGATCTGTAATCATAAATCAAGATGAGTAACTGTTAAAACGTTGACTTAGACTCTGCGCACGAAAGAGTAAAAATAACAGGCTACTATAATGATTGTAGAAACTAATGCTAGTCCAAAACCAATTCCTCAATTACTATGAATAGATGTAGTTTTGTGTTATTCCAGTGTTCTACGTTTGATGCCCAGACATTATGACAGCTTTCTTTGCGGCGTTTGCATGTTCTCCTTCTGTCTTGTTAGGTTTTCTCTTGATTCCCCCGTCAACCCAAACCAGATTAGGCTTTTCTCCCTCTCGATAAAGGTCACCGAGCGCGGCAATGTGTCCACACGCCGCAGCAGAGGTCAAATCTAGTTCTATTTTTGACTAAAGCAAACCGCATTCTGTCCGTAGCAAACATAAACGTAAACATGAGATAAAACTTCTCTTTGTGTGTTAAAAGCCGCAGAATAAAGAGGCATTGTTTTGTAGTCGAACGTGGTGTAGGGAGAAGATAGTAATGAGGTGGTTTTATAGGTTCTGGTGATAAAATAGAAGGCCCATAAACATAAACTACTTCATGGAGAACAATAGTGTGTCTGTTCTCCTCTGGACCTGTATTTTTTAGTGTATAGTTATGAGTCATAAGTCTGATCAGTAATAATGCTGGATCTGCACTTGTGGTTCACCGTATAGAGCGTTTAATGCCAATCCAAGTGTATTAAAATGTGCCAGCGGTAATGCTTTTGACACGGTTCATTGATCAATTATCCTGGGTCTCTTTCGCCATTCGTGGAAACACCGATGTCCGTCTTCTGCCCTCTTCCACAAGTCTTTGCTCCGAGCTAACTAGACCAATCGCTAAAGTTAGTAACCAAAGATTGTTGAGATGTAGCAATCGCCTAAAAAAAGAACACTGCACTAAACATAAAACTACCTTGACGGCTACGGTTCATTCGTACGACACGCGCTTGGCTTCGCGACACGCAATCGCGGCTCATTCACAGGAGGACGGAGACTGATTTTGCTATGGTTTGCTATTCTGTTTTAAATGGGCTGAAGTTCAATAGAGACGAGCTATACGGGCGGCTCTAATTCTCTCTAATTCAAAATACTCGTTACGTTCAGTGGCTTATCCTGATGTGTACCTTTTTTTAGCGTAAGTTGTCAGTTTGTTGTGTGATGATGAGAAAAAACATGGGTATAAAACTCGATAAGCTGGATAAGATTTGTCGTTTTTCCAAATGTCTACAGAGGGATTCCAGTCTGATGCGGTTCACTGTAGGACTTTACATTTGTGGGTTCTAATCTTGCGTTTTCTGCTGTTAAAGACGTTTGTGACTTTGAAAAAAATAGTGTTTCCCATTACTAGAGAGGACTGTAGCATGACCCTAGTTTTCCGGTCATGAAACAAACTTTAAATTGCTAAAAGTAAGTTACTTCTTGTAAAAAAAAAAAGAAGTAAAAAATACTGCATAAATTAAAAAACAATAAGCAAATGGCATAGCAAATGATTTCAATAAAGATTACCTGTGCCCCACAATCAACAAAACAAAACAGGAAGCACTGGTAACATATAACTATATTGTTTTATTTGAATATGACTGTTAACAACATCAAGACTACATTGAATAATAAAATAACTCTGATAAAGTCCTATTCAGAAATCTCTCTCTATGGACATTTGCAAATACATGAAAAGTGATGCATCTTGGGATCTGAGAATAAGGGTTTGGCTAATACTAGTTGTGTAAATGTATGTAAATATAGAAGACACAACCTGCTCTAAGCCATTGTTTCAAAGGCAGTGTACGTTGTAGAGAAGAAGTGCTATTTTTGTCATGTTCTGTGCCGTAACAAGAAGTCTATAGAGGCTGCGTGGAGGATTCAACTGTATTTCAGACAATACAGAGCTCAGTTAGGACTTGAATTTAACACCACGTCACTTTAACACTTGTAGGGAATATAAACAAATCTATATAAATATCTTAAAAGAAGGAATATTTATCCCTAAAGGACCAAACTAGCACCGGGACTCTCATGTGTTTGAAAGTGGTGATGTAGGCTTTGTAATAGAGGTCATTTTAAGAGAAACGTGTACTAAACTTTACAAAGAGGACAATATTTACTCATGTCTAATTTTAGCGGAAATCTCTTTGTCCTCAGCAGTTGTTAGCCTAGCATTCACCCTAATAAACATTTTAGTCTGAGAGGAAAAGATGCTAATGCAACTACATCATGTGTTTAATTTGTGACATTACTGTGGGCAGTTCAATTGTTCACAAATGGGTCACAGTTCTCTTAAAGATTTTATAGTGTTTACAGGTTTTATAGTTGCGTTCACAAACATTTCCGTTTGGCAAGTAAAATCAATGAACCTAGATAGATTTTGAAATCATGTTTTACCGTTCAACTTTTTCCCTTCATGTTTCTGTTCGGACAAGTTTGTTCTACTCTCGCTCCACTGGAGACGGGTGGGTCAGCTGCCAATCACTGCTGTAACGACTAAATGTGCTCTGAGTTATGACTAATAATAGAGATATAATTCCTTTGTAAAAAAAAAACTGATCTTATGCTGTCGGTGAAGGACTAAGTTTGTCTGGACCTAGTTTATGTCACCAAGTGTAAATATAGATAGAAACTTGTCTTTAGAGTGAACGGGAAAAGCTTATGTTCGTTCACTGGATTTTATGTTGACAAAAAGCTTAAAATAATAAAACAAATAAAAAACAGTAGCGTGTGCATTTTTCTTCTCGTGGGAACACCATTCACTTTAAAGTCTTTCTCATAAACAAGATGAGTATGAGTTCATCGCTGATTTGCCATCATGGAGTAAATTAGTAGATAAAAACAGTAGCGAAACAAAAGCTATAGTTCTATCTACATAATTAACATGTATCTCGAATTTTGTTTTGTGCTTGAATGTTGAGCTCCTTTTCTTTTGTTTTGTTTTGTTTTTGACCAAACCACAATAAATAAATAATTGAATCAATGTATCCATAGCAACAGGTGTCAACAGATATTTGATGGCCCAGGGCAAGAAGCTTCACATGTGCCCTCCTCTGTTGTAAATAAGAGGGTCCGGTTCTGGGCCCTTAAGACACCGGGGCCTGGGTCTACTTCACTGCACAGCAAAAGCATGCACTGGTTTTGGTTTTATGTGTCTATACAAGCGCTGATGGTTAGTAATAACATTGAATCTAGTAAAATATCCAAATGAATAATTTATTTTTGATGGTATGAAACAATCCCTTTAAATGCAGTTTTGGAGAATGTGGACAGGTTTGGCTTCTCTTTTTGTACATGTTTACTCCAGTAGCCTGGCACCTACAGTGATGTGCATATACCATAATATAATAGATCCATGGTGTATACCTACATGATCCTACTATTAGCCTGGCACTTACATTGATGGGCGTATACCTACATGATCCTACTATAAGCCTGCACCTACAGTGATGGGCGTATACATACATGACCCTACCATAAGCCTGCACCTACAGTGATGGGCGTATACCTACATGATCCTACTATAAGCCTGCACCTACAGTGATGGGCGTATACATACATGATCCTACTATAAGCCTGGCACCTACAGTGATGGGCGTATACCTACATGATCCTACTATAAGCCTGCACCTACAGTGATGGGCGTATACATACATGATCCTGCTATAAGTCTGGCACCTACAGTGATGGGCGTATACCTACATGATCCTACTATAAGCCTGGCACCTACAGTGATAGGCGTATACCTACATGATCCTACTATAAGCCTGGCACCTACAGTGATAGGCGTATACATACATGATCCTACCATAAGCCTGGCACCTACAGTGATGGGCGTATACCTACATGATCCTACTATAAGCCTGGCACCTAAAGTGATAGGCGTATACATACATGATCCTACTGTAAGCCTGGCACCTACAGTGATGGGCGTATACATACATGATCCTACCATAAGCCTGGCACTTACAGTGATGGGCGTATACATACATGATCCTACTATAAGCCTGGCACCTACAGTGATGGGCGTATACATACATGATCCTACCATAAGCCTGCACCTACAGTGATGGGTGTATACATACATGATCCTACTATAAGCCTGCACCTACAGTGATGGGCGTATACATACATGATCCTACCATAAGCCTGGCACTTACAGTGATGGGCGTATACATACATGATCCTACTATAAGCCTGGCACCTACAGTGATGGGCGTATACATACATGATCCTACCATAAGCCTGCACCTACAGTGATGGGCGTATACATACATGATCCTACTATAAGCCTGGCACCTACAGTGATGGGCGTATACATACATGATCCTACCATAAGCCTGCACCTACAGTGATGGGCGTATACCTACATGATCCTACCATAAGCCTGGCACCTACAGTGATGGGCGTATACCTACATGATCCTACCATAAGCCTGGCACCTACAGTGATGGGCGTATACATACATGATCCTACTATAAGCCTGGCACCTACAGTGATGGGCGTATACATACATGATCCTACCATAAGTCTGCACCTACAGTGATGGGCGTATACCTACATGATCCTACCATAAGTCTGCACCTACAGTGATGGGCGTATACCTACATGATCCTACCATAAGCCTGGCACCTACAGTGATGGGCGTATACATACATGATCCCATCATAAAAAGAATCCCTCCCCTCAAAAAAGAAACTCGTTGCACTGAGCCATTACAACCTCTAGAGGGAGCGCTTTGTTTTTATAAACCACATGAAGTTAATCCAGGTCATCTGAGCGAGAACAAGAATGAACCCCCCCATAACTTTCCAATGTATCCATCTACTTAACATTACATCACGTTTCACCAACAGTGCAACATGTAGCTTCATTCCTGCTCCCTCAGTCTCTTTAGGTTAATACAGCTCCACCACAAACTATGCTGTTACTCATAGTTTGAAGCAAGAGGGTCTGGGATTTACCCTGCTCTGCTGCCTAATCCAGCAGGCAGTAGTTTAACCTGGGTGTGTCCTGAGGTATTTCCAGGTGTGCTATGAAAACACTTCAGATATCAGATTCACACATGCATTCAATGAAGCAATGTGCCATTTTGGAATGTTCTGAGTAAAACCATGAACCACAAAAACATCACATTTTATGCCAGATCTAGACAAAGTAGCACAGATAATAGTCACACCACATTTTTTTATTTGATTTATTAGGCCCGAGCGCCACAAGCTGGCGAGAGGCCTATTAATCTCGTAAGGCCGTGCGAAGCACGGCTGCGAAAGTGCGCACGTAGTGCGCACGAAATCGAGCGCGAAGCGCTCGCCCACTTCCAAACACTCACTAACGCACTCCTCCACTCATGCACGCCCCGTGCATACTAATTAGTTGTAGGAAAATGGAACATTACCGTTGTAAACGGGCGAAGCCCGTGCAAAAGTTCGCACTAAACGAGCACTTTACATTGGGATGACGACCGCGAAGCGGTCGTCATCCCCATATAAAGCACTCATTTGCGCTAAGTAGCTCACGAATACGTTCCCCATCTCTTGCATGTTCCGTGCATATAAGCATGTAATGCAAAAATTGAACATTATTACTGTATAGAGGGCCAAAAACACAAAGTGGGCGGAGCCCACTCAAAATTATCGAAAGTACCCGTCAGTGACCAGGGACCCACACCATGAGGTAGGAAAGCGCGAGCGCTTTCCGAAAATGTATAGTTTATGATATTTGAAAAATGGGAAACATTGTTTTCGCATCGGAATATTATTCTTTCTTTCTTTCTTTCTTCTTCTTCTCGGGACCAACCCCCCTATTTTTCACCCAGTGAACATTGACGAAAAGTCACAAAAATTTGCACACCTCTAAAAATCGTGCCTCTCTACATTCTGGCTATTTCCCTTTTCTAAAATAAAAAAAATTGGCGCGTCAGCGCCACCAAATGTACCAAAAATGCATTGAGAGATGGGAAATGACCCAAAAAAAATCTGATCGTAGAATCATGAAATTTGGCGCAGAGGTAGATGGTGACAAGAGAAGTAAAAAATATTATTACGGCAACGCCGTCCCCCGAACCAAATGTCGGCCATATTGCTTCAAAAATGGCTAAACATGACTTCGGAGTTTTTCCAAACGTCGTACTTTTACGAACTCCTCCCAGGGCGTTGGCCCTAAAAAGCTGAAATTTGGTGAAAATGCTACTGAGGAGTGGGACATCAAAAGTTATCCAAATTACATTGATACCTCTCACGGTCTCTGTGCGGCGAAGCCGCAAACTGTAACTAAAATTTCAGAAATCTCCCATATTTAAAATTTCTGCCGTTTGCGCAGATAAAGTCCGAATTGCGTCAAATTAGAATCAGTTGTTAAACTCTTTGCCCTAAACCTACTTGAAGTGAAATAAATTCATTTGGCGCCACAGCGCCCCCTACAGATTTTATATGGAGGTTAAATGTTTAGTTTTGCGAAATTATATGAAATTTGACACACAACTCAATTTTAGCATCCCCATCAAAAAAGTCAATGAGACCCACGTCATAATTGTTATGGCGTTGCCGTAACGATGACCGAAACCTCCCATGTTATTCCAATGGGGCCAGAACATGTTTACACTTTAGACTTTCACAAACTCCTCCCAGGGCGTCAGCCCTATTAACCTGAAATTTGGTGAGACTCATCTTCAGGACCATCAAAAGTTATCCACATTTTCATTCAAAGAGTCACGGTGTCTGTGCGGCAAAGCCGCACATTTTGCCAAGAATTCAAAATAAAATTGCTTTTTGATGGTAAAACAAAGGGGAGAACATGTGACAGCGTCACAGATTCAGCAGTAGGCGTGATAAAAGGACAATTGGGGCGCGTTAGCGCCCCCTCCTCTTGCGGCGTGGCGGCGGTGTGGCGGCGGCGTGGCGAGGGCCGATCATTGCCGCTTGCGGCTATATTTTTATATTATTTTCATGTGATAAATGCTGAAAGTTCTCTTTGACAAAAACGTGTGCGGTGACTCAAAACACAAGTTGTTGTTGTTGTTGTTGTTGTTGTTTTATGGCGGTTGGCATCCGAGTGTTGCATTACCGCCAGACTTTATTCCTCAGACTTTGTCGTAGTTGTTGTTGTTGTTGTTGTTGTTGTTGTTGTTTTATGGCGGTTGGCATCCAAGTGTTGCATTCCCGCCAGACTTTATTCTTCAGACCTTGTTGTATTCTTTAGAAGTAGTCCTCAGACTCTGTCGTAGTCCGTAAAAGTACTCCTTCCATTGCTTTGGTGTTACAAAGCCCATGAGGTCATGATATGTCTTTGTGACTAGAATAGTTGTTGTTTCAGAGACCAACCGGCTTTATTCCAGGGAGACTCTTCTTCCTCTCCTTCTTTGACGTTCGGTGCTTCCACCGTACAGCTTTATTCTTTAGGCTTCATTCTATAGGCTTTAATATGTCCACTGATGTCGCTGCTTGGTAGCCGTGCGTCTACGAGACTGGGCGAGGACAGGAGACCACCCCCACCCCCATCTCGTCACTCTGATCACTCTGACTCCCCACAAGCAGACCCCCATCACTCCGACTCCCATTTAGCGCCTTTAGCCTGTTTTCTATATCTGCCCAATCAAGCTCCTTTGTTCCAAGGAATCTCCCTGCAGCTTTAGCAATGATCCTGATCCTTTCAGTTCTGCTTTGAGTCTGAGCAGCACAGTTTACAACATCCACCATAAAGAGTACAAAATCCTCTCTATCCACAACCAGGGTATTCTCATTAATTCTGGAACCTGCACACTTGGGACCTCCACTCTTGAAACCTTCACACTTCTTGGGAGCCACGCTGGCCTTTCTCATTTCGCCCTGGCTGGGAGCAGCACTGGCTCCCCTCTCTGTATTTACTCTAAACTCGTTACTTGAAACTTTCTTGACTGCATCTGCATAGGATATACCTTGAGAGACCTTTATTTTCTGCACCTCAGCAGCTCTTTTGCTAAACCTGCATCCCCCGAAGGCAGAGCTATGTTCTTCCCCACAGTTACAGCACTTCAGTTTTGCACCCACGTCACACTTCCCATACTCGTGATCTCCTGCACATTTACCACACCTTTGCCTCCCTCTACAGACCGCTGCAATATGCCCAAAGCGCTGGCACTTAAAGCAACGCAGGGGCGGCGGAACATATGGCCTGACGCTATAGCACATGTACCCAATGAACACCTTACTAGGCAGGCACCTCCCTTCAAGTGTTACCATTACCGACAAGCTGTCACATCTTACCCCAAACCGGGTCACCTACAAACGCCTAGCGTCCACCACCGTAACTCCAGTCAAATTCTCCTTAACCTCATCCACAGACGTCGCCGTAGGGACACCTACGATAACTCCTCTGACCGTGTTTCTTTCAGCATCAGACACAAGAAAACCACAACTAAAGCCTTCATAATAAGATTCCATTATTGCTTTGAATTTGCCCTTTTGTTCTCAATCTGTGGTGCAGTCTGTACTTACCAGATGTTAGATATAACAGGATACTTATTCACTCATGTTTTGGCCAACAGAAGCTGACGTTTAGTTTGATTACTGACAGGAAGAAAACCATGTATGCAGATATTTAAAGGGCCATATAATATAGTGAACAGTATTGGCCAGAAGGCGTTAGTCTAGTCTTCTACTTTAAAGAAGATAAAAAAGTGGGCCCTGGCTCCAGTAAAATCAAGAGTTAGTGTTGCAATCAAGATTTTTTTTAATTTAATTTTGTATTTCCGGATGTATGCCATGTATTTTTATTGTAGTGTCATGAAATATATTTTTTAACTGATTTTAACAGATTTTATTTGAAAGTGTCAGTATATTGTTTGTGATTACATGGTCTATATATATAAATAAAATAATAGAATATGTGGCAATATAACAAGGAGAACAATTTTAATTAGTTTCCTTTTTTCTATGCTCCTTTAGCCCTGTCTGGAGTGTCCTACTATAAACACTGCACCGCATTCATTACTTCACTGGTCCTTTCAGACGTTTCCGGATTGGCCCAAACTTTCTCTGCAAAAAACCGGGCTCAAAA
Source organism: Eucyclogobius newberryi (assembly GCF_026437365.1). Lineage (NCBI taxonomy): Eukaryota > Metazoa > Chordata > Actinopteri > Gobiiformes > Gobiidae > Eucyclogobius > Eucyclogobius newberryi. The sequence continues at coordinate 29,551,969 of NW_027315834.1, read as the reverse complement.
TAGGCTAAAGACCCGCGTGATCTCAAATGTTATCCAATATATAGGTCAACACGTTTCTCTGTGGCACGTGCGGCCGTCCGTCTTTACGTAAAGTCTCGTGCGGCGGTCTCAAATTACACTATGTAGGTGAAACCCGGAGATCGTCGATGTTTGAGGTGATGATCCACTACGGTGTGGTTTTATAACGCGGGGACACGGGGGACACGGGGGACACTGGGCTGCTTTCAAATGGCAGGAAAAGGACTAAAAACATGTGGTGTGCATTTTACTTTTATTTGTTTCCTTAGTCCTATTAATCACAATGGGCAATACCAGTTTATATTATTAAAAGATTTAAAGAAAAAAAAAAAAAATAATAATAATAGTAACATTACGTCCTGTTCCAAATACGACAGATAATAATTAGTTTATGCACTATCGCTATTACTATTACAACCTCTTATTTCAAATGTAAAATGTAAAATCATTTATCATTGAAAAATAACACAGAAGTAAAATTACATTAATTTGCATCTTGACTTTGTCTATTGTGATATTAAGATGAACAATGATACATTTAACTGAATAATAACAGTCAAATAAAGTGCACAAGTCCCAGTGTTGCAATGCCAATAAACAGAGTTACATCATATTTGTCTTGCTGACCATAGGCTACACTGCAACACATTTACATAAAGTGTAACTTTAAATATCCAATTCTTAGGTGATTAGATAGACTGGAAACTCTTGAGACAAAATGTGATACTTAAATGAGGAATAATAGATTTACCCAGTGCCGTGTAAGAAATTATTAGGATTAGGGATTTTAGCAGTCGATTAGTCAGTGATTATTTATATTATGTATATATATATATATATATATATATATATTTTTTTTTTTTTTTGACATTTTGTTATGATAATCAAATCAAATCAATTTATTTTTGTAAGGCCCAAAATCACAACAACAGTTGCCTCTGAGGGCCACAGGGAGAAATGAATCAACAATGTCTGTGGTGGCGATGAAGTCAGACAATGTCTGTGGTGGCGAGGGACGATGTCCCAGGGTCCTCTGTCCTTAGACTCTCCTTCTCGGCCAGGAAAAACTACAAAAAAAAACCTCTTTGGGAAAAAAGCGTAGAAACCTGGAGGAGTTCCAGTGAAGGAGAGATCCGACTCTCACAGACGGACAGACGGACACAAGGAGACTGGAGCTGGACCCACTCTTCAGGCAGAAGAGGGACCGTCGGAGGCGAGCTGGACCCACTCTTCAGGCAGATGAGGGACCGTCGGAGGCGAGCTGGACCCACTCTTCAGGCAGAAGAGGGACCGTCTGAGTCGAGCTGGACCCACTCTTCAGGCAGAAGAGGGACCGTCGGAGGCGAGCTGGACCCACTCTTCAGGCAGATGAGGGACCGTCGGAGGCGAGCTGGACCCACTCTTCAGGCAGATGAGGGACCGACTGAGGCGAACTGGAGCCACTCTTCAGGCAGATGAGGGACCGTCTGAGTCGAGCTGGACCCACTCTTCAGGCAGAAGAGGGACCGTCGGAGGCGAGCTGGACCCACTCTTCAGGCAGATGAGGGACCGACTGAGGCGAACTGGACCCACTCTTCAGGCAGATGAGGGACCGTCCACACAGGGCAGGGACCACTTCACCAGGGGAGGGGCATCTGGGTCCACAGGTCCTCAGGAGTGAGAGAAAGAAAAGAAGGCGGTGAACAGTTTGCAAGTGGAATCAAAAAATAAATATTGTTTGATAGCATAAGTAGTCAGAAGAAGAAGAGGATAGTGCTCAAGCTGTCATACTTCCCCCAGCATAGTTACTCCTAGGGCAGCGTAGCTGAAGCTGTGGGTTTATCTTTCTGTTCCTAACTACTCTGACCATAAGCGATTTCGAAGAGGAACGTTTTAAGCCTGGACTTAAATGAAGAGACTGTGTCAGCATATTTAACATGGGTCGGGAGCTGATTCCATAACACAGGAGCTTGGTAGCTAAACGCTCTACCTCCTACAGTACTTTTAGAGACTCTTGGCACCACCAGAAGGCCAGCATTCTGAGAGCGAAGAGCTCTGTTTGGATGATATGGTTCTATAGCATCTTTGAGGTAGGATGGGGCCATGTCATTTATGGCTTTGTAGGTCAAGAGTAGAATTTTGAATTTGATTCTGGACTTGACGGGGAGCCAGTGAAGAGACTTCAGCACTGGCGTAATGTGCTCTCTTCTTTTTGTTCCTGTTAGTAATCTTGCTGCTGCATTTTGAACCAGTTGAAAGCTTTTTATGGAGCTTTTAGGACACGCTGCAAGCAGGGAGTTACAGTAGTCTAATCTAGTCGTTACAAATGCATGGATAAGTTTTTCGGCATCACTTTTAGGCAGGATTCTTCTGATTTTGGCGATGTTGCGCAAATGGAAATAGGCTGTTTTACAAGCTTGATTTATATGAGCTTTAAATGAGAGCTCCTGGTCAAATAAGACTCCAAGGTTTCTTACAGTAGAACTGGAGGCTACACTGACATTGTCCAGTGTGACTATCTGCTCAGATAGAGCGTCTCGTAGATGCTTAGGGCCAAGCACAATGACCTCGGTTTTTTCAGGGTTAAGAAGCAGGTAGTTTAGTGTCATCCAGGTTTTTATCTCCTTCACACAAGCACTAAGTCTGTCTACTTGATCGCTCTGATCAGGTTTCATTGATAAATACAGCTGAGTGTCATCTGCATAGCAGTGGAAGTTAATGCCATGCTTTCTGATAATGTTGCCTAATGGCAGCATATAAAGAGTAAACAGAATTGGACCGAGTACCGAACCCTGTGGCACACCGTAAATTACTTTAGAGCTTGGTGAGGAGCTCTGGTTTACATTAACAAATTGGAACCTATCAGATAGATAGGATTTAAACCAGCTGAGGGCTGTTCCTCCAACACCTACATCACATTCTAACCTCTGCAGTAGAATGTTGTGGTCGATGGTGTCAAACGCTGCGCTGAGGTCCAACAGAACCAGGATTGAGACCAGTCCATCGTCAGCGGCTAATAACAAATCATTTGTGACTTTAACTAGTGCAGTTTCAGTGCTGTGGTGGGCTCTGAACCCTGACTGGAAAACTTCAAATAAGTTATTGCAGCTGTGCAACTGAAACGTAGATTCCCCATGTTTAGTCCTGACTGTGGCACCAGCAGGAGGCCGGTCCATGTTTAGTCCTGACTCTGGCACCAGCAGGAGGCCGGTCCATGTTTAGTCCTGACTCTGGCACCAGCAGGAGGCCGGTCCCTGAGGTCCTCAAGAGTCTGAGATGGTTCATATGGCAATAACATGTCCAAGATGTACTTTGGTGCTAGGCCATGGAGAGACTTGTACAAAAGCAGAGCTGCTTTAAAGTCTATTACAGGTCAGGACTAATGTGATGGTACTTCCTGGTTCTAGTCAGGACCCGAGCAGCAGCGTTCTGGATGTACTGCAGCTGTTTTACAGCTTGTGTGGAGAGGCCAGTGAGCAGGAGTCTAATCTACTGGAGACAAACGCATGGATGAGTCTCTCTAAATCTGGTTTGTTTTTTAGATGGTAAAAAGCTGCTGATGTTATTGATTTGATGTGGCTGTTAAAGTTCAATTCTGAGTCCATTACTACCCCCAGATATTTGATTTGTAGGCTTCAGAGCGAGACTCTGGAGGTGACCGCTAACACTTTATTTTTGTTTCTGTGGGACAAAGACATTATTTCAGTCTTGTCTGAGTTCAGCTGGAGAAAGTTGTTTTGCATCCACACACTGATCTGTTGGATGCAGTGACAGAGTGAATCGACTGGTCCATATTCATCTGCCGACAGTGAAACATTGATCTGACTCGTCTGCATCATGCATGTGATAGGACACATTTTCGCTGCTTATTAACTGACCTAACGGCAGCATGTAGAGGTTGAACAGTTAATCGTCACAGCCCTATTACAGATGCAAGAACTGAATATTGATTCAAATAAATTAAAATAGCTAATCCAACCACAATTCCAGCTTCCATTTTAAATATCAGGTTTTACTGTTCTTTTAAGTTGTGTTTATAGGGTTAAAGTCCTAGACTTGCACCACCGGCTGATCATCCGGGTACTTATAATTAAGACCTGGCTAAGATATGGAGACAGTTTCTAACTGCAGTCGCCACTGCTTCTGACAGGGCTCCTCAGTGATCATGAAAGAATGTTACACACTTCCCTGTAAATAAAGTATGCACTGGCCTCATATTCTACAAGTGACGGGATCCTATTACAATTTCAATATAGATATAAAGAATATACAAATAATAATAATATACATATAACACACACAGACACAGACACAGACACACACACACACACAGCTGTACACGTGCCACCTGCCAAAACTAGTGACCTACAACTGACTTTTACACAACGGACCTTCAAAAAACAAAGAGGAAACAAAACACAATCTAGACCTGTTATATGGTGTTTATTTCTCTCCGCTGTGCCAGGTCAGAGTGGGACCTCCTTGTTTTGAGTCTTTCAAAGAAAAAAACGCGAGACTATGAAGTGTTGCGCGCGCGAGGCATTTCAGGTCACGGAGACGTGCACGGCTGACGCAGCACTGTGAACGTAGAAAACACCGTGAATGACATGACACATGAATGCAATTCTACCAGTCAAGAGGCAAACACGGGCTGTTGTCATTATGTGTCATGGGGGTTTGAGTGGTTTAACAGGGAACACCAGGTCCTCCCTGCACAATGTGTACAATGTGTACAACGTGTACTTTAACACGCTACGATGGTCTTTGTCAAAGTCCATTGTATAAAATATTACTATAGTAATGGGGACATAATGCAGATCTATTAAATTGAATTTGACATTGTTGATGAATGCTTATGTTTGAATGAATGAACAGCAGCAGATGACCCAGTAAAACAGTCCTGCTCGTGATGAGACAGGAGCGCGTAGGGCATGAATGAACCTCAGAGCCATGATCATGATCAGAGCAGAGGAGACTCCGTGTGAACTCTAGACATGACCGAGGATCACGCCCCTCCCGTCGGGTCTTTCTGTGAAAAAACACGCACACACAGGAAAGGAGGGGGGAGTAACGGAGGAGGGGGGAGTAACGAGGAGGAGTAATGCAGGAGGGGGGAGTAATGCAGGAGGGGGGAGTAATGCAGGAGTAATAGAGGAGGGGGGAGTAACGGAGGAGGGGGAGGTAATGGCGGAGGGGGGAGTAATGCAGGAGGGGGGAGTAATGCAGGAGGGGGGAGTAATGCAGGAGGGGGGAGTAACGGCGGAGGGGCGAAAATGAAGTCAATTATACAACTCGCTGGCTCCTCGGCTCCTCGGCTCCTCGGCTCCCTCCCTCTCTCTCCATCGCCGCATACCACTGCTACAGCTGCTGGCCGGGCGCCTCGCAGCTTTCAGCGGCCACACACGGCATGTCGTCCGCCGCGGGCTCCGGGGGCTCCACGGACAGACCGGCGGCAGGTAAGCGCCCGTTTCACCGCGTCCCGGGGGAAGCTTTGCGCGAGGAAAGTTGGGACAGACCTGTATTATTCTTTTGGGATGAAGCGATCTCGATTTACTGCATTATGAGGACAGTCTGGGCTGTGCGGGTGAGCTTTGTGTGCTGTGTAAAGTCGTGTAAAGTTGAAGTAAAGTTTGTCACAAAGTTTATGTCAAAAAGTTTTTAAAAGTTTGTTAAACAACGTTTTTTCCTTCTTCTTCCGTGTTGATCTTCTACGCTTATAAATGACACTTATTTGCCCAAGAAGTGATGGAATATTATTTATTATTGGCATTTATTTGTTGCTCCTCAAGTAACAATCTTTCTATTAAAACTAAATAGTGGAAGTCTGATGACTTCCGGCGCCGGTGAGGTGGTGGTTACAACGCGCTATTTTTATTATTATTATTTTATTTTATCTTTATTTTTGATTTTCTTCCCTCCATTCCTTATTAAGATATGACAGGTCCTGTTTACAGGAGTTTTGTTAATAAGAGTTTTTGTTTTTGTTCATAAGAGTTAAGAGTGTTTTTTTAAACTTCCTATAAGTTATCTGTCATTTTCCTCTGAATCTACTGCGTTGTAACACCAACATTTCCCCATGTGTGGACAATATAGGCATAGCGTATCTTATCTTAAGTGCGTTTAAATGGCTACAGCAATATACACGTTTATGCAGTGCTGTGTACATATATATTTGCCTGTATAACAATAGTTACTTTACATTATTACTTTATTATTACTCCACACTAGTTTTACAGTTTTATCTCTGATTTAAGTTAGGACAGTGTCTCCCATCCTCATCTCCGAATGGCAATTGTATTACAGGTTTTATTTACTTATTTCATTCAACCAGGATTAATTAGGTGCACGTTTTCAATGCAATAAATATACTTTGCTGACAGTTGGCACCATCTGGCTACTACAGTTTGGATCCAATTTACCTGCTGCCGTTTTCACCTGTTGCACTATTATTGGAATATTGTGAATGGACAGACTGTCTCACAAATGGGCTCTGGTCGGATTAAAACTTTAGCTTTCTACTTTCTACTGCAAACAGAAGGACGTTTGACTGCTTAAAGTGCTGATCCAGTGAGTAACACTTTGCTATTTATATCTCATTGATGACCGAACACAATTTTAACAGGTAAACACAGAGGTAGAAATTAGTATTATTAACAGCTAGCTTAGCGCAGTTAGCATTTTTTGACGCGGTGCAGTTTTTAATTGTTAATTAGTTTGTTTTCGAGGTAAAGTCGCCATAAGCATTTATTAAAAGACAAAATAAACTAATTTTGTAATTTATTAAAAAAAAAAAAAAATACAACTAAAACACCGTCGCTGCCCTTTTTCTGCCCTCAAACCTGAGAGCTGTGTTATTGTTAAAGCTAGCTTGCAGTTGCATTAAGCTAATCAGTAGCCGTATGCTAAAGGTCTCCCGTGGGGCTATTAGCGGCTCTCTGACCAGGACGCGGACAGAAGGACGCCAGCTGCCGCCCCAAAACTGTCCACAAATCCCCGGTTAAATTCCCCCCGTGTGAACGGCGCGGGAGCCCGGTGGACCGACTTTTCATTCATTCAAACGTGAGTGACGCCGCCGCCGACGTGCTCGTACAAGCTCGTGACGGTGAGCCGCGCGCGGAGCCGTTCAAACATGTCTTATTGTTGTTAATATTATGGCGACGACTTTCTTTGTACTTACGTTTATTCAAGTTATTTTTTGACTGAAATCTTACACAGTGGGACTTTAATAATAGATAAACAAACAAACACACAAACAAACAGACAGACAAACAATAAAGCCCAAGTACCATTCACAGACACAACAACAAAAAATATAAGTGGATAAGTATAAATGAATATAAGTGATATTTGCTTTAATATAACCTGTTTGAATATCAGTTATACCAGCTCATTGTGTCCTCTATTAGGTTACTTTAAAAAAAAAAAAAAAGTAATTGCACAAATATTACATCGGTTCCAACATTTCATCTGCTAAAACATGTGCTGTTCTCATCTTTCTTGTAAAGTTTTAATATTTGTATACAGTGATAACAAACCCGCAGGGGCTCTTCGCAGTCACGTGCTTTCCGTGGGCGAAATGGTGTTGAAGTGGGTCAGTGGATCAGTGGCGCAGTGGCGGGTCTGTCTCCAGCAGGGGGAGCTAGTGCTGCTTCTCCAGCGTACAACATCCGTCAGTAAACCGTAGTCTATTTACACTGAAATAAATACATTTAATGCCATTTTGAGGATTGTTGATCACTCAAAATACAGGCATATAATATTTAGATTTGAATTGTTAATATCTATGGTAATGGTCCTAATTTGTCATCGTTCTGAACTCGGTGAGAAGGCTATTTTCTTCACCTGTTGCACAAAACCATGAGTTTCAGAATGATGGAAAAGAAGGTTTGTTGCAATAGAAGTTTTTTTTTTTTTTTTACTTTATTTTATTTGCATTATTTTTACAAACACAGAACACAACACAAAACGACCAGAAAGTGTAAATGAAAAATAATAACACAAATAGACATGAACTAAACATAAATACAAACAAAATCACGACACATTTAAATTAATATAACAGTAGGAATTTACATTTGAAAACAAAATATAATATAAATATAATATAAATGGGAAGCTCAAAGTCATGTATGCTCTTTCACACTTTTACAATGCTCTTTCTTTATCTCCGTGACTTCTAGTGTGTAAATGTGTCTCGTTTTCTTCCTTGAGGTCACTTTGTGCTGCTGGTCCCAAGTGATAAATGTAGTGCTTATTTATTTGCCCTGCACTGTTAAATAGCATTAGTCGGCTTGTTTTAAATTGCATATTCACGCTTGGATATTCAAGTGCAGTGAAATGTATTCCTGATTAATTACGCACTAATTCATGTCTAATTTAGCCCTTAAAGTGTGCTGTTATAGACTTGATGGTGTCGGAAAGCAAAATATTTTCTTTGTTGGTTCTTGAAAGTTAAAGTACCAATGTTTTAAGCAATCAATGTTTGGATTAAAAAAATAGACTTTATACAACAGTAGATTTATGTTTTAATTCTGAAACCAACAGTCCTACATTTATTATTTTGTAAATTGTGTTTTTTACTACAATTTGTGGGCCTTGCTATTAGTACATTGGCCATCGGGTATCGGCCCGAAGAGCAAGACAAATATTGAATGTTTGTATTGGCTGGAGAAAAACACATACGCGTGAAGAAAGGAAAAATACCTCTTCCAGATATTAGTAAGGTGAGGGTTTGTTGACTTTCAACATAAACAAAAAGGGTTTCCATGTAGAGAAGAATGTGTTAACGTGGTGTCAAAGCTGAGGCTGAACTCTGAGATGAAAGGAAAGGGTTTGAAGAGGTGATGTAAAACAGACCACGCGGTGCAGGAGGTTGTTGTTGTTGTTGTTTTTGTTTTATGGCGGTTGGCATCCAAGTGTTGCATTACCGCCAGACTTTATTCCTCAGACTCTGTCGTATTCTTTAGAAGTTCTTCTTCCATCGCTTTGGTGTTTCAAAGCCCATGAGGTCATGAGATGACGTTGTTGTTGTATCCTTTAGATGGCTGTTGTTGTTGTTGTTGTTGTTGTTGTTGTTGTTGATGATGTTGTTTTATGGCGGTTGGCATCCGAGTGTTGCATTACGGCCAGACTTTATTCCTCAGACTTTGTCGTAGTCCTTAAAAGTACTTCTTCCAGTGATTTGGTGTTGTTGTTGTTGTTGTTGTTGTTGTTTTATGGCGGTTGGCATCCGAGTGTTGCATTACCGCCAGACTTTATTCCTCAGACGTTTCGTAGTCCTCAGACTCTGTCGTAGTCCGTAAAAGTACACCTTCCATTGCTTTGGTGTTACAAAGCCCATGAGGTCATGATATGTCTTTGTGACTAGAATAGTTGTTGTGTTGTTGTTGAGGTGGCAGTGGGGGGCAGATGGGTCCTGGCTAAACTCACATCTATGCCTGACCATGAGTGTCGCCCCCTGCAGGACACTGATCCACCCTCGCTGTGTGAAGGAGACGTTTCACCGGTCTTTCCTTCTGCTGCTGTCAGACTTTATAACAAACACTGTTGGCCCTGAACACGTGTCTATATTTTTCTGTCCATATAACAGCTGTAAATAAGTGTGTAATGTTAGATCTGTTTATTATACTTCTGTGCCTAATCTGTGTTGCAACATTGGAATTTCCCCATTGTGGGACAAATAAAGCTTATTTTATTTTATCTTAATCTGTACATTTTGTCGTAAACACAGACTGTAATTGTGAGTCTCAAACACTATAATTGGACTTTAAACTAAAGCGATCATGACCTGAAACAAACATATGATGAAGCAAGGCAGTGATGAACAGATAAATAGTCTTTTGAAATGTAAACACAGGTAGGAACACCAGTTTCAGTAGAATAGTGAATAGCTTATACAACATCACATCCGCCATTAAGACTGAATGTACAATATTCATCTTTTTCACTTTGACCGGTTTGTAGAATAATTATATTTTATAAGAATGTTCTGTACAAAATCAACTCAATGATGAATCAAATTTCTGTGTTATGACTATTGTGAGGAAAAAAGAGGACAAACTATTTAATTATCAGTACATTTAATTTGCCCTAATGAGATATAGATGCACTTTTTTTTACTTTTTATAATGTGGCCTGTATCACAAACACAACTTTTGATTAACTGAACTACATCCTCATTCCCCTCGTTATAGAGCGTTTAGAATTCTTTGCACTTTTCTTCTACTTCTTTCGAGAAAACATTTAGATTTTTCGATAATTGTTTTGTCAGATCTGACCCACTAAACTCTTTTCATAAGGCATGTTTGTTTGCACACGATACAGTTGCTTAAGTAACCGCAGGACAGTGAAATATTCCAGAGGCGGAAAAGGTTTTATGAGTCTATTGTTTTAAAATGATTCAAAGGTTTCCAAAGCGCTGCGACATGGGAATTGTATTTATAATGTATCATTTAAGTTTTGTTCTTGTGTATTATTAGTAGATTATAAAAACAAATTGGAAAACATTTGATTACATTGAGTAATCCAATGTATTTTGTTTTAGACCTGGCATAGACTTGATTAGGTTTAGACTTGCCTGAGACCAGGTTTAGTCATGGTTATAGACCTGTCCTCTGCTTGGTTAATCGATTAAAAGCAACTATTCGATCGACAAATTTAGCAATCAAATAACCGTTAAATGGTCTATACACTGGTTTCAAATTGAGCTACAATTGCCTGAATTTCCCTTAAATTTGCTCCACCAGGATCCTCAAACAGCTTCACTTCAGGGGTTAATCTGGGTCAAATTCAGTAAAAACTGTTCATCTCATGACTTTTGCATTCTATACAACCAGTCGAGTAATCGGAAGAATAATTGCTTGACTAATCTATTAGCAAAATGATGGTTGGTTGCAGCCCTAATCTAAGTCTAGTTTAGTCCAGATTACACAGTCAAGGTTATAGACTGCTAGACATTGGCCATCATTTTCATGAATGGCCCAATGTGTTTTATTCACATAAAATGTGGTCCTCTGGCCTACATTCCAAATAACTGTTGAATTTGTGAATGAGTCACATTTATCAGAGGTCAGTCACAAAGTTGTCTTTCTGTGCTGCTGTTAGTATTTGAAGCATGCAGCAGAAGTAGGTCAGTGTCACAGCATTATATAAGCCTTGTCTAAGATGAAAGCACAAAACACACCCTCACGTGCCTGAGAAACAGCACTCAGAAAATATGAGGAAGTGCGCCGCACAGTGGTGGAGTTAGATCACTGCAGTAACAGATGATAACATGCCTTAAAAATAATAGATACAAACAATAAAACTAGGCATATAAAGCAATTATTTTATGAGTAGTTTTTATTTAGCATCTTAGACTTTTTAAATAAACCGTTTCCCCAGAATAGAAAGTACTTACAACAGAACATTTAATGTATGTAGTGATAAATCATCTTATTTCTGTGTCTGACTCTGTATTAGACCCACTTCCTGTTCATATTTTTGCTGTGACTACTTCTATTTGAATGATTTGAATCTTAAAGGTGTTGGTTGAGCTGTGGAATGTTCTTGTCTTTCAGATGCAGGGATTGATAACCTGGAGGAGGAGGGCCCGAGCCTTGGTGCCTTCATGGCGTCTGGGTCTGGTGAGATGCCCCGGAAGAGAAAGGGAGAGGTGGACTTAAGATCTGAGCCACGGTGAGAATCTATCTATGATATTGA